>NC_137941.1:8326108-8663608 GCF_963969265.1 Rhamphochromis sp. 'chilingali'
AAGAAGAAGAATAAGAATTAAAGGTGCGGCATCCAAACAAGCAGCAACACCTACATACAGTCACACACTGCGAACACTCCCACCTTCGTCCTGATTTGACAGCTGAAGCGAACAGAGATATCCCAGAAGCCCCGCCTCTTCAGTGACGCCCTGATCCGGGTATCTGATCGCGACAATGTGATCTTTGCTGGCTAATGCGGGGGTATAAACCTCATTTCAGTGATTCATTTAGAAAACAAATGATGCAAACTGTGCAATGTGCTGGCACACAAAATATTTCTTGATCACGTCATAACTGACAGATCATAGCTGAAAGGCAGCAAACCTTCACGTGTAGCCAAACAGCTCGTCTGGATCTAGAAAGACTTAACTTTCTTTTTGCTTTTTCGTCACCGCACTCTGCCTTCCCAGCCGGTTCCCGTCTTTAGACTTGTGTACATGTAAAGAGCCAAGTGGAAACTCTGCTGCGTGTATAACAAGGCCAAGAAAATGACTTCCTCCAACAGAATCTGGCTGAAGAAACGAGCTTTCCTCTAATCCCCCGCCACGATTATTAAAACTTGTTCAGATATGTACAGACTGTTGTGACACGGTTTGTTTTAACATAAGCTTCATCTCTTTCTGAATAAGGAGAGAAAAATGCAGCTCCTTACAAAAGACTGAGTGCATTTAGACCATTAAACACCTCGAGAAACTAAAGGCAAACATACTGCATACACTGGCACCAGACCCTGACTCCACGCCTCGCTGCTAGCACATGTGAGTGTAAAAAAACCTGATGGAGTTTCTCTGAGCTTAAAGTTAATTACAAGGATTATTCTCTTCTTTATTGTCCCTCTGAGCCCCCCTGCAGCCAGGTACGAATACACACCGTATATCAGGGGCTCAGCGCCGGGGCCAAAAGGAATCCTGGGTAATATCTTGAGGCAGAAAGAAGCAGACGGCTGACTGAGTGCCTGAGGTTTGAGCTTTTCTTTAAATAATCAGACGTTTAGAGACGTTTAGGTTGAAGACTAAACACATGAGATATCAATGGAACGGCCAGGATGTCCTCTATTTAGTACATCAGGACTCAGTAGGGTAGCTTAAATAGACATAAACCAAAAACAAATGTCTATTACAGAGGACATAAATGAACAGGCTGGTTTTTAGGAGGATAAATAAGCAGTAATGTTAATATTTAATAATCATTTAGTAAATTTTAGTTATTATCATTTCCTTTTGACATCCATTTAACCACCAGTTGGTCATTTATTGGTGCTACATTCAAACTTTGGTCAAAGTAGCAGCGGATAAATGAGTCCAGGCTCTCTGGGAGTGAATGGGAGCAAATGAGACGGGATGGGATTCCCCGTTGTAAGCAGAGATTATTAAATTCTCTCCCAGTGTGACTGTGGGGAGGAAATGGCCGTCATCTGCCGTGGAGAATTCCAGCAAATAGTCCGGTCCGTGCACGCGATGTGTAGGGCGCACATTGTGGGAGCAATTGAGCAAATGGGCGTTTAATTGGTTTTGCAGACTGCTCACATTTTGACGCGGATAAACAGATTTCTTTGTCTGCCGGCGTCAAAGACGACAGAGCTCAGATAGTCGGACGGATCCGCGCGGTGACTCACGCCGAGGAGAAGCGATTAGGATACAGACCGTTAGCGCTGGCTTCAAAAACGGTTGGTGTGTCTGCAGGAGGAACATCAGCAGTCGAGCTCAGCGTGAGAACAAAGGTTTTTACTTAAACAGATAAAGATTTCTGTTTTATTATCATTGTGTGGCTGAACAGTTCTGCCCAGCTACGTGGAGGTCAAGCAGAATGCTGACAAATCAATACCCCACTGAATCATAATTTTAGTTTGTTTTCAGCTAAAAATCAATTCTGCAAATCCCCAGAATCTCCAGCGTTTCTAAAAATCTCATATTTTTGTTTTGCAGGTTCTTAAAACCTCCAGTGAATACGTCCCAGACACCTTCTGTCAATAATAAAGACCTGCCACCAAGAATTCACACCTGTACACGTCACTGCTAGTAAATTCAATTAATTAATGCGTCTGTAACTAATTGCATTCATTATGTATAAGCTGCATCAGTTCCTGCAGTTTAACCTGAATCCTCTGTGCCTCATTTAAGACACCTTTACCACCAGAACACCAGCAGCTCATCTGAATCGACCTCCCATCTGTTTGCACCAAAACACGGCAGACAGGGGCGGCAAATAGTTTCCACTCAGAGTTTCTCCATCAACTCAGGAGAAGTCTGAGGACGTCTGGCATATTTAAGATCGGGCAATAACCAAACCAACAGCTGCCAAACAGGGTCTGGAATACCGTGAAAATCTTTGAAAGCAAGAGCGAAAAAAGATTTGCTGCAAAAATGAGAGCAAAAAACAATAAGTACACAACTTTTACAAAGATTTCTGTGTTATAGGTTCTTGGAGAAAAAGAAAATAATGAGCCTTAAGCTTGTTTATGGCGCAGTGAGAGAGAGAGAAAACACCTCGTTTTCAGTGCGGGTTTTCCCCGGAGAGGACAGGAACTGACTGCATCCTGCAAAGGTAGGAGCAGATTCAGATTCACTGCACAGCCTTATCAATAAGAAATAAAGTTAGGAAAATAAAGAACTTCTGTTGGTGCAAAGCAAACAAAGGAATAAAAACAAGGCGGCAGACAATGCAGATGCAGAGGCATCAGTATAGATGTTAATTGCTCTGGGATGATATGCATGGATCTGAAGAGGTAAGAGTGTGTGGGTGTATGTAAATGTGTGCAGGCAGATGAACCTCACACAGGATTTATTGTTTGCTCGGCGTGACCATATGCTTTGGTACTTCCACAGCAGCTCATTTAAACATCTTTGCTAATAACTAATGTTCTAGTGTGTGCCCACACATCTGCAAACATGCAGGCATTTATATGATACACGTATGTGCACCACTGAGCTCGTGCACCATGCTGCTTCCCATGTTTCAATGTGTGTGTTTGGAGTGTAAAGTGTGGGTTTACTTGAGTGCCTCTGAGCAGTAGGAGAGAGTTGATGCTGGTGGACAGATAAGGGTCCGCTAAGACAAAGGTGCCCTTTGTTAGCCTGGATCGCTCCAAGCAACTGCAAGATGATCTCCACCCCACATACATCCACCAGCAACACAAGGAGACCCAAACCGAGCGAAACAAAGTGGGTTCAGACCTGCTAACGAGAGCCAGGAGCCACATCTGTACACCGGGGAGTGGGGGGGCACGCCTGGGCTGGGAGGTCCTCCTACCATGACCCACGTTCCCTACTTAGTAAAAAATCCCACCACCCAGCAACTGCACCAACCTCCGTTTGGCAGGTTTTTAAGGGTTTAGAAAACTTTTTGGTTGTCACAGAAATCACACAGCTGGATTTACAGAGGTTGAGGAACCACTGATCTAAAGGCTGATCTAAGCTGGATGAATTAACACACATTCTCCTGAAATGTTGACAAACTCCTCAGGTTTCCCCTGCTTCCAACCACAAAGGGTTGTCCTCTGCCAAAACATCAGCAAACGCTGGATGGTGGCATCACAAATAACCTTCAGGGCAGCAGTCAGCAGTTAACATCTGGTTTTCTTCACAGTAAGCAATTGTTCTGTGCACAAAACATCAAAAAAATCTGGAAAAGTTCCCATCATCACACCATGAAGTCAAGTTACCATAGTGAACCACCATGCTCTGTTTGCAGCCGTGACATAGTACTCTTATGATGACCTTATCTTCACCTCCATCTTTTGGATGTGGTCATGCAGAAATCTGTTTTTTTGGACCTTTATAATTTCATTTGTTATTTTTATATTAATTTGTTGTTAAGCTTTGATGCAACAAATTGCCCCATTTTGCTGCGCAACATCCAAGCAATGGCAACTAGCACACTTTCCTCTTTAAAAACCTGATACCAGTGATGTTTTTTTTCATATTTTTCCCTAACAAACAACAAGTCAAACTACTATTCATTATCAGAATAAATACCTTTCTCCAAAACAACTCACTGATTGATTATTTTGGTTTTAAGTGCTGTTATGGTTGGCATCATCTGGGACTTGGTAATACATTTTTGCCGCACAGCCCTCTAGGAAATAAATCCAGCCAGGTCTGTTACTAATATTATTCAACAATCCATAAGAATTTTGGAAAACTAGCAAATACTTGAGAAAAAGTAAAAGTATCTGGATTTTAAATTTCTTTAAGAAAAATACTCGGCTACTCGGTCATCAAAATATTTAATTTCCTCTCACACAAATAAACTGTTCTATTTTGTTGTAGTTTTTTTGTTTGTTTTTTTTTGCTCTAAGGCTATTTATGGTTTCATGTATAATGGGGTGGTTACTGGGGGGCCCGACAGGAAGTTTCTGCCCAGGGCCCGGCTGGATGCAGCTCCGCCCCTGCTATTATTCACCTTCTGCTGCATGTTTACGGTTTCCAGATGCTGCATTATAATTTGGCTGATCCCATCCATATTAGATCCAGATTAGTCCAGAAAATATGAGAAATTATTCCTTTAATTAGCTTCAGGTGTGTCTTTAGCGCTAATTAGCAAATGCCAGCATTTTCTCCTGCCAAACTGAACATGTTTGCGTGATGTGAGCATCTCTGCATATTTAAAGTTCAGCTCAGCTTTCCCTACGGAATTTTCCTCCTTGTAAAAGTTAATGTGTCAGACTTTTAAGCCCGCATGAGGCTAAATTTATACAATTGTTGAGGGTGAGGGGTTGTAGGCAAAGTGGGGCTTTTCTGAAGAGCTAAAGGTCATTTAGATTCACTGGTCTGAGGTGTGAATCAGATTTAATGTGGGCGTAAGACTACAATTAGTCCTCCTGTAAGAGTAAAGTTGAATTTTTAATAGCCTGCGTGTTATACTCGTACTTCCATGATGAGTTTCTCTCTGTTAGAACTTTCTTTCACCTGTTTCGGAGCACAGGTCATCTATAATTTTCCATCTTCTCTGCACCATTGATCTGAACACAGGTCAGGTTTGAAAGCCTTGGAAGTAAAAAGTTGTACTTGTTAATCAGAAGCGAGCTCAGCCAGGGGCGACCGAGGGAAGGTTAATGTGTAATCCTGAGCCCTGCAGGTCAAATTATAGATGTGCGATGGATTGCTTGTGTTAATCACAGTTTAGAAGTTAAGAGGAGGGAATGAAAAAGGAAAAAAGGCCCCAGTTACCATCAGTCAACGAGGTGGAACAAATCGCCCACAGGCTGAGCTATTTCTGGAAGTTTTACCAAGGAAACCAGCAGCGTAATGTGAGGTTACAGAAGTTTTACAGCAAACTCAAACTGTACGGGAGACAAAGGCTGAAATAAAGCAGAAGGTGAAGCTACTAATGCCAAAGTGTCTGTGAAGGTTCTCAGTCATCCAGGTCATCGTAGTCAAGGGAGCTTGCAGAGAAGAGCGTCTGGACTTCTTTGGGTTACTTGAAGACGTTTCATCTCTCATCCGAGAGGCTTCTTCGGTTCTGGGGTCAGGTGGTGGGGAGTCCCAGATATGGACCTAGTGGGAGTGTCCCCCCACAGATGGTCCTCTGGTCGCCTGAGCCAGGGTGTGAGATTGGGTGTGGGTCCCGGTCGGCCGGAGTTTCGGGTGAGTTCATTGTGAAGCCTGGCCCCACCTTATCGCATGATGGGGTGGGGCCAGGTTTATGAAAGAGTGTTAATATGACTAGTTTCTGAATATTTGTCAATTTGAAGCAATTTGTGATTTTGTGAAACTTTATGGCATCATAGTGACGTCGTAGTGGCTTCGTTTTAAAAAAATGTGTCTCCATGCTCTTTCATATGATATATTACTCAGTATGGTTTTTATCAAAGTCAGCTTTAACGTATGGTCCTAACGATGAAGGTCAAGGTCAAAGGTCAAAACCAGGTACACACGTCCTACAAGGTTATAGTACAGTGTTGTGAAATTTGAATACAATCCATAAAAAATAGTGCGTAATATAAGGTTTTTACTGATTTTCATATTTTGTATGACTTTGACCCAATTGATAAGGTTTCTTCAGTCAAAGGTCAGAGCTGTAAGGCTAATGCAGCGGGCTGAGTCTGAATCCACCCTGAGGCCATTTACTGCGCATCTTTATCCCTGTTTCCTGTCTTCTCTCTATTGTCCTATCAAAATAAAGGCTGAAAAGCCCCAAAAATAAATTAAAAAAGAAAAAAAAAAAGCTGCTAGCTGTCTGCTAGTTTTCACCTCAGCTAACTGTAGTTCCTGAACTGGACCTCTGGACTATCTGATCTATACAACTTCCAAACCAATCAGAATCACCTGTTTGAGCCTTTATTTAAGCCTGCAAACACAGCAATGCAATTCCATGTGAGATGGCAAGTTCAAAGTGTGTGTGTGTGTGTGTGTGTGTGTGTGTGTGTGTGTGTGTGTACGGTAAATGGAGCGTGCTGGCTGTGGAGAAGCTGTTGTAGTGCTTTGGGTTCGCCCACCGCCTCGATACTGCTTTAAACTTTGCTTTAAACACAGCACAGCCACTTCGCTGTGAAAGAGACACAAAGAGAAAGTGAGACAAAGTCGAAGGTGAGGAGCAGGAGGACGGACGGATGTTATCTCACAGCTTTTCAAAGGCCTTTCAGGCATCCTGTGTGTGTGCGTGTGTGTGTGTGTTTGTGTGTGTGGGCTGTCAGCCAAATGTGAGTTATTTAAGAAAACGTGTGTATAGATTGAGATGAACAGCCATTTCTGAGCTTTGAGGCAGCAGATGTAGACAGAGAAGTGCGAGTGTTGAAATCAGTCAAAGATGATGCCGGTAATTGCACATAATTGGACGTATTTAACCCTCGACGCACAATTTGTCCTTTTATTTGTGCTGCAGCAGCTTTAAAGTGCCGCTAATGGTGATTTTTATAACAATACATCTAATGGCAGTGAGGAAACAGTGTGAGAGGGGAGCTCACTGTAATTAACCTGCAGAGAATTATCACCTGGATCAGCAGCTCTGCAGTGACTCGGCTCATTATTTAACCGCCTGCCTCGCCTCGCCTCGCCTCGCTCACGCCGCTCTCGCAGTTTTTGGAAACTCTTTAAACCCACAAAAGCCACTTCAGACGTGCTTATGCTCTTTAAAAAGAGGTGAGGGATGGGTTCAGGCTGTTTTTACTCAAACTACAGGACTTAAAATAAAAATGACAAATCCATCAGCTCCTCCCGCTCTAACCCCCTTAGGACTGATATAACCGCGTTAAAGGCTGAAGGAGTGTTTCTACTGCTACCCACTCAGCACCAAACAGCAGACACAAGCCAGGCCTCCATCTCCAAAAACATATTTTTACTTCAGGATTGAAGGTAATTTACGTGCAAACACGAAGCACTCAGGAGGCTGAAGCTCTAACTTCACACAGTCAGTCGTCTCAAATTACTATGGCTAGCTTCAGAAAGTGACCCCTGAAAACACACCGAAGGAGTCCGACAAGTGTAGACAGGCGGGTGGGTGGTGAGTCTGGGTCTTTGGGTGTTGGTCAAAAAGAAGGGAACAGCGGGAGAGGAGGAGGAGAAAGGAGGAAGAGCGGGGCTGACGTCTCGGGGTGAAGTAAAAGAGATGAAAGGCTGGCGTCTGCAGAGCGGGACGGCACGAGCGCTGGGTTGGAACCGGTGTGGGATATCTTTGAGAGACAGCCCCTCTATCGCCACCGCCTTCACCCTCCCAATGCTTTGTAATACTTCCTGGTTTCTGTATGGCAGCAGAAAGGAAGGTGTCCGAGTTCAGACATTGTACTCGGCGTCTTCTATCTGAGCACTAAACACGGCGTACAGGCTGAGAATCTTCTTCAACAAACAGCTCTGGGTTTGCAGTCATGTGACAGTCATGGTAACAGTGGAGGGTCGAGTGAACAAGACGATGGTCACACAGGATCCTCTGGCATACGCTAGTCGTGAGGGAGACATATTTGCAGTTGCTTTCACAGTATCATGGGACTGGATGCAAAAATGTCACAGTAATGCATATTTTTATATCATTGTGACAGATTTTCATGAACCAAGAAGGGGAAAAAAGGATGGAGATGCAAAAAATGACCTTCTGAATTTGGGCAGTAGGGCAAAAAACACACTGTGAGCAGTAGTCAAGAGGTTGCTTCCTTCTCCAGGCGCAATTTGGAGACTATCTGTGCATTTGGTCACAAGACAACAAGGATAACCAAACAGCTCAGAGTTCATCAAATTAATATTTTGGAATTGTGGAGGGTAAAATCTTCAGATCATAATCTGATTCAGGATCCGGATCCTGGCTCCAAACCAATGGTCCGTGACTTTGAGACGACCCTCATTTCATCAGTGTCAGTTTTTCTCCAGTTTTTTAGATTAAACAAACCCAAGAAATCAAGGAGAAGGATTCAAAAATGGGAGGATAGAACATTTTCCTCATTGTTACACTAAAACCTACGCTAAAACTCTGGTACTTCCTTAAAAAGAATAGCTGATTATGACTGTCACCACCACCTTCACCTCTACATCCACTGCTCCTCTTCGCATCATTACTACGTGAATGATGAAACTTCTCTAAACGTAATAGAGAGGACCGATAACTCCATAATGAGGTCAGACCGCCTGATCCCAAAACTTTGTTTTTCTACTCTTTGAAAAGCATGACATGCACCCAGATTTCTCGCCTGTTTGCATCACAATTTCAGCTCAGATCCTGCGTGTTCTTCATCTTTTATCCTCTGAAAGGAAGCCGGTGAGCCTCGTGTGCCTCAGGGGCCGCGAGCTAATGGGAGTTTGCTGTATCTTTCAGCAAAGAAGTGTTTTTTTACGTATTTTTGAGATGCTGACAAGCGCGTAAAGCACGGCTACTCAGACCTCTGTGGGCGGGGGGGTTCAGTGTGGTTGTGTTTTTAAAGTTTTTGGGTTTTATCTGTGTGTTTGGGGTTGTCATAACAGACGCATCCTCTCCTGTCACGCTGGTGGTATTCAGAGGAAACACAGACACTTCCCTCCTGCAGAGAAGCGCCGCAGCGTGAAGAGGTTTCCTGCTCGTATTTGTCTGTTTGTCCTTGAAGGCTGCATTAGGGGTTTCAACCTGTGCGCCACTCATTTGTTATTTTAACTTTCAGATCAGTTAAATGTAATCCAATTTAATCTAACCTAACCTAATTTACATGTGTTCGTCTCTTAGTGCGTATTGAATAAGGTAGATCAGTCCCTGAACTCCCATCTTCCTCCTTGTTTTCCCCCCATTTTCCTCTGTAACAGTGCAGGAAACAAACCTTTATGCTTCCATCACACCCTATTGTTTCACCTGAACCTCAGCTGTCCACAAACATCTGGTTTTTGTCATTCGCTGTCTAGGAGCTCTGTGAAAATAAAAGTGCATCAGACTCCTTTAATGCTTTCCCAGCGTTTCATGCATCCTTCCAGGACTCCTCATGGGACCGTGCAGAGCTGCACTACAGAAAAGAGCTATTTCCTCCCAGGCAAACATGAAAACAGCACTTCTGAGGACCTGCGCTGCCTCTTACCTTTGATCTAGCAGGCATCGAATCCTCTAATCCACTCAGGATGAGTCGGATGATTTTCTGTATTTGTCTGACTGTCAACAAATCCCAAATAAAGACGCAAACCAACAATGGATGGATCCACTAACAAGTGTCGGCTGCGTCGTTAAAGCCTTACCCCCTCATATCCTTCTTATTATTTGAATATGATGATTATGGATACGAGCAGTAGAAATGAGCATGCTCCAAGGGGCGTCTGGGTGCGAAATCTGTGCTTCTGAGTTAGAAGGACGCCCTCTTTGGTGGGAACACCTCAGTGCCCTCTGAGAAGAGCTGGAGGACATGGCTGAGAAGGCAGAGGTCTGGGAGTCTAAGATTCCTGCCTCTGGATGATTTAACTCCTTGTTGATTACTGTTAAACTATGAACCAGGTAACATGTTCAGGTGTTATCGTCCTTTTGCACAAAATTCTTGGTGAATATTGGTAAAAATTACCACTGTGTGGTATTCCCAACTAATTCTAAGAAGTCAGAGTATATCTACCTACCCATCCAACCAGCTCGGAGATGATCCTAACGGTGCGTTCACACCGAATGCGATAGATGCGACTAGTCCAGGGGTGGGCAATCTCAGTCCACGAGGGCCGGTGTCCCTGCAGGTTTTAGATGTGTCCTCGAACCAACACAGCTGATTTAAATGGCTAAATTAGCTCCTCAACATGTCCTGAAGTTCTCCAGAGGCCTGGTAACGAACTAATCATGTGATTCAGGTGTGTTGACCCAAGGTGAGATCTAAAACCTGCACGGACACCGGCCCTCGTGGACTGAGATTGCCCACCCCTGGACTAGAGTGTTAGGTTTACATATAAAGTCAATGGAGGAGCACAATGAAGCGCGACTGGGGGTCCCGCGAAAATTCAGAAGCAGATTTGTGTCGTGAAAACGCGTCAGTCGCGCAAGCAAGTAGCGCTGCTCTGCACAGTACGCCGCTGCTCTGCTCTCCACAGTAAATAGAGAAGGGAGACTGTCTCTTCAAACGCTAGATCAACAGCTGCCATCTTGCAAACATACCATCTGGCACTACTTCCTCCCACATTTCCGCTTCACGTGCGTGAAAATTGCATATTTTGAAGCCCGACCAATTCGCGTCGAGGTGCAAATGTGCACGTGACCAGCTAGGGGCGTGTGGCGCTTTTTGGTCGCGTCTATCACGTTCGGTGTGAACACACCGTAAGGTCCTGGGTTTGTAGCCTTTGACCAGCTGGGGTTTTTCTGGCCCTCCGTGTACTCTGGCTTCCTCCCACAGTCTAAAGACATGCATGTTAAATGAACTGGTGATTCCAGACTTGGTGTAGGAGTGAATGGTTGTCTATCTGCGTACCGTGGCTCTAGCCCAAAAGATAGCTGGGATAGGTTAAAGCCCCATGCGGATAAATGTACGGAAATGGATGGATGTTGTTCCATGTCTTGGACGAACAGACATTATCCACATCAAAAAAAAAACTATTTACATGTTCTCAAAAAAACTCGTTTTAGCCTTTCTGAAAAGGGTTAGATTGGGATTATCACCCGTGATGAACCAGACCTCAGAGGATTAAGCAGCAAATTCTTTTTATGTCTTTAAATGTTAATTTCATGTGATTGTAATTCTTCAAAGTTCGTTAAACGTGTGCTAACGTCCAGCAGGGGTCAACTCCTCCGGAATCTAAGCTGCTGTTGTTTATACCCTTATATAATAAAAATGCATTTTATGATGTGTTAAGCAATTTTTCCCCTCAGTATGATGCAGAAAAGCTTCTCCAGGCTTCTGTGGCTCATCGACCACTGTAGTATCTTTTCATTGGGTCTTCCTCCAGCGTCACATAGCGGGCCTGCATGTGATTTAAGACTGCTGTTCCTGAAAAAGAGGAGAGCGTCTGGCTCACGCTGCTTACAGCTTTATTACGTGGGCTCCCTGTTGCTTTTAGAATTGATATTCAGGTCCTTTTATCGGCCTCTCTTTTAAAAGGCTTAGGTCCAGCTTATTAAACCAGACTTTTAAATCCAAATGTTCTTGTGTGACATCCAAATATTTGCTCCTCAGGACGTCAGACACCCAGCTGATTGGTAAACACTGAAGATGCAGCCTTTTTTTTCCCCTTCAGGTGACCTCAGAGGTGTATGGCGTTATTTTTGTGGCACTATTCTGAGCGCACGTAAAAAAATTTGCAGGTGCAAGTGTTGCACTTTGAGGAGAAATTTCAGATCAGATCCTGCGTGTTGGTACCGGGCCGCTAGAGTTGAGACTCGGGTGTGAAATGCATGGTTTTCAGGGTTTTTAGCGTTATTTTGTTATCGTTTTTTTCGTTAACTCGGTTTTCCTGGGTCTTTTCACGTGTGTTATGAATAAATCTTCTTTTTTTCGGTACCGGTACTAGTTTTATTTTGTTGTATTTATCTGCGACACCTTAAAGGTCGGTCCGTGAAAATATTGTCACCACATATCCAAACCGATATCATGGCCAGCAGCTTTTACAGCTGTGGCTCCAGCAAACATCAGCTGATACTAGAAAGTAATATTAAATAAATTCTAATAATAGCTTCTGAAGCTTGAACGTGCTGCTGTTGTTTAGCGCGACATCCGCTGGTTTCCTCTTTCTGGCGCAAAGTGGGCGATAAACAAACAAAAGAGACGATCAGCTGATCATTGATCAGTTTCATGATTGAAGTAGCAACAGGAGAGGGAGGGGGAGAGAGAATGAGAGAAGAAAAGACAGCAAAGACACAGAATAACTTCAGCTTTGTGTCTTTTTCATTCTCGCTGAAGTCCGGGACGAATCGCGTTCCTTTTCCCCTCAATACGGATGTATTGTAATTGGTCCAGCCCAGAGTTGATCATTACCAGTTGGCTAATCCACCACCTTTCATTGTTTATACCGTTACAAAAACAAACAAACAAACAAACAAACAAACAAACAAACAAACAAACAAACAAACAAACAAACAAACAAACAAAAATGAAAAATCACCATCGGCCCACCGGGCAAATGCCGGGTATGCCCAATGGCCAGTCCAGCTATGCGGTCAGCTAGTGCAGCGCTCCCCAACCCCCGGGCCGAGTCATTTGGTACCGGGCCGCGAGAGTTGAGACTTGGGTGTGAAATGCATGGTTTTCAGGGTTTTTAGCGTTATTTTGTTATCGTTTTTTTCGTTAACTCGGTTTTCCTGAGTCTTTTCACGTGTGTTATGAATAAATCTTTTTTTCGGTACCGGTACTAGTTTTATTTTGTTGTATTTATCTGCGACACCTTAAAGGCCGGTCTGCGAAAATATTGTCGGGCACAAACCGGTCCGTGGCGCAAAAAAGGTTGGGGACCACTGAGCTAGTGGGTAACAGGCATCTCCGGAAACGTTAGAGCACTTATGCAAACATGTGATGTCTTGATAAATCGAGCAGATATTTGAAGTTTACACAGCACCATTCTCACATGAAAATATCTTAAAAGTTTATTTTGTGACCCAGAAAGAGTAATATTTCAAACTCCACCACTCTGTGTTCCTCTGCCACTGCCTCGTTTGAGTTTTGGACGAAATGGTTTCTGGGATATTGCATTTCGTCATTTCGAGCTGATTGATTGGCTGTTTTCGTCTCCAGATCTTTTTGCATCCAAGTCTGTGATTGGCTGGTTTTGTGGCACAAATATAACGGTGTACAGAAATGTTGAGAGCGCGAGCAACACATTGCGAGCAAGAGCAAGTGCAAAAACTGAGCGAGAGGGGCTGCTATTGTGTGTGTGTGTGGATAATAGCAAACACTGAAATACATTTTTTGCACGCAGCAATGAATTTTGTTCACTCAAATTTAGCTTTTCTTCACTCAAAATAAATTTCTCCTCAAAATGCAACACTTGCACCTGCAAATTGTTTTTAGGTGCGCTCAATTTTTTTTTTTTACGTGCATTCAGAATAGTGGCACAAAAACAACACCATAGAGGTGACCTTAAACATTTTAGTGCAGCTTACAGTGAAGTTCTTTTCTTTTCTATTTTTTTTTTAATTTTGCAGCTTTTTTTTGTTGTTATTGGTAGTTGCAATAGATATTTGCTCTTTAACATTTATTTATAAGGAGCAGCCAATTATCACAGGAGAAAATTATCACAAAGGGGGAGGAGTCAAAACAACTTGTTGAAGAGACTGCAGGGAGGCCAGGTATCACATCAAGAAGAATGAAAAGCTGCTGTAAACCTGCTAATTTCTGCTGTAACTTTGAAATTTTCATTTTAACATGGGCGTTTATGGGGACTGACTCACTGCTGAAGTCCCTAGTGGACATTAGAGGAACTGCAGCTCTCAGTGCTTCAGGTTGTTTGGTTCTATGTTTTTATTTCTCAGATAGATCAAAAGTAAAAAGCTGTGAAGTCTGACTTTAACTCAGAGACAGAGGACTGACTGAAAGGGGCCCATGTGGTCATATTTAACCCTCGCTTATGTTTTCTGGGTCTCTGTGCAAAAAATATCTTCACTAATGTCCTCACTCTGTGAATGCGTCCTCACAAAGACAGACGAGGAGAAACAAGGTCTGTGAAGGACAGAGGAGGGAAAAGGCAGGGGAGGAAGGCCGAGGAGGACAATGTCAAGTCACACACACACACACACACACACACACACACACACACACACACACACACACACACACACACAGTTACCATGGGAATCAGTCAGGCTGCAGATTGCTCCATGGGGGGGGGCTTGAGTCTGGCTGAGATCAGAAAGCCTGACTGTCCTTATTTGGGATCAATATGCATGCAAACACACACACACACACACACACACACACACACACACACACACACACACACACACACACACACACACACACACACACACACACACACACTCTTTCTTGGTCTGCACCCAACCTTGAGTGCGACCCCACCCCGCCGTCCCATTCAGCTCGAGGCAGAGGTGAAGTATCTGTCCGTCCATCTGATCGCTCTCCAGGCGGGTCTGACATAGAGAATTACTCAGGAGGGTCAGTTTGTGCACCGCACATCCATAATAAACCAATTTCACCTTCAGCGTGCAGGAATGAGAGGATCTCCGCCTGTGAAAAGTGCCATAAAACTGCTGTTTAGCAGATCTGATGCTTCCCTGCCACTGATTTATGGCTGTAATTCCTGCTAATGGGTGCTGGCTATTTACAGCCTTTCCAGTGCATTCAGATGCATTCGGTAACAGCAGATCATCCTCTCTGTTTGGATTTATCACCATTCTGGATCCTTTTTTACCGACTCATCTATAAGATTAATCTTGCATACATTTAGGGACCTCAAACAAGAGCTTGGCTTTGAGAAATGACAACAGCAGTGCCCTTGAAAAGGTCTAGTTCCAAAAAAGTGGATCTCACAACACCCACGATGCACCTTTTGTCCCTGTAGTGTCCATTTTGGTTGTTCTGCGGTGCATAATTATCCTCCCCTTACTGTAACACATAGTTTGGGTAGTTGTGCGTCAGGAGTTTCACCTCAGGGAAACATAACTCCCGTCGTGGGTTTTATCCCTCTTGACAAAGACCTCAGCAGGGTGGGGACTGTGGTGTGCGTTCCTTTTCAGCCCTAAGGAGCCTGGGAAACGTAGGAGATGTTTGGGGAAACCACCCATTGATGTGGATAATAGGGAGGAGAGGAAGTGTGCTAATGTTATGAGTATTTATTGTGAGATTTAAGTCGATGAATCTCATCCGAACCCAGGGAGACGTCGGAGTAATGACCCCCCACTTCCTAATTGTGAAGTCTGAAGGAGCGTGCGTGCTCAGCTATAGTCCGCTCACGTGCACGCGCCCCGGATCAGACAGCATTTTGTGCGGGCGTGCTCCCGGGCTGCACTCAGCAAAATAAAAATCTCATTATGCTCATGAACCTGAAGGTATGAGAGCAGTCTCTCATCCCAACCCGTGGCCTGGAATATTAAAAGGCTTTCTGCTTCCCGCTCCCCCCCTCTGCATACATATGACTGCGTCTCTCAGTTTCCACACTCGCTCGCTCGCCTTTGGGATCAAACGCACTCAGAGCACCCCAGGGGCCCGAGCTGGAAATGAATTGCAATTACAGCCCTGCTTTTCTCACAGTCTTTTCTTATTATTTCATTGGTGTCTTCCTTTTTTCTTCTTTTCATTCTGCTTCTTCACTCCTACTGGATCTTTGTGTGAGCTGATATATAAGAGTGTGTGTGTGGACAGATTAAAGCAGAAAGGAGTGTGAGTGTGTGTGTGTGCAGCTTAGCTGCTATATACTAAGACTGTGGGTGAATATTGACCAGATCAGCATGTGGTGGAGGAGGCGGCAGTGCATCTGTCTGTTTGCAGATGCTTTTTGAACACACTGTGGACGATTTAATAAACGCATCAAAACATTTTGTGTGTCAGCTGAACGCTGCTTCACTGATGTTAATGCCACATTGGTACCGGATGTGAGAAGCACGGGGCTGACTCATGATTCAAGAAAGTAAAGACCAGCTGCACAGTCCTGTACTTCCTTTGTTTTGCACTGCATCACTGTCGTTCATGCATGCAGATTTCCATAGGGGTGAGCTACGGTACTTGAGCATCTATGTAATGCTGCTGCAGTGCTGTGAGCATACTTGGAGGTACTCTCTGTTCTTGAAGTGGCCGCAAAGTTTCAAACAGATCGGCAAACATCAGTGAGCTACAGGTGCAGCTGCTCCACTGGAGGTAAAAACACAAACACTGATGTGAGATGACGTCCCTCTCAGAGATGGAAGAGATGAAGGACAGGAGAGCTGAGATAAAAGATTATATGCAAAGATAGCAATATTTGATGAACTGGAAGTTTAAGTCTTACACGTAATGTGCTAGTTCCTGTTACATTTTATTGATCTGATGATCTGTACATGATGTGTTGCTGAAGTTATGCTCTTTTTTTAAAAAAGAAGGCGCCACAGCAGGTCGTCTCAAATGTTTGATCTGGCAGAAATGTAATGATTCAAGTCAAGGTTCCAAAACAAATACCTGAGCAATTTCAATATGGCTGGATTTACTTCTAGATGGACTTCGTTCAGAGTCATAATTTGAACTTAAGCCGATGACTTTAAACTAGCATTACACTGTCTATGAGTTGGAAGCTCACAGTACCAACTATTATTCAACTCAGTGATTCTTTTCACCTCCCAGATCCCACTTTAACCCCCTCAGAGGCTCAACCATAATCAAACCAGACAAAGCAATATTCAAAACACAAAGCCAGGATACAACCATCTAATAGACACTTTGATGCTCTTTAAAACAGGACGGTCCCTAGATCTTAATCTGAGCACGTGATGGGGAATTTATGATTCAGTGGTGGTAGTGCGTGTCATGAAATGCAAAATGTGAAACCGAAAGGCAGACTGAAACGCAGACAGAGGCAAACCTTTATTAAGGCTGATGAGAAGTCCAGAGTAAAAACAAAGTTACGGCAGATGGCTGCCCCTCCCTGAGCTCAGCTGGAGGTCTCTTTCTGATAAACAAGAGTTTATCACAAATATGGGGTCATCATGATTGTCCCCTTTATTACCATAGGGTTTACCTTGCAATACAAAGCTACTTGAGGTGACTGCTGTTGTGATTTAGCGCATGTAAATATCACGCTAGAGACAAGTACCTATCAAAACAAAACAGGAAGGAAAAAAACATCTTAAAAAAAATCTACTTAACTTGCGAGAAACCACCTCTTGCGAGAAATCCAGCAATTTGAATTCGTTGCATTTCAGGATACTGTTCTTTAATAAACGGTAAGCATTATACATATTGTCCTTGCAACACTGGAATTTCATAAATGAATGAATTGCTTGGCTTGCAAAAGTATGACATCACAACAATGTGATTGGTCACTTGCAGTGTTGAACCTGGAACAACATTTATTATGATGATGTGGGAACAACACCAACACGAGGATATCAGATCAAAATCAAATCAAATTCAAATTTTATTTGTCACGTACACAGTCATACACAGTACGATATGTAGTGAAATGCTTGGACAACTGCTCATGACCTAAAGAAAACAAAAAAGGAAAAGGCTATGAATAAGATAGGAAATAAATATGAAAAATTAAAAAGGGTAAATTTAACTAGGAAGGAATAAAATATAAATTAAGGTTAAAAATGAAATAACTGTACAACACAAATTAGAATGAAGGGTAAATTTAACTGGGAAAGAATAAGATAAAATATATAAATTAAAGTTGAAAATAAAATAACTGTACAACAAAATACACAATATAGAACTATATAAGAATGTATGAAGAAATATAAATAAATATATACACAATAACAGCAGCTGTACAAGTATTAACTGGAAATGAAGAATATAATGTCCAGTGTTGTGCAATCCACATTATGTCTTGTCATCCAGGGATCATTGCAGCCCATCTACCTGTACAGAGCGTCTGCTAACAGATGGAGGCAGTGATAAAAACTTGTGTTTCCACCGGTCTGGCCTGTATTTGTATAGCACTTTACTTAGTCCTTAAGGACCTCAAAGCGCTTTACACTACATTCAGTCATTCACCCATTCACACACACTGGTGATGGCAAGCTACATTGTAGCCACAGCTGCCCTGGGGCGCACTGACAGAGGCGAAGCTGCCAGACACTGGCGCCACCGGGCCCTCTGACCACCACCAGTAGGCAATGGGTGAAGTGTCTTACCCAAGGACACAACGACCGAGACTGTCCAAGCCGGGGCTCGAACCGGCAACCGTCCGATTACAAGACGAACTGCCAACTCTTGAGCCACAATCGCCCATACCGTTCTGTGGGCCATGCCTATTTATGCCGTTGTTTGTTCATCAGCCGTGGAGAAGAGCCAAGTTATGCTGCTACGTTCCAATTACCTTGGAACTCAGATGCCGGGGTGTGTTCCATTTATGAGGTCGGAAAAGCACGAAAAACAGGATTTCCTTTAGTTCTAAGCAAAGTTGAGCCATTCATGCATCACCAGCAATATACAATACACAATCATACTTCTTTTTTGTGCTTAAAAACACCGCTGCAGCAGGTTCATGGACAGAGCCTCATCAGTGCTCTGTGTTTGGCCTATTTAGTGAGTCACAAACCCACTGTGTCAGATTACAGATGAAGACTTTTACATTTTTACTGCTGTTCATGTTCACTGATTCCATCCTGGATTGTTAACTCGGGGTTGGTGGGGCGTCTTCGACTTTGCAAGTGGGAAGTCTAAATTGAAATGGCATTCCGTATGAAAATTGGGAACTTCACTCCCTTCCCTGTTCCAGCTCACTTGTAAACCAATCAGCATTTGTTATTCAGAGAGGTCATCCACATCAAGCAACGTGCAGTTCAGACTTGAGGGCTGAACAGGACCACATTGCGGTGGTTGTAGGTAAATACCTCC
This sequence comes from Rhamphochromis sp. 'chilingali', assembly GCF_963969265.1. Lineage (NCBI taxonomy): Eukaryota > Metazoa > Chordata > Actinopteri > Cichliformes > Cichlidae > Rhamphochromis > Rhamphochromis sp. 'chilingali'. Next base: position 8,344,939 of record NC_137941.1, read on the forward strand.
ATGAACGGACACAACCGCGGTAGCATTAATTAATCAGGAGGCCCAACCCTTCAACCCAGCCCAGCATGGAGGTTTTATTGTTGAAGCTGTCAGTGAATGAATTGCTTTTATTTGCCATCAAAACACTTCAATGTGAAGGTGGTAACCTCTCCACACTCTCCACACCTGGCTGTGGTTTACACAATCAAACTCCAGCCTCTCCTCCACCTCTCTCTCTCTCTCTCTCTCTCGCTCCTCAGCTGCTCCTCTGTTTTTTCAGTGTCTCAAATCCACTCACTCCTGATTATTCATCTTCATCTTCCTCTCAGCCTCGCAGTCACCTCGGTGGGCTTCACTCCTCCGCTTCAGCTTGTTTTCCCTCTCCAGAGGTGGTGGTGGTGGTGGTGATGCGTGTGATCTCGACGTGTCATCAATCCTCACAGAGACGTTGAATAATTAGCCTCTGTGTGCATTAGCATGCGAAGCCCTTAATCCCCTGGATGTGCGAAAAGTAAACCATCGCCTCGGAGACCCCTCCGCTGACCCCGGGCCTCCCCCTCAAACCCTGTTTAACCCTCCATCAGCAGCCCTTTTAACACCCAGCCCACACCCGTGACAAACCATATTTCCTCCATCACCGCCCACCTCCCTTCAGCGCACTCGCTGACAGTCCGCTGTGAAGCCAGCAGAGGTGCAAATATGTAAATTTAAAATTCATTTTCAAAGCCCTGCAGGAAAAACTCCGGCCAGAGACTGCTTATCACCTCCATGAGATGTTCCACCACTGAAACTTTTCCAAACCGCACAAAAAAAAGCAAAATCAATTTCAAACTTTAAAGATCCTAGATGGATTTCATGAATCACATTTGTGCCGCTGCTGGAGTGAGATCGGATCTTTACATCCGCCTTCCTCTCCCTAAACTCAATAAAGAATAAAAATGCTAATAAAAAATAAAATAAACTTTCCTGCTCTCCTCCACATGGATACTGTGTGTGTGGATGCAAATATTTTCTTAGCATCCATTACTCCACCATGTCCTCTTCTTTATCTTCCATCCGTCCACACTCCCGCCATACATCTTCTCTTTCACCATCTTTTCTTTTTCGGTTTATTTTCACATCCCCGTCCCTCCTCTTCCTCCTCTCCTTCCCACGGCTGCACAAATGGACGCCCCCCCTCCCCGCTGTGGTGCATCAGTGCATTATGGGTGCATTAGGATGAATGTCTGTTGTTAAGTGAACACTACGATTACAGCGGCGCTGTGCAGAGGGTGATATTAATGGAGGCTGGAGTGGCTGCCCGCGTGCTCCTCGCTCGATCGATGGGCTGCTCGCCGCCTGTTAATTCAATCGATGGTAACAGCGAGGGGAGATACGGTGGCTTTTCCTTTCTTATTTTGTCTCAAACAGCTTGCCGCAGAGCTCCCGATGCCTCGCCACCCCTCAAATACAACAGAGTCGTCTCCAGACGAAGACTTGTGCTGCAATGTGTTCACCCCCAAATTAGCGTAAACACGGGTCTGTGACTGAGTCACCGCAAGCAGACGCTCAGCACCTGTTTGTGTTTACCGACAGCTCACAGATACTCGCATCACCGCAGTTGACATTGCCGCATCCAGTTGACCCCATTCGTCCTCGCTGTCTGCAGAGGTCGGACTGCGGCAGAAAATGAACCGATTAGCATTCATGATGATTTGTGTAAAGTTGGTCAGAAGGTTCCTTTGTGAGTGCGCATGCGCCATTAGCGTGCTGCCTGCTGTAACCCCTAATTTCCCTCGGGATGAATAAAGTATTCTGATTCTGATTCTGATTCGCACAGAGATGTTTGTACGTAGGCCCGAGCGGCTCCTCGCAGTAATCTGCCTGCAGCCAGCACAAATTGCATTTAGATTACTTGCTTCCTCTGATATTCTTTAACACGGTGAGAACAAGGCTGTAATTTGTTTGTTCTCATTTCTGAGGAAGTCCCACCACAGAGCTCATTTTCGCTCCTGTCTCCTTCGCAGAGTTCTCCACTCTGCACACATGCTGAGCTCTCACAGTCGCTCTCCACGATGTCTTTAGTCAGTCGACCTCTGACTCTAAATGCTTCCTCTGTGTAGGTGTTTGGATTTGTTCTGCCAGTTACTACTCTGATTCACTTCAAATGTTATGACAGGCTACATACTCATGTTTTATAAGTAAAAAATTAACTCACATTTGCATCTTTCTATGACTATCTTTAAACAAGTCCTAAAAATTTCTGCTCACCTTGCCGGGTAAGTTTTACACAGGTCAAAATTTCCATAAAAATCCACGGTCGGTGACACGGTGTATGAACTGAAATGGCACCCAATTGCTTGGACTCACACAGATTAGGATAGATTAGGAGGGAAATTATCTCTGGGTACCGAATTGGATGAAAGAAGTGGCCACACATCAGGACAGCAGACTAAAAAAAAATCTGAACACATTTTCATTTGTTTTGAATTTTTCAGTAGGGTCATGCTTTAAAACTAGCTGCACAGTGGATGAATGACCTCTTTTTAGTGTCAAAGAGACTCTGGGGTACTTCCCAGAGTCTGACCTTTACATGCCCATACGTTCAGTGTCCTCCTCAGTGTTGCTGCTTACCCGTAGAAGCACTTGCAGTGCAATAACTTTATGCAATTTGGAAATGAAACACTTCATTACACCCATATCGCAGAAAATTAGTTTAACTTGCAGTTACAATTCAGCTAGGGAGGCACAGTGACTTTGCTAGCTGATATCAACAGTGTGCAACACTAGCTAGTGTTAACTTAAAGAAATGGTGTCCGACAATCAGTAAAAATCACTAAATGACCAAAACAAACACTAATCATGGCTCCAGAAAGAATTCTGTTGGTGAGAAAGTTAGTAAGAAAGGAAGCTAAGGTTAGCCAGCTAGCTGCTATATTGGTTCTAAGCTGTTTTACGAATGAGCTAATGTCTCAATTATCGGCAGATAGAAAAATTAGATGCAGCCACCAATTAGTTAGTTCCTTCACTTATGAAGCCTCAGCTTCACAGCTGTTGTGTTTTTTTTTTTTTTTTAATTGTATGTATAGATACATCACATCGCCACAGATACTGCTAATAATCTCTAATTAGACAGCTAGCAGCTACAGCCACCTGTGTCACCATCCACCTGTCAGTGAAAGAAGACACACCCCTAATAACACAAAATTTAAGTCTTAATACGATTTAAACAGGTGAGCTATAAAAACATTGCAGAGTTTCTCAGTTTTTCCACTCTTGGATCTGATTTAAAAGAGAGGGGGATTCCCTTAAATGGTCATAGAAGCTCTACCTCCTGCTGCAGCCAATCAGAAGAGTTATCATAAAGGGGGAGGTGCTGGTTTCAGAAAGAGGGCCCAGCATTAGCTAAACGTCGATTATTTTGAACTGCGACCCATTTAAAATTACAGAACAGGTCCTCTTTAAAGTGCGTCCTTATCTTCACCACAGCCGTTTAAAAAGACATCAGGTGCGCTCACTACTGGACTGCATAAAGAAAACCTCTGATGCTTATCAGTGTTTACAGGAGGACCTTTTAACACTTGCCAACCTCAGTCAAAGAGCTCTTTGAGTCTGAACTACAGCAGTCACTAAGCTGCTGTAATATGAGGGCACTGCGGGCGACTTATTTTCATAACTGTGATAAAAGATCAGCTCCAAACACCGCCATCGCCACAGGCACCGTCACCGGGAAGTCCCACCAGTGCGACTGAGGCAACTCTTCTTGAACTTTGACCCTGGCATGCATCACCCCTTTGTCTCCTACGTTTACCTGCGTGACCTCATTTCAAACATGAGGTGACAGATTAAACTCTCATAGAAGAGCAAAAAGACACACCATCATCTCCGGATTCATCGAGAAGTGCGGCGAGAGAGAGAGAGAGACACCAATTACCCATCAGCCTCTCCTCTCTCAGTTTTGCATTTTGCTTGTTATCATTGGAAATCAAACAATTGCATCAGCCTCCGTCCTCTTTGAACAGCAGCCAGATCCAAACGCTGTTCAGTCTGACCCTGCTGGTTTCTGAGCGTCTGCTGGATCCTCACAAAACCACCCGCAGAGGGGCGGCCGGGCTGGGTTTTATTTTTTCTGCTGCACGGTCTGACTCTGTGCTAAGATGGAGAGTTAATTATTCACTGTGTGTGTGCGTGAGAGTGTGTGTGAGGGTGCAGGTTGCCCACGGCTGGTGTTTGGAGGCGGTGATATTGCGTATGGGGTCTTTGGGATACGCCTGACCTGGGCAAGCCTGCCAGCGTGAAAGGCGCCGGCGTCTGATTGGCACCACGCCCACACACACAGAGACCATCTTTACTCAGGGAAGGGGGGGATGAAAGATGACAGCAAACACACCAAAAACACACAAACACTCCACATTATGCAGCCACACACACACACACACACACACACACACACACACACACACACACACACACACACACACACACACACAGAAAGATGGATTCTTTTGCACCTTAAAGACAAAAAAATGAAAAACTACAAATATGTAAATGCACACAGCCAACACACACACACACACACACACACACACACACACACACACACACACACACACACACACACACACACACACACACACACACACACACATTCAATATTGCCAAGAAAAATATTAAGGCAACTCAGTCACCATGGAAACCCACCACTCAATCTCCAGCCATTTCCTTTCCGTATTCCTGCTTTTTTACCTCGCCACCCCTCTTATCTCAGCAGTAGCTGCCAATCGTCCATATTTCCTGTCATTTCTGCATTTCCTCGGTCTCCCTCCGGGCCCTGCCGGCGACTTTGTGCTCGCTCTGCTAGTTTTTCCTTTTTTTACAGCCCCCATAGACCTCTAATGGTTTTTGCTGTTTTCCAAATCAAATGCCAGAATGCGTTTATTGCTTGAATACAAGCGCTGAAATAAGCCAAATCTGACAGCTTGAATCTTTTATATAACATTTGAAGACGCAGTCATGAACTGAAGGAGCTTCAGATCCTGAAGTGACCTTTAACCCATTGGACATTTCCCACCCTTATTTTCACATCCTTGAAGGTGATTTCTCATTTGTCCGGTCTCATATGTACTGATGCGGTCACTGTTACACTTCAGTGTGTTTTTACTTTAAAGTACACCATCAGATATCAAGAGAATGACTCAGGTTCACACCATTAATACAAGAACAGAAGTGCTGTTCAGGTTTTTGCTGTCAGGAGACATTACTCTTCCTCCTTTATTGGATGTGCTACAAGTAACCAAAGTGATCTTATGAAGATTTTTGGTTGTAGCACTGTCTTTACAACTGCAAGCAACTACTTGCCAACCAATCAGGGAGTTTTTCCAAAGTAACCAAGGGTTGCCCGGGGGTTTCAATGGGGATCTAGGCCTGTGTGTATGAGGCTTAAAACAAAGTTAGCTGGCGGTACCCACTGGTGAAGCAGGGAATGGTGTCTTTTTAGCACTCAGGAGGAGCATCAACGACTTTCAGCTATGAACAGTCCGCAGGCTGTTTGAGGAAATTAAGAGCCAAAGAAGGGCTCATCTGTCCGGAGTCTGGCCATAAAAAGCCTCCAATAAATGAATAAAAGAGCGGCATAGTGCAAATGTAACACTGTAATCTGTACCTGCTTCCTTTATCCTTTTTTCTGCCCCAGCAGCCTCTTTTTGCACAGCTATACCCCCCTGATTCTCTACCAGAGTTATTATCAGGTGGGTCACCGGGGGTCAGGAAGGCACAAAGGCCCAGGTCAGCGGCTTACAGGGGCCGTGTGGACAAGCAGAAAAACGAGGCCCAGTGGTGCTCCACATTCACTCAGACTGGGATAATAGAGCTGCCTATGGGACTGGCCTTAGTCTGTGGAGGGTCGGGGTACCAGCCCCTCCTTCCCTGCTGGGGGTCTACCTCGAATTGAGAGAAATTCACCTCTTGAACAAAGAGAGAGGGGGCCTACAGATAATCCAGACTGGAGGTGCATTCAGGGATTTCCATATAAACCACCAAACCTGAAAAAAGGTCCCACCTGACCTCCTCAGAATCAGCTGATTCTTTTCATACCATAACTTTAGTATATTTAACGAAGCTAAAAGGCCCTGCAAATAAATAGGGGTGAGTCACTTTTCATACACACTGAATGAAAGCCATGTTAACTGATTGGCATGAACTCTTATATTCATACCGGCTTATTCAAATACACACATTCGCTTACGGTAATGAATGCGAATGCCAACACCATCTCAAACATCTTCCAAAGATTTCCATATTGTGGATACGGATATGTTGTTATTAAAGGAGCAGGATGTGGTTACATATCCAAATCACAAGGAAATCAGGAGAAAACATGTTAGTGTGATTGTATAAAAATGATCAATTTGTAAAACACTTCATACAGATCACTAAACACTGCTTTTTTTCTGCTTTAACTAAAGCCATAAAGTAGAATTGTGCAATGGATCCAATAATGTAGTTGGAAAGATGAATGCAAATAATAAATCCACAGCTGAAGGTCTCATATTGGACAGGAGAGAAAACAATCCTACTGATTCAGCGCTGAAACGGGAGTGAACAGCTCCTCAGGCAATGCAAAATCATTCACACACATTCACATTTGCATAGTGAGGAACAAAAGAAGTAGTCAGCTTATTCAAATTAAACTGAGTATTTGCCTTTTAGTAAACAGTGGGAGGCACTGATCCAAGCTGTCAGCTAAGTGAAAGTCAAAGCAGATCCGATTACAAAGCTAAACGTTTTTCATTTGTCATTAACTATAAAAAAATTATTTAAATTGAAAAATGCAGGTATTTGTTCCCTCGCAGAGAGTTTGATAAAATGATTTTAATAAATTAAGCTAGCTGCTGAGTGGATTAGCTTAGAATAAAGACTAAGGGCCTGAAAAGTGACAAAAAGTTGTGAATTACTAAAGAGGCGCAGCAGGAGCTCCACAAGTCTCCCTTTCAAAGTGAAAAGTTTGGGCAGCGAGTATTTAAATGATTAATACAAACAGGACTGAATGTCACAGAATGCTGTTCAGATGCCACTGAGTGTAATCTGGGATTTTGGACACTCTGTTTGTCACCCACAGATGGCTGCGAGTCCAATTCTTTCCTTTGACGCAACGCGACGTGCAGGAAAATGAGAGCAATAAAAATATTTATGCACGTGGCACAGTAACCAGTAGCTTGATTAAAACGTTTACCAGAAAGGATCTGATGGTAAATATTATTGTATATACCTCACATAGCACTTTAAATCCTAACTCCACCATGACGCCAAAAGGTTCCCAATATTTCCCAACAGATGAGAATGCCCCTTCCTTCCTAAATTTAAATCCAACCCTTCCATCAGTTTTTGCTGTCAAAATTTGTACATCTTCCCCAATTTTTGTTGCTTTTTAAGACTTTTAAATGTGAAAAATCCATATTGCCATCTCTGTGTGGCCCTTGATGTGGTCTCTATTTCCTGCTGCCCGAAGTGAAGCTGAGCTCTGAAGCTTTGCTTACAAAGTCATTTTAAATCAGCTTTCTTCTTTGATTCACTCACCGCATTTCAAAGACCTGACAGTGACGATGTATCAAACAATGTTCCTAAAACTAATGAACACTGAACAAAGCAATAAACATGCTGAAGGACTGCAGTGGGATTTCACACCGTCATATTGTTGCTCTGTGTTTTATTTTAATTGAAGCTGCTAATGACAGAAGAAACAGGATGTTTTACCCCATCAGGACGTCCTTTTGTTTTTCCTGTCTTAACTACTTTGGTGCTTGTGTTCTGTAAGCAGTATTCATGAGGTCATAGGAGCGCTGGTGTTGTCATAGTCCAGCGGTGTGCAACATACCGTCTCAGGCTTACTCCACTGTGTGGGTCTTTCTTTCCTGTATCCAACGACTGAACCAACACAAAGTGCTGGACTATGTTAAACCCCATGAATGTAATTAGGTATGATGGATCATTTTAAAACCTAAAACAAACAAGAACTTTCTGCTATACTCTCTGTATTCATGAAAAGACAACCTGACTGTTTTTACCTGTTTAACATTTACCTGTCTGACTGTTCAGACCTGAATGAAGAAAAGCTCAGTCCAAATCTAAGTGGACACTACTTATATAGTGCTTTTCTACCCAATATGAGCATTTGAAGAGCTTTCTTACTACAAGCCTCAGTCTTCCATCCCAACAAGTGCTTTTCTCTTCAAGTACAGCTCAGGATGTTGTCCAGGGATACTTTAACATGCAGACTAGATCAAACCATCAACTTTCCAATTAGTAGACAAGTAGAATTTACTTTGGCGGGTGAATTTTGTGATTTGTCTTCATTTTCCCATCCATCGGAGACAACAGCACAATCAATTTTACATTGGACAAGCTACTATGCTCTTATTTTGAAACCTCACGTGCTGCTAAACGATTAGCCCAGGTCCTTCCTGACTCGTATTTGCATATTGTCCCTGGACACTCACCTCGCACTCGGAGAGACTCCACCTGTGTGGAGCTCCTTTGTGAGCTGGAGAGTGAGAACCTGCAGCAGGTGAAGACCTGGTTCGTGAGCAATTACGTCCAGCAGAAAGAGGAAGACTGTCTCAGTCTGCAGTTGAAGCTAGCAGACGTTGAGTTTGATACTGAGCTCCTATTTTGGGGCTTTAGTTTTGTTCAAGAGCCACATCAACAGCTTAGTTAACCCTCTAAAGCATAAATCATAAAATAATTACAAGAAATCAAATATCAGCTTGCAGATATGAGTTTTAATTTGTTTCATATTTTCTACGTTTGGCAGTCATGTGCAAAAATTAGATGACGTAGAAGTCTCAAAAACACGTAAAAACCCACATATTCAAGATGATACACTTAAAACAATTTTTTATTCTAAATTACATTTTTATTATAAAGCTTAGAAGCTTCTTTATCCCAGGAGGATGGTAAGGAACTTGTCCATGCTTTTATTTTGTCCGCTTCAGCGACTCCAGCTGCGAGTTTTAGCTAAAAGATAGGAATGTATAACAGCTGCACTGTGGGCATCATTTGGCTTCCAGTTAGTTGTAGAGTTGATTTCAGCATTTGAATTCTTGCTTTTAGGGCCCTGCAGGGTCTGTGAGCTGCAGATCTCTCGTAAGCCGTGAACCAGCTCGACCCCTCGAGTGATCTGGAACAGTCCGCATGGATGTTCCCGTGAAGCTGCTTCCACATTTTATGCTCCAACAACCTATCAGATCGTATCAGGTGCTCCAACATTTAAAAAAAATATTCCCGTTTAGCCTTTCAGCGTCTGAATCATTGTTTTATTTCATCTTTAGCTTGTTTTATCGATTTTAATTTGTGCGTTTTATCATTTTTTCCACACTGCTGCTGATTTGAAAACATTTCTTTTTATTTCTGCTCCTTCTATTGTTATCTTTTTGTCATTTTTATCATTTCATTGTTCTTTTTAATGATCTTACTGGATTTCTACTTCTTTCATGCATAAAACTTAAAGCTCCACAGTCCAATCTCTGCTTTTTGGGTTATTTTTGTTGGCAGTTGTTGTTCCTAATGATTTATGTATTCAGTTATCTTTATAGTTTGTGGAGCTCAGCTCCTTGTACTTCACCTGGTGAGAAATGTGCTGCGTAAATGAGTGCTTTGTGTTTGTTTTTTCTATTTCATGCCATGTTTTCTTTGCTCTCTGTTAATGAATGTAATCCTGCTTTCTTTTCTCGGCCTCCTGTTTGATTCCTTTTCATTCGTCTGTCAGAGCACTTTGTAAAGTCTGTTTTTACAGCTGTTGTATAAATAAAGTTATTATTATTATTATGATAACTTGTAAGGTATTTTTTAAAAGCTAAAACTGTGCCAGCAGGTTACTGTTTGTACCTTATTATTGAGGGTTCATGCTGATATTTGTTAATGCCACTTAACCCTTTAATTGCAGCAGTCCCATCATGCTTCATTCCCACTATATGTAAACACATAAAGTCTTAAGTGTCATTTTGGAGACACAAAAATGCCCACGCCCTCTCAGACTGACACACACACACACACACACACACACACACACACAGTCCCATCTCCATCTATCGCTTCCTACCTTGTGTCTCACACTTTCAGTCAGGCTGTCTGTACTTATCTCTCTTCTTTGATGTGTGTGTGTGTGTGATTCTGCTGATGAAATGTGTGTGTGTGTGTGTTGCGGAGCTGCTCGGCGAGTCCAGACAGGACCTTAGCCCCTACAGCGAATACAGCAAAGATGAGAGAAGGGGCAGGGAAGGACAGAAGGGGAGGAAGAGGGAGACATGGCACTTCATCTGCAATCCACTTCTTCTTATCTTTGCTGAGGAATATTTACAACATGAAGCCACAGAGCATGACAGATCCACAGATTCTTTTTCTTTTAAGCTCCACTGTAAGCGCCGGTGAGTGACAGCCTGTGCTAGCTTCAGTGTAACCTTACAGTTACAGTGAAGCTCCAGCACCACAGCTCCAGTTCAAGGACTCCAGTTAGCTGAGGTGAAGCCTAACAATGATCTGACCTGTAATATGGCTGCTGTGCAGTTACTTATACTAAAAGTGCGTCCAAGAAGTCATTGGTGTTGGTCTAAGGGAGATTGCCACGTCTCTCTGCAAAAGGGAGCTCAACTCACCTGGTGCACAGCTAGTTGTATTCTGCTGCTGCTGGACAGTGATAGCCAAAGTGCTAATGTTGAGTTTGTGACTCCAAGGTGGTCCATCTTTGGTACCAGCTACACCTGCGGGGACACTTCAGATGAACATCCAACCAGCAGTGTTTTCCAGTTCCTCCTGAGGGATCCCAAGATGCTATCATCCCCCCCAACTGGTCATGGCAGATAGCTGCCCCTCCCTGAGGCTGGTTTTGCTGGACGGTCTCCTTGTTAAAAGGTAGTTTTTTGTTCCCACTGTTACCAAGTTCTTGCTCAAAGGGGATCATATTGTTTTAGGGTCTTTACCTTGCAATATAAAGTGTCATGAGGTGACTGCTGTTGGAATTTAGTGCCATAAAATTTGAACTGAGCTGAATTAACAGGCCTCCAGTGAGTTCTGAGTAAAATCTTCAGTGCATCAAAATGTTCCAATTATACAATTAAAAAAAAAAATCTTTAACAGAGGTGGATGTTAACTAACCTCTGACCCTGATAGGTCTGAAGAGATTAGATCAACCAAACAGGTTGGTATCAGATAAAGAATGAATGAAGTTCTATGTTCTCCTCCACCGTTGCTGCCTGGCTTGATAATTTTGCCGTCTTCATCTCTTATCTGCATGTTCCAGGCTCATCGCCGTAGTCAGGGGTGAAGCAGTGTAAAGAGGTAAGAGGAGATGGGATCAGGCTTGGCTGGACGAAGCCTTTCGCATGTTAATCCACCACGTCTCGGTGGAATAGTCCGTCCAAGGCCTTGATTAAGGATTCATAGAGTATTAGCCTGCTATCATTATGGCTATACATCATCTTGCTGCTTTATCAACGGGTTGTCTGGGCGTAAGCCGGCCAGCTAAATCCCAGGTGTAGCTGTGTGCGGCACAGCTTGTGATTAGGGGATCAGGTCCGAGCAGCAGGTATAGTTTGAGCCTGTGGAGTAGCAGCTGAGACTTTAACAAGCAGACAGAAACGTTTCTTTACCTGAGATTTGATCCCTAAAGCGACGCCGACTTCAGAAGCTTGACCTGAAGCTTCTTCAGTGACTCCAACCACCATCACCAGCCATACAGGGCAAAGGTCAACTGTGTGACCATCATCATGTTACAATGCTTCCTGTGTATTCCTAGAGAGCTGGCTTCAATGTGAGCTTTATTTTAAGGAGCGGGTGAAGAAATGCTCACATCTTTGCGTAAAAAAGCTAAATGTCAGCTTTTTGCATATAAGAATTTGAATATGAATGAACGTGGGTTGTGGACTATTCCCTCGGAGGAGGAAACGCAGCAGGAGGAACAAATGTCAAGCTTTCCGAGCAGTTCAGGATTCGGGAAGGAATGCCTATCTGTTTCCAACAGGTTGTGGCGGCCTGGCAGCGCCGCCGCATCTTTCTGTATAACGCCATTAAATTTCCCTGCAGATTGAATAGGCGGCCTTGTTCCTGAACACAGAGTGTTTTGGATGGCAGTTCTATTAAGAAGGAAGAATTACTATGTCCAGATGGTTGAGCCATTTATTCTTGGCAGGAAGTATAATACTTTTTTGCTGTCACTGTAATTGGCAGCGAAAACACTCTCCTTGCCATACTTGCAATGGATCAAGGCATCCTTACAGCTATATATATGAAATCTACAGAATGGTGTGATCACTGGGATGAATAAGCATGAACAGGCCAGGGTAACCACATCTCAGAGGGAAAACCCTGAGGGGAAAAGGCCCGTCTTTGTGGGGTATTAACAGGACAGGACTGAATGGACACGTTTGAGTCTGAGCTGGTAGGACAGGACTGCACGTATGAAATAAAACCACTCAGTCATGTGAGTATGGGCCAAAGCTGCCATTTCATTACCGCCTGGAGCTTTCTGCAGAGGCTGCATTTCAGAACCCCTCTTTCTGACGCTCATGCACACGAAGTTGCAGATTTTCACACTCTCTCGACTCACAGAACCAAAAGCTTCAACACCAAATCATCGCTCGATCATGGGCTCGATCGCTGACATCGTCTTCAGGCGCTCCGACTCTCTGCCTGCCTACCAGTTTCTCTTGACACAACGCCTCGCCTCTAACAAATGAGCTGAGCAACAACAAAGAGCGCAAACCTCCGCTGTGGCTGCATGCCTGTCAGATATCACAATGCTGCACAGTTAGATCGTTTCAGTGTGTAACATGTCGCAAACATGCGTGTTTTATTCTGTGTTTTGTCAGGTGCTTGTCTTCGTGAAGAGGCCAATTTTTCCTCCTCTCTCCAGGCTCCAGGTGTTTGGTGACAGCGAGGGAACAATAAGGATTGTGTTCGTGTGCGCTTTTCTCCGCTGGCAAGGACGGGCAGTAATCAAGTTGCTCGCTATTCTTTGGAGCAAACGAGTCCTGTAACTTAAGAGTAACGGCAAACTGGGACAGGGCAGGAGGAACAAACGGGGTGTTTGTTTGTGTGAATGTGATGCTATTAATTTTAGCTGCACTTTAACTTCCAAACATCCACCACGTCTCCAGCAGCCCAGAAGATGTTACCTTTCAAATTAAGTGTCATCCATTCATTTTGTCACTGCAGTTTTTTTTTCTGTTGAAAGATGTAAAAATGTTAACCGAACCCTAACCCTGCTGTGTGTCGTTTAAAACAGTGCTGGGTTTGATTTCTATAGAAAACACATCACGCTGCACAGAGCAGGTGAAGGCAGGAAGTCACAAACAGCAACTGCAGAGAATCCCATCAACTTTCAAAATAAAAGATCAAGTTTGGACTCTAGGTGTGAAAAGTGAAGCCAACATTTAGTTGTGTTAAACCTGCATTTTATTTTAAAGGCCTGCAGGGGGCGATTTCTGTGGCTGCAAAAATAGCCTCCATCACGACCCTTTCAATCAATCTCCTGATGAGTTCAAGGTCTCATTTGCTCCTTTCATGATTAATAAAAGACAATGAACTTTTTACTGCTTACAATTATCCAATACTTGTGATCAACGGTGCATAGTTTCAGATCCACCCCTCACTCGTCACATCAAAACGCCAACATGGCGAAAACGGCTGATTCCATATCCATCGTATGACCGTGCTTCAGATTCAATGCTTCATTTCTGAAATGCTTGTGGTGGGATTTGAAGCTGTTTAAAGGAAGAAAAAAATTTCACAGATACCCATTGAGGAAGAGTCTTCATTTAAGTCGTCATTATTAAATTTAACAACACAGCAGCTAGAAGAGGGATCCTTTTTATTAAGGAAATGTTTGTTGACACTAAGGATGTGACTGCCTCCAAAAAGTGCATCAGAGTTCCTCTTTTCACATTTTCTGATTAGTTTTTAGTTTCAGTTTGAGTATTCATTCATTTCCAGTTTAGTTTTTAGTAGCTCCAGTTACAGAAAAATGGAAAGTACGGCCAGGAGAAGATATTTAAGGCTAAATTTAAACACCCAGGACCTGGCGTCCATGTATGTGGACATCACAGTTTGGGTTGTCTAGACCACAATACAACATTTTGTTCTAAAAGGGGCTGATATCGATTATACTGCTACTGTTTTACTGAAATTTAAAACGTATGTCCTCATATGTGGATCTCATTTTTTTCAGAAACAAAAATCTGGTAAATCTGGTTGTTTTTATAATCATCAGGTTGCAATTAAAAATGCATGCCAAGAAAGACTTTGAGTTTTAGGATGTTAAATGTATTTCTTTAATTTATTCAGATTTTTATGTGTTTAAGTAAATACAATTATTCAGTGTATTTATTTAATAAAGGTATTCTTATTTCTTTGTTTCTTTATGGTTTTATTATGAGATTATTATTATTCATTTGAGTTATTAATTAATTTTAATTAAAAGATTAAAGTGCAGTATGACGAGCAGCATTTTGTAAAGGACAGCCACAACCTCGCAGACATCTAAAAGTCGTAACAAAAGTGTCCATCAAAGCAGTGTTTTTCTTCAATTAAGAAGAAAAAATAGAACGTTAAACTGAATAACTCTACAAACAAACACACAATGATGTTGCCTGAGGTTAACAGGTTATAGGTCGTCTTGGTGAAATGACGCCTATGTTTCGACACAGGCGTCCGCACCGCTGTAAGCGAGCGGACTCGGTGTCAGAGCGAGGACGGGGAGTGTGTGAGAACCAGGGCGAGCTGACGGGAGGGTGTGGGAACCTGTCGTTCTGCGAGGAAGGCCCGGCTACAGTTACCAGTCGGTCGGGCTCTGCTGCAACCTGAACCTCACTCTCCTTTTCCCTGAATGACACACATAGGACTGAGGGTTCCTGTTCCCGCAGACGGCCAGGGTGTTGATATCTATCCCGGTTTCACTAAAAGAGCATTTAGCCACTGAATCTAATAGTAACCTTCAGGAGTTGTGGCCTCAATAAGCCTGTTACACTCAGCTTCAGAGTGCAAGTCAGAGCTCGGTGTGGTCGGGCTGGGTGAAGTGTGGCCACAAAAAGACACACTTTAATCCATTACCAGTGGCATAAACACAAGTTAGACATCATAAACACCGTGCAGGCTGAAGAGAGCATGTTACTCTGCTGGGTTTGCTTCACCATCAATCTCAGACTTTAAATAAAAGCACCCAGGCACGAGGAAAAAAAGACCACAAAAAGTTAAATTCACAGATAACATGAAAAAGAACTCAAGAACTTGTTTTTACTTAAGGATACTAAAAAAGAACAAAATTAGAAATATAGAACAGCAGATATAAAAGAGAGTGAAAGCTTAACACCATTGTCTAACAGTACAATAAGAAATAAAGAATCAGATCATCCAGCCATTGGTTAGACACGCTGACACACCTCACATGGGAGGCTTCCTTGGTTTCTTTCCATGTGGAGGAGCAGCATCTTGATGAAAAGAAGAATTTTGTTTTTCAATCATTGACATCACGCTTCAATTCAACTCAATTTTAGTTATATCGCACCAAATCACAACAATAGTTGCCTCAGTGTGCTTTATTTTATAAGGCAGAAAAAATACAACAATACAGAAAAAAACCCAAATCAGATGCCTCCCTATGAGCAAACGCTTTGGTGACAGCGGGAAGGAAAAAATTCCCTTTTAACAGGAAGAAACCTCAGGCAGAACAAGGCTCAGGGAGGGGCGGGCCATCTGCTGTTACTGGTTGGAGTTGAGGTGGGTTTTTTTTGGCACATTGTAACTTATTGAGTAAATTTATTATGAAAAAGTTGCCCAGTCACATGCCCAGCAGCTGTGATTTTTCCACTCAATGAATTTCAGGCAGTTATTTGGGTTTGGTATCAAATTCATTAATCCAATCTTATTAGATTTTTTTCTAATATCCACGCTGTGTTAAGTCTATTTTAATTTAAATAAATTTGTTAAATTTAGTATTTAAAAAACATTTTTTGTTCTGAATGTTTTTGCAAACTGCAAAGAAGACAGGAGAGCGGGTTATTACAGTGTTGGAAAGATGATAATACGCAGATGATGGTGTTTTATATAAACCTAAATTCAGTGAAATAGAAAAAAAAAAATGGTTTACTTGATTATTTAGTTTAATGCTGCAGGTGTTAAACTGAAGATAAAATTCTGAAATTAATAAAACATACAGCAGATATTTATGCTGTGATAATGAGCGCGTATTAACTGATTCCACAAAAATCCTGATGCATTAAATACGTTTAATGTCTTGCAATGAAAGTCTTTGGGATTATGGCTCTGCTGTGTGATGTAAGCCTGAACAGGACCAGTGCCAGTCTGAGCTCCTTATAATAATTTTATAATTCATAGTAATGTCTGAATGTGCATGAAGGGAGGTTTTGTTGGAAATATTTCATCTGGCAGGCTCTAAGATCTTTTCAGTCCATTTATCACGTTGAGGGATGCTTTTGCATGTGGCTGCGCTCAGTAATGGCAAACAGCCGCGCTGTGACCACAGGAGTATGACGATATGGACTTCCAATTTCAGCAAGCTGCAGAATTAAAGTTGGTTAAATCAGCTTCAGAGCAGGCTGCATTTTTCTTGCCGAGCGCATCGACTCGAACACGAGTTCACCGAGAATCAAAATTACTGAGAGACCGCGAGGACAGGAAGTGAGGGAAAAAAGCTGCATGAAGGGTTCTGAGGTGATGGATGACAGCTCTGATTGGACGAGGATTTCTGTCAGATGTCTAAAGTCTGGTTTACAGACCCTTCAGCAAACTGTCAGAGCAGCGTATTTTACAGCCACCTTCACATCTCATCAGTGTTCCTTGGGAAGGTGAGATATGTTCATATCATCAGTCCTAAGATTTTTTAAAATTTTGAGTATGTATAAAAATTAATAAAGATGACGAGTGAAAATCTGTAACATGGAGGAATAGAACTGTGGTCCCCAAATGGGTCTCAGAACGTCAAAATATTGACTTTTGTTGCCCTTTAAGAGTAGAAAATATTAATATCACGTACACGTGATGTTCATGAACTGCCGTCAGACTGAAAACGCAGTGTCATCGGGATAAAACCGTCTTTGCCATTTTACCCCAGGATGGAAACACACCTCAGGCTCAGAAGGCCATCAGAGCAGCCGTTTTCTTCGGCTGACCAGCAGTAAAATCCTGTCTACTCTCTGATTGAAATGTCTGTTACCAGAGGCCAAAATCAATTTTGGCATCTTAAAATAACTTTTAACCTTTTATACCATCTTTAATTGGATTGCTTGTTACTGTAAGAGAAAAGGGCAAAACACAAGACAGAATATTGAGGATAAATTAATGTACTTAGAAAAAAAAAACAGACTAATGTACTCTTATAATACAGCAGAAGTTAAGTTTAAATCCAAGATTTCTTCAGTTGAAATTTATAATTACACCATAATTACTCCACTGGCATGTTTTGCGTCAGGGAAACATTTATGGAAAAAAAACCACTTTAATCTATTCGGGAAGTTCACTCCACATTCATGTCATATTTCCATAAGGTGTCATAAACAGCAGCAGTGACTCACCTCTGTGCAGTTCATAGGCTTCCCTTATTTAACTGTTTACGCTAGAGGTAAGAAACACCCTCACGCCTCAGTTTTTCTTCAGTTTCAAACCACAAAA
Organism: Rhamphochromis sp. 'chilingali'; assembly: GCF_963969265.1. Classification (NCBI taxonomy): domain Eukaryota; kingdom Metazoa; phylum Chordata; class Actinopteri; order Cichliformes; family Cichlidae; genus Rhamphochromis; species Rhamphochromis sp. 'chilingali'. Next base: position 8,362,573 of record NC_137941.1, read on the forward strand.
ATTTTAATAACTGTACGGATGTGCGAGCAGCAGATCCTCTGACTGAGCGCCACCTTGGTGATGTTTCACATGCCTCACTTCTCAGATAAAAGTGTGCAAAAGTGCAGACTGCACAATCAAAACAGGTTTAATTGCTGCAATTTGGGAGGTGAAGAAAATTCCTGACTGTCAAAGCAAAGGTGTGATCTAATTACCAATCTGATGATAGTTTCAGGGTCAGAGAGGTGACCCTGTGGTAATATTTTCCAGCGTAACTTAAGCCAGCGTCCAATCAGAAGCTAAATTTCTGTGGAGAGTCGGCATGATTGTGCTTGTCACGTACATGTGATGATTTCCAGGCAGCTACAAGACTTTCAAGTTAATGTGAGGATTCCTGCAAACTCCTGCTTTGTCTTCATGTCCGAGACACAGCGCAGCACCGTGGAACTGATTCCCAAATGCTGCCGTTCCCACAGTCACGTGACCCTGCTGGCATGTCACCCTGAGGTCACACAAAGGCGGGTCGTCATAGGGAGGTATTCAGGAAGACAGCTGACTGCTTGTCATCAACATGACCTCATCGCGAATACATTTTTTTAGTGACCCTTGACCCTTGGCTGCATTGTTGTCTCTGTTGATGCCCGTATCGCTGTCTGTGTGGGAAGTTTCTGCCTTCCAGATAAAGGTACGTCATCCCCTCAGTTTAAGTTTCTGTCTAACTCAGATTATAATCTCTACATAATTCAATTTTAATTTTAATTAACTACCGCCAAATCACAACTACACTTTATATTGTAAGGTAGACCCTAAAATGATACACACAGAGAAAACTGGATCAACAAACAATCATATGAGCCTCTATGAGCAAGCACTTTGGCTTGCCTTTTAACAAGGCAAGCCACTGTGGGACTTGACTGTGGCTGTGGGAACGGTGATGGCGCCGAGTATGGCAGCCTCGTCGCGAGCTCCCCCAAGCAACGGCTTTCTTCTGTGTTTAATTTTACTTTTCCTTTATTTTTTCACGAGCAGCACTTGTCTCCTTGTGTACGACCGACAAACCTTACTGGACATAAAAGACGGTCTTTCTTATAACTTTCCGGAGTTCAAGTTTTGCAACACGGACGCTCCGTTTGCAGACCCCCCATTCATCTCACCTGAGACGCCTTTGTTCTCTGGCCCTGGAGGCCGCAAACGCCGACGCAGAGGGAGAAGATCTGGCGTTCTGGTTCGACTGAGACGGCGCACTTACAGACCACCGTTACCCAGTTTATTACTGGCTAATGTGCAGTCTCTGGAGAACAAGCTGTGCGAGCTTCGGGCACGGATCTCATTCCAGCGAGAGATGCGGGACTGCTGCGTGATCTGCCTCACAGAAACCTGGCTATCGGACAAAGTACCGGACTCCGCAATACAACTACCGGGGTTCTCTGTGCACCGCGCGGACAGGTCACAGGATCTTACTGGGAAAAGCAGAGGCGGTGGTGTGTGTTTCATGATCAACAACAGCTGGTGTGATTATGCGAACGTGCACCCGGTCAAATCCTTCTGCTCACCGGACCTGGAGTACCTGATGATTAAGTGCCGGCCATTCTGGCTACCGAGGGAATTTACAGCAGTGATTATTACGGCTGTTTACATTCCCCCACAAGCCGACACTGACCGTGCACTCAGGGAACTGTACAGCGCGATCAGCAGTGAGGAAACCGCACACCCAGAGGCAGCGTTTATCACAGCCGGAGACTTTAATAAGGGAAACCTGAAGAAAGTCTCACCAAAACTCCATCAACACATCCTTTTTAACACACGTGGAAACCGGCTACTCGACCACTGTTACTCCTCTTTCCGGGATGCGTACAAAGCCCTCCCCCGCGCCCCATTCGGCCAATCAGATCACCGCTCCATCCTGCTCCTGCCCGCCTACAGGCAGAAGCTGAAACAGGAAGCTCCAACCCGGAGGGCGGTGCACTGTTGGACGGACCAATCGGAGTCTGCGCTGCGGGACTGTTTTGATCACGCGGACTGGGAAATGTTTCACGTGGCCGCCAGAGACATTGATGAGTACACAGACTCAGTCTGTGGATTTATCAGGAAATGCATGGAAGATGTCGTCCCATCCAGAACAGTTAAATCCTTCCCAAATCAAAAACCCTGGATTAACGGAGATGTTCGCGCGGCACTGGCGGCACGGAACACCGCCTTTGCCTCCGCGAACACATCGGACTACAAACACGCACATTACCAACTCCGGAAGACGATCAAAGCAGCCAAACGTGAGTACAGGGACAGGGTGGAACAACAGTTTGACAACCCTCGGAGTATGTGGCAGGGACTAAACACGATCACAGACTTTAGAGGGAAAACCAGCACACCGCAGACCACGGCCTCTCTGTGTGAGGATCTAAACGTATTCTACGCTAGATTCGACGCAGCGAACACCATGAGACCGGACAGTGTGCGCACCGCGGATGACGTCAGTGCGCACACTGTGTCTGAGGAGGATGTGCGGAAGTGCTTCAGGAAGGTGAACGCACGCAAAGCTACTGGTCCGGACGGGATTCCCGGCCGCGTCCTCAAGTCATGCGCGGCTCAGCTGGCTGGAGTGTTCACACACATCTTCAACCTTTCCCTCTCTCTGTCTGTAGTCCCAGCCTGCTTCAAAATGGCCACCATCGTCCCTGTACCCAAATCCTCCACCATCTCCTCATTAAACGACTGGCGACCTGTAGCCCTGACCCCCATCGTAAGCAAATGCTTCGAGAAGCTGGTCAGGGACTTCATCTGCTCTGCACTACCCGACTCACTGGACCCTCTACAGTTTGCATACCGCCACAACAGGTCCACTGATGATGCCATAGCCCTGACACTACATACTGCCCTGTCACACCTGGAGAAGAGAGACACGTATGTGAGAATGCTGTTTGTAGATTACAGCTCAGCATTCAATACCATCGTTCCCTCGAAGCTGGACAGGAAACTGCAGGATCTAGGACTGAGCAGCTCCCTCTGCAGCTGGATCCTTAGCTTCCTGTCTGACAGACGCCAGGTGGTCAGACTGGGCAGCATCACCTCATCCCCCATCACACTGAACACTGGTGCTCCACAGGGGTGTGTACTGAGCCCTCTCCTGTACTCACTCTACACCTACGACTGCACAGCCACTAACAGCTCCAACATCATTGTGAAGTTTGCGGACGACACTACAGTGGTGGGTCTTATCACCAACGGTGATGAGACAGCTTACAGGGAGGAGGTCAGCGCCCTGACCCACTGGTGTCAAGACAACCATCTCACCCTCAACGTCGCAAAGACAAAGGAGTTGATAGTGGACTTCCGGAGATGCAGAGAAGTACACACCCCCATCACCATCAACGGCGCTGCTGTGGAGAGAGTGAGCAGCTTCCGGTTCCTTGGAGTACATCTGGCTGAGGATCTTACGTGGTCAGTACACACAAACAAAACAGTGAAGAAGGCGCAGCAGCGCCTCTTCTTTCTCAGGAGACTGAAAAGATTCGGCATGAGCCCCCGCATCCTCAGGACCTTCTATCACTGTGCCATTGAGAGCATCCTCACTGGATGCATCACCACCTGGTATGGCAACAGCACCGCCTACAACTGCAAAGCTCTCCAGCGAGTAGTGCGGTGCTCTGAACGGATAATTGGAGGTGAGCTTCCCTCCCTCCAAGACATCTACAGGAAGCGCTGCCTGAGGAAAGCGGGGAGGATCATCAAGGACTCCAGTCACCCCAGCCATAAACTGTTCAGACTGCTTCCATCAGGAAGGAGGTTCTGCAGCATCCGGTCCCGTACCAGCAGACTGAGAGACAGCTTTTTCCATCAGGCCATCAGACTGCTGAACACGTCATAGACACCTCAGCTTCACTACTGGAACTTCAACATTATGCACTCCATACTGTGTATAAATGCCACTTGTTTTGCACATATTCAACTCTGTATATTTTATATATTTTATTATTATTATTTTTATTATTATTATTATTTTTTTTACTTTTTTACTATTTAATTTGTAAAAATGTGTATACACACACACACACACACACACACACACACACACACACACACACACACACGTAGGAAAATATTTAGTATACACATCCAGAAATGCATACACTATTATATATTGTACATATATTTATTAGTTTCAGGTTGGCCATTCTTGTATTTTGCTCGTTTGTGTTGTTGTGTTTGCACATCTCTGTTGCTTGTGGGGCTCGCACACAAGAATTTCACTCGCATGTGCTGTGCCAGTGTGCCTGCACATGTGATGTGACAATAAAAGTGATTTGATTTAACAGGAAGAAACCTCCAGCAGAACCAGGCTCAGGGAGGCTGCAACCGGTTGGGGTGAAGGAAGGCATACTTATCTTATTCTGCTGTAATCGCTGTAATGACACCACAGTGATCCAATGCTACAATCCAATGCACGCAGCTGACAGCAGTGCAGTGGCGATTGGAAGCTTTGGTTGACATTTACATCCAGGTCTAGGATGCAGGTCCTCAGGGGAACCAGCATGTTGATGAACACTGTGGATGGATGTACCAGAGTCGGTGCAGACCTGCACCTGTTCATGGCCTCAGTTTGTTTAATGTGTGGTTGCTTTACTCACAGATTCAAACTTACTGTGGATTTAGGCTTCAGCTGGAAATCTACAACACATAATCCACCAGGACAAGAATAAATGTCAGCAATCATGTCGGCCACTTGCGTAAGTTATATTGAAGGCTCTACAAAGATTCCCAGCAGATGTCTAAATCATGCGTGAGAAAAGGGAAGTAAAGTGCCGCGCACTGAACAACCAAACAAACATACAACGAGCTGACCCGTGTCCAAACCAGGATTTTTGGTGCACATGACCGTTTTTCTAAACAAAAAAAATGTCAGGATCCTTAGATCCAGACTTGTGTATGATTATCCAGTTTTTGGGATACTTAGACATGAGGTAATGTCACTAAGACTGACATCAATGTGCATCACATCACATTTCCAAAATGTCAGGACACTGGGAATTGGAGCTGTAAAATCAAATGGTTGTAATCTATCCCAAATCTTAAACCCTGGATTGGGTGCTCAGCCATGCATACAAAAGTGAACTGAGTACCTGCACCGCCTAGAGATCAAACTGAAGACCAGTCTAATAAAGTGCATCTAAATGCATCTCTACACCTCTGTGTGCATTTCTGCATGTACCAGCCCTCGACCGCTTCGTCAGGTCATGCATGTTTCATGTGTGCTCTGACTGACTGAGATCACATGCTTGACCACAGTCCGGACGCTACGTCTGCACGCTCGCCGGCCTGCTCCACTCTGCTTAGCAGCTCTGCCACTGTGCATCCATACCAATGCTCCTGCAGAATCATTACCCTGCATGCAGCACAGGGGACTCCACCCGTCCCGCCTTGCTTCTCTCACTCAGTAATCCATATTCATATGGCATATAGGATGAACGGGGAAGGGAGGGAGCAGGGGAAGCAGCTGAGGCCAGCTCCATCAGCTCCGCGGGCTTTGATGTTCGGGGAGATTCCATTGTAATTGATCTGGAGGAAGGCGGCGGTTACAGCACGGCGTCTTTAATCCACCCGAGGAGGGCCTAATTATTCTGTTGCTTCAATCAAGGCCTGCAATTGTTCTGCTCGATGTGGCAAGACTCAGCTGTGGAATAATGATTTTATTTAACAGCTTCAAATGAGATAATGGTATTAGCCAAGACTAAGAGTTCCTTATTGATAAGGCTGTATGTATTAATTATAATGACAGTAGACTGTATCAAGAGGAATATGTAGAGACCCATTGTGAGCACTTTGGCTTTGGGCTGTTTTCGTGGTTTGAGTACGACCGTCTAAGGTTACGTAATATTACAGCATCCAGTCACTGCAGTTCCAGCTTCATCATGATGCAGACATGGGTGGATTTTAATGATCTTTGGAGCTTTTTATTCAGACTAGACCACCACAAAGAGAGCTGCAGTACATGTGCGATATGCAGCATGAGAATTAAGAGTCCAGTTCAAAGGGAGATCAGATCTCTGAATTTTGCTTTGTGCCAATTTCCACTCATTTTCTGAAAAACAAACATGTGTCATTATGCTGGCATAATTCTTTTTACAATGATGTGATTAAGCATGACTCCTGTGGCTGCCGGGATTGTTACACACACATAGAAAATGTTTAATGATGACAACAATGTTCGATTTGTGTTGTGATAAAAAAAAAAGAAGTCTGAACAAAGATCACAACTTATTTTGTTATACCTACGCCTTCCAGCCTCATCCGCCTTGTAAATACATTATGTTAGAAAATTAGCAACTCCTGTGTGATTTAAAGAAAACTTGACCTCTGACCTTCAGGTCAAAGTCTTTGGGATTCACCTGTAGATGCACCTGTGGTATCAGTGTAAAAAATCACCTCGCTTTCGTGTTATCACATTCATAAACTTGGCTGCCTGCCCAGTGGGATGATGACAATTTCCCATCTTCCTTTTCGCAACTTAAGTGTAAAACCCAGCCAGTGTGCTGATACAGACCAACCCTCTCAACTTTCCCCAGGTCATCAGTAACCAGTCTAGAGTTAGGTTAGCTAGGTATCCCAAATAGGTAAAAAAGGTGGATGTTCAGGATAGTGAAGCACTCGATAGGGGGCCTCTTGTATTTTACCAACCCAACAAGCTTCTGCAGGCCTGAAACTTCATTAAAAATCTCAAAAGTTTTTTCCTTGTATTACTTTTCTATCCACTGCTTGCTGGTACCAGTGCAGACTCAGTTCTGCCTTGATGTTTGCAGGTAATACCGTGGGAGGACAGTCATCTGCAGACCCAATTTGCAGATGCCAGCGGCTGTGGAAATGACTGAATCTGGTATAGGTCACACAATTGCACTGAAACCAGCACATGAGTGGATCAGAGGTTATTTAAAGAAACCAGGAGGTTCACACAGCATTTAAAATGAGTTGGAAAGCTTGGACAAATTAGATCACTATCTGCAATCAAAAGAGCCAAGAGGGAATTAATTCAAGAAGCACTTGAAACAGCTTCAAACAGAGCTGCCCATATCTCACTTTCAGATGTCCAGAAGTATTAATCACCGACTTATGTGTAAACTCTGTTGCTCCTTTGTGATTAAACAGTCTGTGGAAGTAATGGCGGCTGCTAAATGAGTTATAATGAAATTATGAATCTATTCAAATGAACGGGAATAAATGGAAAAAGCTTCAGTAGGTGCTGTACATTCACTCTGACATAAACAAACACCAGTATATGATTTTCAGTGGCTGTGAGAGTCTCCTTTCTTGAACCTGACATCAGTGGTGGCGTGTTGCCAGCTTTGGCCCCAGTACCAGCCATTTTTCGGTGGAAATGTGTGGAACTGGCATTAAATTAGCCCCCGGCCCCCAGATCGATGCCTAATCTAATACAGCATCAGTGGAAAAGTGGTGATAGAAAAGATATAACAAACAAGCCAGCAGGTTTACACCACATTTAAACCAAGTGGGTCCATACATCTTACATCTTGGGTAAATTGGATAATTATCTGCAAGTCAGCAAAAAAAAAAAAAAAAGAGAAGAAGAAAAAGTTTGAATTTATTCAAGAAGGACTTGAAACAGCTTGAAACCCAACTGCCCATCTCTCACCTTCAACCCAGATGTCTGCAGGCATTACTAGTGTGTAATCTCTGTACTCCTGACTGTGTGAGTAAATAGTAGTCTGCACCGTGGTAATGGTGCAAAAGTCACCAAAATTATTTATCCGTTTTGTAACATAATAAATACAGCACATGCAGTCAGGTAGAATCTAAATTTCTCTTTATTGTGGTTAAATCTGTTATCAAGTTATGTCATTATTCTTGATAATAATTTAACAAGTATCCCCTGTCCAAGGACTTGGTGGGTGATGGTGGGAAAGAAGAACTCCCTAATGGTACTATGAGGTCTTTAACCCTTTACAGCCGATCGGAGCGGGCACGCTCCATTTTGCGTAACTATTTTTAAATCCCGGTAGCACTGCAACCACGTGAGCTAGCGCAATAATTTTTTTTGCATATGAAACCGGAGGAATTGTACTTACTTCTTATGCCATCAGCTTGTCCTCGGTCACAGTTTCCTTCCACATATAGCTTTGCAAAAACTGCATAAAAATCACTTGCAGCAACAAAAACATGATATTCCAGAAACACGCTTCGCCGATCCGATCAGCTGTTTGTAACACTTCCTACGTCCATCAGCGCGAACTATCACATGACCGCATGACCTGCCCGAAACCGGAAGTGACGTCATTTTGCGGAAATGTAGTTTTTTTACGATCGGGGCCTTATGAGCCTATACTTGTGTTTTAAAAAGTTATGTTTGAGTTTATGACTTTCTGTGTCGTTTCTGGGATGCTTAGGACTCATATTGCACTGCTGGAAATAGTTTATTTTGATGCATATGCTGTTATTTTGCAAATTTGCACTATAATATTTATTTTCGTTTTTCCTGCAGTATATAAAAATTGGTGTATTTCAAAAATAAAACTATGAAGACACTCAAAATAAATTTCCTGTGGTGGGAAACTAGTTTGTGCAACTTTTTTGTATTTACAGTTTTGAGGGATGAGCCTCTTAAATTTCTCTAACTAGAAATATATGTTAAAAAAACAAAAACGATTTTCAATTTTTTTGTAGTTTATTGCACTTTTTTGCAATTTATGTAATTACTATGCACCTAATGCAGACATATTATTAAAGTTTGGGCTATAATGGTTGTATTGATGTATAGCAACTTGAAATGCTCCCAAAAATGGCTCCACAGCATGTAAAAATATAATATAAGCTCTGGCGGACTTGGTTCTATGGTAGGTCTTAAAGGGTTAAGATATGAGTGTCTATGTTAGACCGCTGTGAGGCCTGATCATTCAAGTTCAAGTTCAAGGTTCTTTATTTGTCACATGCATAGTTATACAAGTATAACACACAGTGAAATGTAGCCTGACACGCTCCTCGACATGTGCAAAAATTGGGGGGGTGTAGAGGAAGAACATTATATATATATATATATATATATATATATATATATATATATATATATATATATATATATATATATATATATATATATATATATATATATATACATCCCCATTGAGTTCCTGATGAAGGCTCTTAGGGTCATATATATATATATATATATATATATATATATATATATATATATATATATATATATATATATATGACCCTAAGAGCCTTCATCAGGAACTCAATGGGGATGTGGCGTACAACACTAGAGGCCAACTCCAAGCCCATAGCACAAGTCACCATCAAGTGCGGGATCTACCAAGGAGATGCTCTGTCCCCACTGCTGTTCTGCATAGGCCTGAACCCCCTCAGTGAGATCATTAACAAGACTGGCTACGGATACCGACTACGGAACGGAGCAGTTGTCAGCCACCTCCTGTACATGGATGACATCAAGCTGTATGCCAAGAGTGAACGAGACATCGATTCACTGATCCACACTACCAGGCTATACAGCAATGACATTGGAATGTCGTTCGGACTGGAGAAGTGTAGTCGGATGGTAACAAAGAGAGGGAAGGTAGTCAGAACTGAGGGGATTGAACTACCAGAAGGCAACATTGCAGACATAGAGGACAGTTACAAGTACTTGGGGATCCCGCAGGCGAATGGGAACCATGAAGAGGCCACTAGAAAAGCTGCAACCACCAAGTACCTGCAGAGGGTCAGGCAAGTCCTGAGGAGTCAGCTGAATGGTAAGAACAAGATCTGGGCCATCAACACGTACGCCCTGCCCGTGATCAGGTACCCTGCTGGGGTGATAGGCTGGCCAAAGGAGGAGATAGAAGCCACTGACATAAAGACAAGAAAGCTCCTTACCATGCATGGAGGGTTTCACCCCAAGTCCAGCACCCTGAGGCTGTACGCTAAGCGGAAGGAAGGGGGCCGGGGACTGGTGAGTGTCAGCACCACAGTCCAGGATGAGACAACGAACATCCAAGAATACATTGGGAAGATGGCCCCAACTGACCGAGTGCTCAGTGAATACCTCAGGCAGCAAAAACCCAAGAAAGAGGAGGGAGACGAGGAACCATCATGGAAGGACAGGCCCCTGCACGGTATGTACCACCGGCAGATAGAGGAGGTGGCTGATATCCAGAAATCCTACCAGTGGCTGGACAAAGCTGGACTGAAAGACAGCACAGAGGCACTAATCAATCATGGCAGCACAAGAACAAGCTCTGAGCACAAGATCCATAGAGGCTGGGGTCTATCACACCAGGCAAGACCCCAGGTGCAGGCTGTGTAAAGATGCCCCAGAGACAATCCAGCACATAACAGCAGGGTGCAAGATGCTAGCAGGCAAGGCATACATGGAACGCCATAACCAAGTGGCCGGCATAGTGTACAGGAACATCTGTGCCGAGTATAACCTGGAAGTCCCGAGGTCAAAATGGGAGATGCCGCCAAGGGTGGTGGAGAATGACCGAGCTAAGATCCTGTGGGACTTCCAGATACAGACGGATAAAATGGTGGTGGCTAACCAACCGGACATAGTGGTGGTAGACAAACAGAAGAAGACGGCCGTAGTGATCGATGTAGCAGTTCTGAATGACAGCAATATCAGGAAGAAGGAACACGAGAAGCTGGAGAAATACCAAGGGCTCAGAGAAGAGCTCGAGAGGATGTGGAGGGTGAAGGTAACGGTGGTCCCCGTGGTAATCGGAGCACTAGGTGCGGTGACTCCCAAGCTAGGCGAGTGGCTCCAGCAGATCCCGGGAATAACATCGGAGATCTCTGTCCAGAAGAGCGCAGTCCTGGGAACAGCTAAGATACTGCGCAGGACCCTCAAGCTCCCAGGCCTCTGGTAGAGGACCCGAGCTTGAAGGATAAACCGCCCGCAGGGGCGTGCTGGGTGTTATATATATATATATATATATATATATATATATATATATATATATATATATATATATATATATATATATATATATATATATATATATATATATATATACACATACATTGGGTGAATGTGCAGTAGTAGCAGCAAGCAGGTGAATTCTGTACATTAATATGAATAGACATCTGACTATTTTACAGGATAGACAATATAAACATATTTAAAATTAAAGGAATTGAAATGTACATTGTGCCTTGGTTTAGTGTCTGGAAGAGTCCTGACTCAGTCAATTATAGATGATGTGAGAGGGCGGGTGTGTGTGTTTAGGGCCCGGATGGCTTGGGGATAGAAGCTCCTCTTGAGTCTCTCTGTCCTTGCCCGGAAGATGCGGAACCTTCTACCAGATTGCAGAAGTTGGAACAGTTTGTTGCCAGGATGGGACGGGTCCTTCGGTATCTGCGCTGCTCTAGTCCGGCATCTCCTGGTGTAGGTGTCCTGAAGCGGGGGGAGAGCAATCCTGCAGCAGCGTTCTGCTGTACGCATCACTCTCTGGAGAGCTTTTTGGTCCTTCACACAGCTGTTCCCAAACCACGATGTCATGTTCTGTGTGAGGATGCTCTCCACAGCGCCTGTATAGAAAATCCTGAGGATCTTTGGAGAGACCCTGAACTTCCTCAGTTGTCGTAGGTGATACAGGCGCTGCCTAGCCTTTTTGGTCTGGACCTGAATGTGGGCAGCCCATGTCAGGTCTGAGGAGATGTGGACACCAAGATACTTGAAGGACTGCACCCTCTCCACTGGAGCTCCATTGATGATAATGGGCTTGTAGTCTCTGTGCTGACCCCTTCTGAAGTCCACCACCAGCTCCTTGGTCTTGCTGACGTTCAGCTGGAGGTGGTTGTCCTGGCACCACGATGCCAGATTCTTCACTTCATCCATGTAGGCCGTCTCATCGTTGTTGGAGATGGCACCCAACACCACTGTGTCGTCAGCAAACTTCACAATGGTGTTGGAGCCATGGGTGGCCACACAGTCTGAAGTGTAGAGGGAGTAGAGCAGTGGCGAGAGCACACATCCCTGAGGTGCTCCTGTATTGATGGTGATGCTGTTGGAGAAGTACCTGCCCACCCTCACCACCTGAGTTCTGCCAGTGAGGAAGTCCAACACCCATGCACACAGACGGCTGTTAAGACCCAGATCCCTCAGCTTTGTGAACAGTCTGCAGGGCACTATTGTGTTAAACGCTGAACTGTAATCAACAAACAGCATTCACATATAGTTACCCTGTTTCTTGTCCACATGGCTGAGAGTGGTGTGTAGGACGTGGGCAATGGCATCCTCTGTGGATCTGTTGGATCTGTAGGCGAACTGCAGCGGATCTGCAGCAGACGGCCGGTGATGCCGTCTGGCCCCGCCGCTTTCCTTGTGTTCACTCTCCTCAGTGCCGCTTGGACGTCATGCTCCGCGATTTCAGGACATTCAGGACTTTTACATCACAAGGAGGATTTTAGGCCAGATACGTCACCAATGGTCGTTGGTGAAGGTTAGCTTCATCATATTTATTGTTATTTTACCTTCATTTAAACCTGAAATTAAACATTTAACATGATGAATCTATCCGGTCTTTAAGTCTGACGTCATTGGCAGTGTCTTGATCCAAGTTTAACATCCAGGCATCCATGAAAACAGGATTTATTAAATTTAACAGAGTTAGAAGTTAGCAGGAAGTTAGCTTGCCAGTTTCCACCTAAACATGATATACCATGTTCTGACTGAGAGATTTCTGAAAAAAATAAAACGTACAGCTCTGCTATCACTGCTGACATAAATGAAGACAGGAAACTAAACAGCAGTGATGTTTGTAGGGTTACTGAAGTTGGGCTAGCTGGTATATAATGATGTGCTACGTGGTTGCTAGCGACACAGCTATGTTAGCATAACATAAACAGTGAAGCTGGAGGATAAACGCTAACTTTTTTCCACTCGATAAAAGTTAATGTGAGGGTTCCCGATGGTTAGGGAACAAATGCAGTCGCATGGCAGGATGATGTAAACGGACCAAACTTCAGTCAGGAGAACAACCGAGATAATCAATCCACAATACGAGGTTAGTCATTAATATACTGCTGCATGGGCTAGGCTGTAGTTACATCGTACGGGTTTAAAAACTGATCTTTAACATGAATAGCGCTAATAAAAACCGAGAGAAGCCTACAGTGATCACTGACTGTTTTTAGGGGCCTTTTGAGATAAAATAGAACAAGATACAAAGGATTAAAACACAACAGCCTTATTAAACGCAGAGTAGTTTGGGCCCGGAAGCAGGGTTCATCACTTCATCGCTTAAAGACCGGATAGTTTCCTTGTGCAACATGGAGAGTGTGAGCCTAGCAGGTTTTCTTGACAGCAGGAGAAACACGTGGAGAACATGTGAACATGGATCCTGTGGCGAAAGAGTCCCAACCACCATCATGCTACTTTCTCTCGATCCTCCCACAAACTTCCCCAATCTGTGAGCTGGTTTGAATAATGACAGTTCAGTTCCAGTGCATTCGAAAATAATACCGATTTTATGTTATCTAGGTAAAAACCAGTAGTTGGTAAATCAAAGTGGGTAATAAATTTCTTAAGTTAATTTCTGGGTCATTATGCTGAGGTTAGTTTTAGGATTAGATGTAGCCCTTTAGAGGAACTTTCACTTACTGGCCGTACTCAGACTGAAGTTGATTTCAAAGATAAATAGAATTTCTACCCTAACCCTGAGTGCTTTGCTGGTGACCTGGCGGCTGTTATGAGGTTAAAGCAGTTAAAATGTTGTTCCTGTACTGTACTCAGTACTGTAGTCATAGCATTAAACCTCGTACTTGACCACATTCTAAAGCTCAACATTGTTTTTCTTCTAAGCGCTAATATCCTCCTCCTCCTCAACTCATCCTCGCGCTAATCCGATGCCACAAGTCAGCGCTTTTCATGCAAACCGCACGGCACTTACTTAACTCCCGGGAGATACTCAGTATCTCCCGAGCACTCAGAGCCCTGCTTAATGTGCAGCGTGACCAAAACATTTTGCAAAAGGAGTCCACCGACCTCTCTGCAAATAATCTCATGCTCGCATTAGGCGGATTTCATGAGAGGTGCTTTGCAGTAAAAAAACCTCCATTACTTCTATTCTCCACGTACTCATCTGTGACTGGTCTGATTTTGTTCAGGCGCTTTCCGCTGCTCTCTGCATCTCTTGCCCAATACGTAAATTTCACGCCATCTCTCACCCTTTTCCAAACATCACGCACAGGACCTGGAGATGCTCACAATTAGTGGCAGTCGAGCGAGCAATCGTGTGAATCACGGAGTGGCTCTTAATTATACAAAGCTTTTAAAGTTGTACGACACTCGAGGCGACCCTAAAAAGCATCGTGTCTGCTAACGGCCTGGAACGGCCAAGTTTGTCAGATTTAAAATATAAATGGAGCTGCTGTGTTTTCTCCAAAGACAGAGCTATAATCTGTTTGATGTATGAAGCAGAGGGGTCATGAAGATGCTTTGAGAGTGTGCCAGCATGCATAGATCCCACACACACTCCGGCATACTTCATAATTTCTCAGCAGTGTTTAGATAAACTCATCATATCGCTCTCAGTATTAAGAGCAAACCCGCTGCAGATACTTTTGTGCTTTTGCTGAACTTAAAGAAAAAACTTCACATGGAGAAGTTCCACAGCGAATGCGAGCGAATCGTGAGGCAATGAGCTTTTTAAATATGAATGAGTGTTGTGTGAATGCCTCTGCTGTGATATTTAGACAAGAACAGATCCCTGTGTGCCGTTGCTGTGTCTTTAGCTGCAGCTCGAGGGAAACTTGCCTCTGTTATGGTATTTTTGGAGGGAGGAAATTCTCTAAAATGTTAATGCTTCAGCAAGATCCCTGGGAATCCTGCAGGAATTCTGCATAGTCTTTTTAGGCATTTAATTTTAATTAAAAGAAAAAACTTTCCATCCCACACTCCAGTTTCATTTTAATGCACTTCATCCTTTATCGAGGTAGGAGGAAAAGAGGAAGACCACATCGAAGATTCATGGATGTAGTGAAGGAGGACATGCAGAGGGTTTATACTGTAAGCTAAAGACCCCAACAATCAAACGACTCCATTATATGCAGTACCAACCGATAGAAATAAATCAAGTGCTGGGAGTTTTTCCCCTCCTGAGTCTCCACACTTTGCTGTAGTCACTTTCTTTTTCAAAGGTAAGCATATTTGTCTCTCAGATTTCTCCATTTCTTTATACATTGCCTCACATCCATCCTGATAGTTTCTTCAAACTCCCTCCAGGAATTTGCTGACATTTGTGAGTCCTTATATATGTGATTAGTCCTTATACCGAGGCGACAGTTGTTGTTCTCTTACAGTTAAATTAAAAAACTGCGGTGAAAAAGTAGCCAGAAATACACAGGAGGAATTAACGGTGCTGAACAGGTCAATCACAAGATTTCTTGGTGTGTCAGCATTTTCAGGGAGGTGCACATCAGGTTGCACCAAATTTTACGTCACTGGGTTTCAGGAGTTTGTGGTTACATTGCAGCTAGGGCGTAGATTTCCCACTAAAGCATAAATCCTCAGTACCCGGATTGCTAGTTACCAAGCTAGGGTTGTTAAACAGCTACCTTTGTTTATGGTGATGTTGTGTTTTGTTTTCAGTTCTCAAGTACGCAAGTCTGTACTCGAGTTTTTGGCAAGTCCGACTTTGTAAGTTCGCATGGGAGTCCCCTCTTAATTTAAGGGTGATTAATATTTACAATGGAAATTACACATGACATGAAAAAAATATTACACATGATGTAGTAGATTTTTTAAGAAAAAAAGATAATTTAAAAAAAGGTATCTTAAGCACTTTGGCAAAATTCGCTACACATCGCTTACATATCATCTCTTTTATAATGTCCAATAAGCCTCATAGAGTTAAGTTTTTTCACGTTCTCGGCTTGATACGTACTTTGAATTGGAACAGTACTTGGTCTCTGAATGACGTATCACAAGTCCACGAGACCGCAAGTACACATAAGTGCGCATATTGAGACACGGCTTCAGTTTATTGCCTACATCATACTTTCCTGCAGATGTAGCTACATGTCACATACATGTGTACTTGAACAGCTGTGACCAGTTTGTTTGGTAGTAACATGAGGTTTAAACTAGCACTAGGCTGTAATGTTATCTAACTCTAAATACACCACATGGGCAAAGTCCAGGTTGACCTCCACATTACACTGGAGCTACACAGGAGCTGCTTGGCCATGAAGCTTCTGGTGCACAGTTTCTGCCCTAATGTTAATGCAGAGGTTTGGAGCTCTGTGGTTACTGATCCAGCAGAGTTTTGGTGACTTTTACACACTTGGTGACCCCACTCTGTAGCTTTTTCTGGTCTGACTCATGGTTGAGTTGCTGTGATTCCTGAACGCTTCCACTTTCCAATAAACCTCTTATAGTTAATTGCAGAATATGTATGAGGGAAGAAATTTCACAAACTGCTTCGTTGTAGCGGTTGTGTCCTTGAATGACCCATTCTTTCACAAATGTTTGCACAGGCAAATTATAAGCTAGGTTCAAAAGGACCGAAACACTTCAGAAACTGGGCCTCAACTCTGAATTCTTGAATTTGAGTATTTAGCTCACATTCTGTCCCCACCTGATGAATGCTATTTTTCTCTCATTTTCACAGCTCTGACAGTCTGTGTACAGACTCAAGTGGTTCTGCAGTATCACTTCTTTCCCGTGTTTCCGATTGATTAGCTGCAAACATCAGTTTAACTGAAATCTGGACCCGGGATCATTCAGCTAGAAGGATAAAAGTTAAAAAATTGCCCCCAAACTTTTTCAGATGCTTGTTGTTTGAGCTTCAGTATACAGGTTATTCAGTCCAGTGGAAGATTTGACATCCTGTGTGTGACTTGTGGTCTATGAGGAATGCTATTTTAGCTTTAAGCTTGGAAGAAAAGCGTTCTGTCATCTGGAGATGGCCCGGCTGGTTTGCAGCGGGCCCGGTGGCATAAAATATGCATGCATTTCCCAGAATATGAAACTTCTTCTTGGCATGTTGTGAAAAGGTCTAAAGGAGGTTTCTAGGTTGTTGCTGCTGTTGTATTTAGGGTTCATAAGCCTGGGAATCAGTGTGTACAGATGTTCAGCTCGACCCTGAATCCCAGTATTTACAGCACTGCTACTTCTACCCTGGAAACATGGCCCACTTCTACTCTGGCTTCACACAGGAAAGATGCTCTGGACCGCCAAGTGCGACCCATCTGAAAAGCAAACACACCCACAGAGGACTATTTCAATGCCCATGCTCACTGTGGGGTACCACAGTCACTTCTACAGACTGCAGTCAACACCAGCGACTGAGCAGCTAAACCCAAATCTGCTCTGCTCTCCCCTGGTGATAGGGGACGCAAGGGCTCAGGAGGAGAGCATTAGAGGGTGGACAGCGGGCTTAGTGGGGTGCAGGGTCAGATGATTGGAAGAAAATGGAGAGGAAGTCCTGCGAGTCGGTGGGTGGATTGATGAATTAGAAATGTGAGGCAGAGAAAGGGATGTGTGAAAGAGTGATCAGTGAACTGAGCTGAAAAAAGGATGAGACCCAGGGATTTGACAGTTACAGTGAAGGAGCAAGAGAGAGTGACGGATAACGGCGGGAGTGAGACTGAGCGTGTGCTAGAGCGAGGAAGACTTCAGTAAGGGTGGAGGGAGAGGAAGACACTGCTGTTTATACTTAAAATTGTGGTGGACTGAATTTTAAGAATAGAAAATTTCAAAACGTGATCATTCTGGTTCTGAGGAGGCTTTATATGTAGTTAAAATATAGACAGTAAAAGCTCAACTTATTGGGTGAACAATGAGCAGACATGATGGGGGAACAGATAATCTACTAACCAGTCTTTGCACCAGTGTTTCTCATGGCAGTTGAGATCAAGGAGAGGCAGCTGATGCTAACTTGTGTTAGAGACTCATTGGTGCTTTATCAATCTGATAAATCTGACAGCTGAGACAGAGCACATGATTTATCAAGAGAAAGAGAGCTTTATTACAAAAAGTGATTTGCATGAACCTGAAATCTGTGTCTAACAGCTGCATGCAGGTATTTATAAAAGTTAAAGGAAAGAATCTGACTCAGAGCCACCTGTGGGCAACAAACCATTGCTGCAAAGCCCTGAAGCTCTACGTTCAGTGCCGCCTAAAGGGCACGGGCAGATCTGAATGTTACACACAACTGACACACGTCTAAATATGTTCTGCAGTAGATGAGACACGTGGATTTATGATGTTGCAGAGTTCTGTGTGTGCACATGGCTATGCATGCTCTACAGTGCTCCAAGTTATTAATCATTTTTCTGCACAAAGATCAGTACGTCAAGAAAACTCAAACCCCAAACATCAATACTGAGGATAAGATGTATATGGGACATAACATCTGAGGGGAACAACTACAGGACAGACCCAAGTTTTGAGATCATCGTCACAACTTTGAGCCATCTGACTGCCAGTTACATCTGCTCAGGTAAATTAACACGCCTCATTTTTGCCACAAATGTCAGTAAATTAGTTTTTAGGATTCATGTAGCAACAAAACCACTGCAAAAAATAGTTGTGCACGCCCTCCTGTCACCATTGTGTCACTGCAGTTCTGAACACAGTAATTTAATTCTAATGTCAGAGATGTGTCTGAGCATTTCTCTTTAATTTCAGCTCGTCTGACCACCGTAGCAGAGAAAGGTTCAGATGAGGGGGAACAAACACACAGTTGTCCTGTCAGGAGAACAGCTGCCTTCCCATCATCCTCTCCTGTTCTTGCCCTGGCTGACAGTGTGGTTAATCCTCTGGAGGAGAAGAATTGGCCTTCTTACTAGACTATTAAAAATACAGGACACACACACACACACACACACACACGGAGCTGCCAAAAACCTCCTCTATTATTGATTTCCACCAGGTCACATGACCCCAACACAAGCGTTTCAGCGTCACCATAAACTGACGTTGATGTGAGACTGAGCTGATGGGGTTTCATGAGAACTGCCGTGATGATTAAAAAAGAGCGCCAAATGTCACTGACACAGTTAAGGTGACGCAAGGCCAGATCAGGTCTCTACGGTGGCCCTCAAGTTCAAAACACATTAAAATTCACACACAGACACTGCTGAGTGACTGGAAACTGGAAATGACACCAGCCTCCAGTGTGATGCGTTACTGTAATCACATTGTCATTAACGCAGTACTAAACTCAGAAATCACACTAATGTTTTTGTTTAAGTCATTATGTAATGATCTCACTGACTGTCATAAAGCCGACCTGTATGATCATCGTTTTGATAAACTGTTGAATAATTGAGGAATACGACTCCAACCTGTCATCAGGTGAAGTTTTCTGAAATGTTGTCAGGTTTCTGGTTTTTGTTCTAGTTACGTTTTGGACCTCTGGGCCACCGTAGATTCTCCATGATGCATTTTGTGTCGAGCAGATGACTAAACTGAAAGTGACAGCAGCAGTTTTTAGCTTGCAACACTCATTCTGTTTGTTATCAGCAGTAAATACTTCATTGTGTCTGCAAGAACAGATGGTTTAACTTCAGTTTGAATCATAATGTTACATTAACAGATTGTTTTTGATTAAAAATACTGAAAAAATGTCATACTAGATCCTGTGAGCCTCACGCCGAGGACATCAATGGGCTTACTGAGTGTATCACAGGCTACATAACTTTCTGCACCGACTCCATTGTTCCAGCTCAGACTGTTCATCGTTACCCAAATAACAAGCCGTGGGTGACTAAGGACATCAAAGCCCTCCTCAACAACAAGAAGAGGGCTTTCAGAGGGGGCAACAAAGAGGAGGTGAGGAAGGTCCAGGTGTTACTAAAGGACAAGATCAGAGAGGCTAAGGACAATTACAGGAGGAAGCTGGAGTGGAAACTCCAGCAGAACAGCATGAGAGAGGTGTGGAGGGGCATGAAGACCATCACTGGATTCAGGCCAACCAACAGCAGGGGAGCTGAGGGAGGTGAGAATAGAGCCGACGAGTTGAATCTGTTTTTCAATAGATTCGACACCACAGTGTCTGCTCCCACCCCCACAACCTCACCTGCAGTCAGCCTGGAATCCAGAGCCACACCACTGTGCCAGCCTCTCTCTTCACATGTTGCCTCCTGTGAGAGTCCTGACACCCCTCCCCCACCCATCACCTTCACTCAATACCAGGTTGAGATGCAAATGAGGAGACTTCACTCAGGCAAGTCTGCTGGACCAGACGGAGTGAGTCCCCTTGTCCTCAAGACCTGTGCCCCCCAGCTGTGTGGAGTCTTTCATAAACTGTTTATGCTGAGTCTGAGTCTGCAGAGGGTCCCGGTGATGTGGAAGACATCATGCCTCATCCCTGTACCAAAGACGCCTCGTCCCAGTGGCCCCCAGGATTACAGGCCCGTGGCACTGACCTCCCACATCATGAAGACCCTGGAAAGGCTCATCCTGGACCAGCTGCGACCCATAGTAAGATCACATCTGGATCCCCTTCAGTTCGCTTATCAGCCTCGTCTCGGAACAGAGGACGCCATCATCTACCTGCTCAATCGTGTCTACACCCATCTGGACCAGCCGGCGAGCACTGTGAGGGTCATGTTTTTTGACTTTTCCAGTGCTTTCAACACCATCAGGCCGACCCTCCTGGGTGATAAGTTAGCAGCGATGCAGGTGGATGCTTCTCTGGTGTCCTGGATTGTTGATTACCTGACAGGAAGACCACAATATGTACGTCTCCCACAGTGTGTGTCTGACAAGGTGATTAGCAACACAGGGGCACCACAGGGGACTGTCCTCTCCCCCTTCCTCTTCACCCTCTACACCACAGACTTCAGCCACTGCACAGAGACCTGCCATCTTCAGAAGTTTTCTGATGACTCTGCGGTGGTTGGATGCATCAGCAGGGATGATGAGACAGAGTACCGGGCTGTGGTCGACTCCTTTGTCACGTGGTGTGAGCAGAATCATCTGCAGCTCAACGTGGCAAAGACCAAGGAACTGATCGTGGACTTCAGGAAGACCAGGAAACACTTGACCCCTGTTTCAATCCAGGGGGTCAGTGTTGACATTGTGGAGGACTATAAATACCTTGGAGTACACATTGACAATAAACTGGACTGGGCTAAAAACACCACAGCACTTTACAGGAAGGGCCAGAGTCGTCTCTATTTTTTGAGGCGACTGAGGTCCTTCAACATCTGCCAGAAAATGCTGAGGATTTTCTATGAGTCTGTGGTGGCCAGTGCGATCCTCTATGCTGTTGCATGCTGGGGGAGCAGGCTGAGGGTCGCAGATGCCAACAGACTTAATAAACTGATCCGTAAGGCCAGCAATGTTGTGGGGATGGAGCTGGACTCCCTCAAGGTGGTGTCGGAGAGGCGGATGCTGTCCAAGATAAAGACAATGTTGGATAACACCTCCCACCCACTCCATGACATGTTGGTCAGTCACAGGAGCTCGTTCAGTGAGAGACTGAGATTACCGAAAAGCACCACTGAACGACACAGGAAATCATTCCTGCCTGTGGCCATCTCCCTGTACAACGCATCCACTTAACACACTGTTTGCTGCTACAACTACACGTTTCTTTTCCAAATATTTATTTATAAGTGACTTATGTATGTATGTATGTATATATATGTATATATTGTACTATTCTTAGTTAGCGTATTGTCTGTCTTGTCTTAATGTTGGTTTAAAATGGAGCACTGTAACAAAAAATAATTTCCCCCAGGGATCAATAAAGTATTCTGATTCTGATTCTGATTCTGATTAAAAGGCAAATATCTGGATCAGGATTAGTTTGGGATCTCAAACTGAAATAAGAAGGGATGTGTTTGTGAAAAGATGGCACCATGTGTATAATTCTGCTCCATCTCATAGTGGTTAAAAATCCTCACAAAGATTTCTGGAAATCACTCCAGATCGTCCAATAAAATTTTTCATGCAGATCCATCCATAACTTTCCGAGTAATCCTTCTAACAAGCAAATAAACTGAACCAATCACATAACCTCCTCGGCAATCTCGCTGATCCAATATTTGTGGCCAGTTTTTTCACCAAGTCATTACACACAACAGCCCTCAGTCTGAGCTTTGGCTGGACCACACAAGCACTTCTGTTCTAAAACTCTGCCAATAACGATTTCACTGAAAGCTTTGGGTCTCCGTCCTGTCACTAAATTCATTTTCTGCCTTTGTAAATCCTTGAAACTTACTGTCGCTTCAGCAGTCTAACATCTAACAACTTATAGAAAATTAAAAGGCTGAAGTTTGTAGCTTGGACGCATTTAACTTCCTGCTGTTGGCGTTTCAACCCAAAGTGTCTCTTTGCACTTTGCTTCAAGCATCTTGTTTAATCAGACCACCAAGCCTTTCACATGCCTTTTCTTGCAGAGCAGAGACGTATTGCCATGTGTCTCTCTCTTTTTCTTTTTTTAAAATCTGCAATGGCTTCCATCTGGTCGCTCTGTCATTGAGTCCAGATCAAAAATCCAGCCACAGCTCTGCAGCTTTGTCACAGCGCTCCTTTGATTCCTCGCTTGCTCGCTGACCAAACCTCTTGTTGGAGAATTTGCACATGATGGGCTGGAGAGGGAGAGGCCTGCGCACTGCTGCCAATTCCCAAAGATGGAACTCGACTGTGGTCTGAAATATTTGCCTGCCTCTTCACAAATCATGAAATTGAGTTAGAGAGCTAAAGAGTATCAAATTTCTACGCTATTCATCTGTAAATGTAGGAATTTTTAGGATAAACAATGTCAAATTTGTTTTTCAATAAATTATTACTTTAGACTCTTAACAACAGAAAAAAGTCACAGTGGGAAAATCATTTAAGACCACATGTGCTGGAATAACAAATGGATTTCTGACGTAAAATCATGGGATTGTGTATAAATAGCACATGATCTCAGGCACAGTTCATGCATCATGACATTTTAAACCTGTTGTGGTATTAATGACACATTAAGAAGTTAGGGTTAGGTTATAGTCTTTCACTCATTTTTCCACCTGATACCAAGTACACATGACCAATCATAACACCAGGACACACACTTTTCTTCTGCCTTCACTCTGACCAGGCAAAGCTCACCAGCTTCATTCAATACACACTAAAAGCCAAATATGTTTAGTGAGACACATTTTCATACCCTTTTTCACGATACCATGCTGGAATGGGAATATTCTGGAAGTTTAACTCAATTTATGTAATGCCAAGTCACAACAGTCTCCTCAAGGCATTTTGTATTGTAAGGGAAAGACCTTGCCATATTAGAAAGACATCCCAACAGTCACATGACTCCCTTTGAGCAAGCATTTGGCAACATTGGGAAGGAAGAAACCTCCATCAGAACCAGGCTCATGGAGGGGCAGGCATCTGCTGCAACTGGTTTGGGGTTTGGGGAGGAAAAGAGGACATAACACACACTGTAGGAGAGACCCAGAGATAATGATTAAATGCAAGGTGGTGCATAAAGAGGTGAGTGAAGAAGAAATGGTGGAAAAGGTGTTATAAGAAAAGCAAAGCAAGAATAAACTAGACAGATGAAAGGGAAAACCCATCAAAAACACAGAAGGAGGAGTAAAATAAGCATCAAAGATCATTACAAAAACCACGACAGACAGGATTCATGTCCTCTGCCTATTCCCAGAAATCCTCCATCATCTGGTTTATAACCGCAGAACCGTGAAACAAAAAATATATGCTGGAAAAAAAACAAGCTTTCGAAGGTTTATTCTGGGATAAAGTTACCAAATATTTTTTAAAGTTTTCAATCAGATTTTGATTTTACACTTTTGGTTTTTATGTTCCGTCAAATATTTAAAGTCAGCCCGTCGCTCCCTCCCTATTCACTGAGAGGCCTGACCTTGTTAGCCCCAAACAACTTACCTAACACGTAACTGTCTTTTTTCAAACCATCTGAAGTATCACATTTCCTCTGAGCTGACAGAGGCAGGGTTCACTCTGATCTGAACATGTACAGCTCTCACAAACAGGCCGACGGTTGTCTAACAGATTTCCAAACAGATAGATGCAGGCTCGGTGTGAAGCTGCGTGTGCTGACAGTGGTAACGATCGCACAAAGCTGCACTTTGACAGGCACGAGTTGAAAGCAGCTCTGACAAACGCATTTCCGCAGATTCCTCATGATCAGCACCATCCATATTCCTTCGCTATCCTTTCCAAAACAACATATCACCACACCGAGGGAAACAGACATCGGCAATCTAGTCTTTCCTTTCCAGCATCCTCAGCATCGCGGCTTAATGAAATCAATGCAACTGTAATATTCCTCCGCTGTCAACCACAGCAGACAAAAAGCTGAGGAGCGACTGTGGTTTGCAGCCTCTCGTGATCTAATACAAACCTCTCTCTGAGAACAATGAGGACAACGAGGCATCCAGTAATTTATAAGTTGTGTTTCTGTATCAAGTCAGACATTTCAAAGTGTCTGGTTTAAACTCGCAAAAGAAAACAATCGCGTGAAAGAGGACAGGACATGAGAGCAAAGGAAAACCACGAAGAAGACAAAGAAAAACAGGCTGCATGCTTAAGCAAACTGGTTAATGAGGAGGTCAGATTTGTTCAAGCATTCAGCATGTGGCTTTGCTAGCAGGGGGTGCGGATTCAGCTTGGAGTGCAGTTCGACAGTTGGCTGCAAGTATTTAACATGCTGCAGGCAAATGTCAGTCAGCTCATTGGCATGTCTAGACTTTTAAATCTTTGCTGCATTAGTTTTGCAGATCATGGAGACCAATGTCAGGTTTTTTAAAAATGAATTAAACTTTTTTTTGCTTACAGCTAGCTTTTTTTGCATCATCAAGCAACCTCCAGGGTTAAAGTAACAACAACTGCAGTTCCTCTAACCCCCACTAGAGGTTTCAGCAGCGAGTCAGTACTCATAAGCTGTGGCCTAAAAGCTAGACCACGTCCTTCGGAGGATCCAGCCTTCGCTGTCTATGTGGGCCGGGTCCTTCGAAGACCAAGAAGGCCGGAAGTGCAAGGCTGTGAAATGGGACGGTCTAGCCTTCAGATTTGCGTCACCAGCTGTCTCGGTGGAGTTTAATAAACTCAGCTGTCTGCTCCTTGCTCGCTAAAATAAAACAGGACGTTGAAGTAAATTCTCTACCATCTCACACTTCTGTTTAATCAGTTTTCTGTTTGACATTTATTCAGCTGTAATCTCAGCCAAACTGATTTACTCAGGAACAAATAAAACACTGAAAAAAGCCAGACAATTAAATTTTTAAGTGATATAAATGACTTACATATAATTTTTAACCTGAGTAGCGAAAGACCGCAGGAGGTCTGAAAACGATGTGCTGGGTGTTTGCTGTTCTCGCCGGCTGTAGTGAGCCTCGAACCCCAGCTAGCTATCAAGCTGGTGGGTAACAGATGTCTCTGAAAATGTTGGAGCACTTTTGCAAATATGATGTCTTGATAACCCGAGCAGATATTTGAAGTTTACACAGCTACATTCTCAAATATCTGCCGCCATTGTTGGAAACTGGAATTGGCTGGGCCACGCTATGAATTCTAGGATACGGTGGGCCACGAAGGATACACCCGACCCATCCTTCAACTCCGGGAAAATGAAGGACGCATTTGTCGGCTGAATTTAGAGCAGCCTTCGAATTGGGACAGCCTTCGTCGCCTGGCTGTGACGTAATTGGCCTTCAAATGTGGCCTCCTAAGGATACCGCCTAGGTTTTGGGACATACCTATAGACTCCCGAGGTCCAACTTTACAGCAGAAATAAACATGTTTACAGTCTGATACAAAAACCTGTTTGGTCTCTATAGCTAGCTTCCTCTTCATAACAACTTTAGGGCAGGAGAATCATTTTATAACTCATCTGTTTAAGTTTTTATCAAGGCTTAAAGTCTGCATTATTAGGACCGTGTCCTCTTGACTGAAAGGTTCAGTGAACCTCAGCTAACTCGAGTCAGTGAACTGGACCTCCTGACCACATTTGTGCAGTTGTTGCCTTTGGGAGCATTTCTAATGCAATTATCTGATCAATAATTTGGCTGCCTTGTGGTAGATCATCCAGGAAGTCTATTCTATGTTGGCAGCAACGATGGAGATAAAATAATGTCTTCAAAAGAGATGGTAGCATCATGGTGGCTGTATGCCAAGCTGAACGTGTGGTCTCATGGTGGCAGGGTTTGTTATAAAAATGTAAAATGCAGCAGGTACAAACTACAAGTCAGTCACTGAAAGCAAAGAACCAGCTTTAAATATTCAGTGTTTTCTGAGAACAACGTCCACGTCAGTGTGTACTTCACTTTTGTATTTGTTAGCAGACTTTAGTCCCTCTGAAGGCTTTCACTGTCTCCCTGCTGAAGTCCACTCATACTGTAATTCTTCACACCCACACCCACACAAGCCGCCTCCGCCATTTGTTTCCCATGTCTTCCCTCCTGAACGCGCTTCTCGTTTTCAAGGTTTCTCTTTGGCGGTGCCACCTGACAGGCCCGGTGCCGTGACTCAGAGGAGAACAGCGATTCACCAGGTCGGCTTTTTGATGTCTCGCTGCTAACAGGCCGTCTTGGCTCTGTGGTACTTCTGGTTTGTCAGGTAGTTAGCCAGAGGAGGTGTATGGTGTGTGCACAAGTGGACAGCCACTCAGAGCAGACGAAAATTGGTCGGCGAGAAAGGATTTTTTTTTCTTTTTTACCGTCCCTCACACTCTCTTTTCTCCACATGTGCTTAGTGTTTCTTGACATCTCGTCCTATCTGCCTGCCTCCATTTTTTTGTCTCCACTTTATGAATTTCTTTTCTCTACCTTATTTTCCTTTTCTTTAAACGACTCCTTTGCTACACTTCACTGGGAGCTCAATAGCTTCTGCCGCAAGGGAAGCAAGCAGGAACCTCTAATGTAAAAGCATTTGACGCCACATGGTGATGGGCTCTATAGTCATAATACAAGGATCCATCCATCACAAGTGAAATGAGTCGACAGTAAACTGAGCCGCAGTGTAGAAAAGCTTCACTATTAGTGAAGGTACATCCTTTCTGTTCTTCTCTGGAGAAGGTCACTTTTCAGAATTAAGTGTCTTCTTGATGGAAACATCAATGAGTTTCCAGTCAGAAGGTACTATTTCCAGAAATTAGACATAAACAACCCACATCACATCCCCATGTGGGAATGAGACAAATAGTAGATAATGATCCGTGGGAGGTGAAGGAAGGTGAATCGAGAGACTTTTCAGAAGCTGGCAACAGAGAGTGATGTCAGAACTGGTCAGACAGGAAGTAGGTGACCGTTGACTTCTTGGGGTCAGCTGATTGTTTACGTTTGACATTTCACAAAATGTTTTTAGTGCACATATTACAAGCAACCAATCTATTTTAAAAGAAGCAGAACTGTTGCTCAGGTGGTAGAGCGTCTACTCGTAGACAGTTGTTGGATCGATTCCGGCTCCTGCAGTCCACGTATAAAGTATCCTTGGTGAAGATACTGACCCCTGATGCATTTAAGTGTGTTAATGTTGATACCATAGAGGACAGGGCTGTGGCTCCCCACACTCTCTAGCAGATCATTACATGGAGAAACCTTTGGAATGCAAGCATGCTGATCCACACAGGTATGCACACAGGTGTACACATGGGTATTCACAGATGCGGACTACAGCTTTCTTGGCTGCTGCCTCAAAGCACACTGTGCGCTGTCTATCTTGCGTGCTGCACAATATCGTTTATTATTTAGTAACTATTGATATCTATGACTAGCTAGTTTATTGTGATGGTGCTTTTTTTTTTTTTATTATTATGTTGCTCTTTGTTGTTTGCTGTCCCCCCTGTTTTTTTTGTTTTTCTTTCTCTCCATACAGGTGACCCAGGAGTTTGTTTTTTTTTTGTTTTTTTTTTTGTTTGTTTGTTTTTCTTTCTTCCCCCCCTTCTCACCGTCTCTTCTCCCCTTTGGTTTTCTTTCTTCCTCTCCCCCTCTTTCTTTCATTCTTTCCCCCTGTCCTATTAAAAAAAAAAAAAAAAAAAAGGATGACAAAGGATGAACTGAAGCTCCGCCATCACGTGATGTCACATGCTGCTGTTTCTGATGTCACTTCCATAAAGAAAAAAAAAAAAAAAAAAAAAAGTGTGTTAATGTTAAATATTGGTATAACAGCAGTGCTTAAAGGCAGTCTACTCTGTGAGACTTACAGTAGATTGTAATTTGAGATCTCAAAATTGAGTAGAAAGTATCAGTCCATTTACCTTACTTTCTATTTGCCTGGCCTATCTGAACTAATCACATAACCTCCATCCACATACTATCACGTTCTCACAAAGAGGTCTTTTAAACTCTTCCTGCAAGTGGCATGTTATTGGCACCTAACATCGAAGCAGATCTGCACTCTCCATCAAGTCATCTGTCCAAAACCTTCTGAGCAGCGGCTACACCTCTGCAGCAATGACTGCGTCTGTAGGGTGGTGGCCTCTTAATTTTGTCTGCAGCTGAGCGCAAGTGACTCAGACACGCAAACAGCGTAATAATCAGACCGCAGCCCAGAGCTTTTTCTTTCTAGTTGTAAACTGTCCACAGTTTTGAATAAATCTGAAGAGTCTGACGGCTGTGACTAAATCTGTAAACATCCTACATCATGTGAAGACACAGTTAATTATGTAAATTATTGTGATTTAACAAAATCCTGCGAATTTCATTCCTATGTAAAGGATTAGTCTGTGAGCCTTACTGTGATATTCACTGGAATATGATTCTGTTTGATGTTAACGCAGAACCCTTTCGGCCAGCTTACATCTGCTGTAGGAATATTTCTATATTATTCTGCTCCCTTGATGAAAGAACTGCACATCAGTCCAGCTTTCCTCTCTCTCGCTCTCTGAGTTGCTTCGGTTCTTCTGCTATGTTAATACATTAAAGCCCAGCTGAAAGCCTGACCTGTCCTTTACCTTTACACGACCAGAATAAGGTCCAAGAATCCCATTGGAAAAGTATAATTTCATATCTATAAAAGCAGAAGTACTTTTTCAATAGTTAACTTTATGGAGATGTGATGTTTTTATTGGGCTGTGTGGTTATATTTTCTGCTCTGTGGGCTGCCTGGTGGGCCTCCTGGGTTTGCCTTAAAGGCCTCATGACTAGCGGATCATTAGCAGCTTGGCTGGGACACTGGCAGGCACACAATACCACGCATAGATGCGAACACACACACCAGCACACACATCTCCTCATTTTATACCCATTAAAAATACTCCCCTCTGATCTTGAGTCAGCAGAACTGGAAATACCTGCTTTGCTCCCTTTATCATCATATCAACACATCATGAAACGCTTCAGACGACAACAGATGGTCGGACACATGTTAAGACCATCACATTAACATTTATTTGAATTCAGCTTTGCAGTCATGTGTCAACTTGTCTGCCATTTTGGACATGTGACTGTAATGTCAAGTGATACGGCTGGAGACCAGTTGGAGACTGTAACAACCACCAGACTCCTCAAACACTACCTAACTACCCGTAAGTGGTTGCTGGAGGTGAAATTGGTACTGCACCATTTTTTGATTGTTTTGGTCCATAACAGATTGCTGCAGTTACATGGAAGATGCTGACTTGTCTGCAAACACTCCCCAAACAGTAGTAAAACTGTGAAAAATACAACAGTTTGCCTTCAAATAACAGTAAAAGATGCACTTTTTGTTTTGCGTTTTCAGTAGCGCTGAGGCACGTTTTGTAACATGTTAGCGGCATCAGAGAGGCACGATATTTACTTTGAAGGAAAATGTCTTTTGTTTTGGGTTTGCGGTGCAGCGTTTTCCCTACTAGTGGTGAGTAGTTAGCAGTGAAGTCAATCCTCCATGGAAACAATGGGCAACTGTAGCAATCTGCAGCAACCCAAGCAATCATAAGAAGGTTTTTGGGCCTAGCAACCTTTGCGAGCCTCCAGGAAGCATGCGCCAACGAATCAGGGAATACGCATACACATACAATTTTGGTTGTATTACTTCCAAAATGGCAGACAATTTTCATGGAACATGCACACGATGGCACACGAGAAGCCCAAATAGCAAGGAACTCAGTCGTTTGTGTTTATCGATAATGATGATGGGTAAGACTGCCAAGAGGCTAAGGTTTGTTGAGGGCCTTAATGAGGATCACAGAGAGCTCCAGGGTCTGGCAGATCAGCCAGTACTGAAACACACATTATTCATATACTGTTTGACTTGGTTTATCTGGCAGATACAATGAACAATATTACCCTAAGTGCCTGGGCCCAGCGCCTGGAAAGAGGCTGTTAATGTTATACAGACAGAAATAAAGGCTAGCAATCAACTGATCAGCAATAATATACATTTAAAAAGAAATCCTTTGACAATAATGAGTTTCATGCTACCCTGTTTTGCTATTTACCAGAACTCACAATTTCTGAAATAATGCAAAATGAAGTCTCCCACCTCCAGTTAACTAGCTAGGAAGAATACTTTACACCAATTATAAATACATTATTTGTGCATTAGCAGCTAAATTACTGTAAGCTTAGTTAGAAGTTAATGAATCTTTCTAAATAAAAATTTGACCATCAGTAGAAAACTACAAAAGGTTAGAAAGCCTTAAGTTTAAGAGGAGATGGTTTGTGCAGTTATATCTAATCATGAGCTGTTGATCTTTTGGCCAGTGCTGGCTAGTGCTAGCGTGCCTGCGAACGTGCCTGCTAACAAATAAGATTTGTTATTTTTATTTGTTATAATAAAAATATTATATTGAATGGATAAGGCTGACTAATTAATACAAACTCCACGCAGGAAACATTTTCTTTTAAGTAAAATCTGCTAAAACTACAAATTTGCTATAACCAGATTAATGCAGTGTATATATACAGCTAGCTAACTGTGTCTTTCTTGGTAAATGTATTTCTAACTAATAAACAAGTGTACATGCTAGTTCGCCAGCTAACAAAATAAGTTCAGCTGATGGGAGCAACAATACTAACTTGTGTATAATATCAAACAGGAATAATTCTGTTGTGCAGAAGAGCGGTGTGACGACGTGCTGTGTACACGTGAGCGTGCTGCTGTTTCTCGTGCATGTGATGGACATTCGCGTGAACACATTTGACTCAAGTGAAATTACTCAGGAAATTGTGTAAGGACACAAAGCTACAAATATGTCACTAACATTTGCTTTCTACTGCAACATTCAATATCAGGCCAGTTAGTCAGCTAGGTGCAACTTAGCAACTAAGCTAACTAAATTTCATGAAAACGTTAACTACTTCAGTTAACTAGTTAACTACATTAACTAGTCAAGGCAGAAAAGGAAGAGTTTTAGTTTACTTTTAGAGTTACAATTACAAAAAAGTACAAAATAATAAAAACAATCACAGAAAGAAATGATAAATTGAGCTCTTAGTGCCACTGGAAAATTTAGTTTTTCAATAAAAGACTACTTAAAATACAACCCAGTAAAAACCTGTAAGCAATGTTATTCTTCTAAAGCGTGCTGTATTAGTTTGAGCTGGCAGCTTGCTGTACCATCTTTATGTGCTTTAACAATGGGTACGTGCTTTTAGTGCCTCTGCTGCAGCTCCCCACTGAGATAAAAACCACTTGAGTCAAATGTGTTCACGCGAATGTCCATCACATGCACGAGAAACAGCAGCACGCTCACGTGTACACAGCACGCCGTCACACCGCTCTTCTGCACAACAACTGCCGCCTGAGTGACAGAGTCTCGCGCTACGATTTTGAGCTCTCATTGGGGAACCCATTTTCAGACCTGACTCTGCAGCGTTAAAATGTCTGATCGCATGTTTATGGAGTATAAAATGTAGACCAGAGGCCAGGAGCAGAGGAGAATCCTGGGAAAGGTCAGGGGTCAGGCTGCTGTGGCCCCTCGGGGGGACATTAACCTCTGAGCTGTGTGTGTGTGAGAGAGATTGAAGACAGAAGAGTTTGATGTTCATTTTTAAATGAAAGAAGATGATGGACAACAGGTATGACAGCAGTAATGGCAGTGTGTGTGTGTGTGTGTGTGTGTGTGTGTGTGTGTGTGTGTGTGTGTGTGTGTGTGTGTGTGTGAGCAGAGTGTATTATTGACAAAACAAATGTCTTCATCACGTGGACTGTAATATCAGCGCACCGAGTCAGACGCTGTATGTTGGCTGCAAAGCGTCTGTCAGCACGTCTGTCAGCACGTCTGTCATCACGTCTGTCATCAGGTGTGTTAGCATCAGTGCGTGTTACACAGCAGACGAGAAAATGTTACTTCCTGCTTTTCTTAAAAAAGAGCCTCTAAAGTGGTGTGTCTCACAGGACCAATCACCTCAGAGCGGTCATAGCCACCTGAGTCGGGCTGAAGGACTCTGCCTCCCATAGACTTCCACGTTGAAGCTTATTGTTTACATTTGGTACCATCACACAGCTAAACACAAGCATGGGCCTTTATTTTGCGTCTCTGCCTACTTGAAAATAGTTTCACTGTTCATCAAATTTTAGCCAAGTTAATCGTAACACAGCAAATGTCGCCCATACACAGCCAGCACAAACCAAAGAGCCACTGTGGTGTTACCTGCTTTAAGAGTTTCCTCCTCCTGACCAACACAGAGAATCCAACACAGGCTTCAGCAAGATCCAAAAGCTTCCTGCTAAAGCTGGAGGGCCTTTATCACTTCCTGTTTACCTGATGACCGTGTCATGTGACCGGATCATCTGACAATCACCTACAATGATGACAAATCTGCTACTGCTAAAGTCGAATTGTTACTACCATGAATTTTTGCAAAAATGTTTCAAATCATGAACACAAACAGTACTTTCAGTGGTTTAATGCTTTGTTTGATACATTTCTGACTCCTCAGAGAAGTTCAAACCTAATGAAAAACAATATAACTTTTAGTTTTAAACATATTTGTGACAGATGTAGTCTAGTTAAGCACTCTAAGCTCCCACTATATAACCGCTGCAGCGATACAGACTGAAATATACTAAGGCATATTAAGATTTTTTAGGTGAATAAAATGACCGAGTGGAATCATTTATGGAAATTTTATCGTGCTGTTAAAACCACAAACATGTTCATAAACAGCCTAACACTGATTCTTTTTCATATTTCAGTCTCTATAATAACCTCTTACACACAGTTAGAGCAGCGCTTCAACCATCCACAGTCAGCACTTACATACCTCCATACGTGCTTCTTATTGCTGCCAAATAAAGTTAATTCCACACAGCGATTCTCTGCTATTTTACTCTTTATCACCAAGTGTCATACAGACTGCCTGGCCTTATTTTATAATATTGGCTGTAACATTCCAAAATAATTTTCGTATTTCAGGAAGTGTTTGAAATGTCTTTCAAGACCAGCAATAATCTTACAATAATGCGACGTGCACATGGTTAAATCTAGACCCAGCTAGTTCATCTTCGTGCTCAGACAGCAGTACCTTGTGAATACCATAATTACCTTTGATTACCAAATATCTCAGCAAAGCTCGTCTTCTCTTCTTCCCGAAATTGTTAGAATGTTGCCTCTAGGACAAACACTATTGGAGTTATGGTCATTTAAAAAGCGCTTGTACAGTGGTTCCACCACCAGGTCAATGGTAAAACAAGGGTTAACAGCTTTGTAAAATGACATTTATTCAGGCAATTTAGACAATGTTACTCCTTGTAAAACTTTTTAATTCTTTTTCAGTAAAATGAAATAAAAATATATCAGTTTTAAAACATATACATGTCTGCTCTGTAACTTGAACTCCACCTCTGCAAATTCCTGCAGGTTTAAATAAATTCCTGCTAAACTAACCGTCTGACCTTTGTGTTACCGCCAGCTCTGCTCAAACTGAAGCTACAATTAAGTCCTAATCAGAACACAAACAAGGTTCAATGAGTTCTGAATTGATCATTAGTTCACCTCCCACTGCTGGCTGTGCTGATGAGTTGTGTCATTGGTCGACTTTGGATGTTTGTCTCTATATGCCAGCGATCGTTATTGACTGTCCAAGTAAAGTATCAGGAAGAGAGATCAATGTTCCTGCTGCTGCAGCGTGTTGATTTTAGCTGATGAAGGGTGGTCCATACGTCAAGTTACTGTACTTCATTATGCACTCATTCAATTAATTCAATGAACCTGACCACCCACAGTCAGATGGGTTGTCTTCTACAATGTCCTTAGTTTATTTCACAAAACTTCATATTTGTGAGTATTTTCAGAGTTGCACAGTGGTTGTTGTTTTTGAGCCCTCTTAACTTAGAGTAGAATATCTTACTATATTAAAAACTACCTTGACCCTTGAAAGTTAGTCTGGTGTCCGACAGCAAGTAAAATATGATATGCTGACTTGTTCTGAGCAGCAACCTATACCACGTCACACAGTGATATGAGCCTGAACGTTTCTGACGGTTTCTTCAGTAAAAACAAGAACAAACTACCAACAATACAAAAATTTAGAGATAGCATGAGTGAAAAATCCTGAACGAGTACAAATGATCCACAGTGATTTTACATTCCCACTCCGTGGAAACTTTGAATCATTGTGTTTTCAGTGCCGATAGTCAAATCATCTTAAAGCTGCTATGCAATTATTTATATTTCATTTTTAGCTGAATCAAACAGGTGGCTACGTTGGTTACCACATTTCACTTTTAATCAATTATATATTCAGGCCTCCGCTTGGAGTTTATTCTAGGAACTTACAGCCTTGTTTTAGAAAGTTATGAGGTTAAACTTCAAGTAAATTCACCAACTTAAAGTACCTCTCACAGCTTGCTGTGTTTTACTACTTAACCAATTAACTTATCCGGTGAATTATCAAAAAACAGATCAAACATCCAGTCCCTGAGCCTGGTTCTGTTACTTCCTGTCTTATCTACATTGATAGGTCCATAATTTATCCCAGTTTTGGTAAAACTTTGCATGGCTTCACTGAATATATTCAGATTTACTCTACATTAAAGATATGAGCTAATTTTCCATAGGGGTCAAGTGGGAGTGGGATTTATGGAATGACCCATTTGACAGCTGATGTTGTGTGATCAGCGTTGTAGAGCAATGGTTTGTGCGCCTAAGGAGGTTAAAACAAATGTCAGGAATGTGGCGACAGCTCTTTGACACACAGGTCTGTAGTTGAATCCCACAGAGAGGCTCCTGTGTCGTTGGATAATGGGACACGCTGATGGTTTTCACAGATATGAGCTCACACTGAGGCCGTTGGAATGTGTGAAACTCGCAGAACGACTCGGGACGTGTGAACAGCATTTTTTCCCTTTTTTTCCGTTAATAACGCCATTGTTTCACCTTCTGGTGTCACATTTCAGCTCCAGGTTACTCTGTGTTTGCAAATACTTTTTATTTTCTGCATGTTTGGACCAACTTAGCTGGTCCACAGAGGTCACGTTAAAAAAAAGCAGTTAACTCTGAATAGATCCCACAGGTCCCACAACTTCAGGAAGTGTTTGGGAGTGAGAGAAGGGGGATTTTATCATTTATCCAGGGAGGAAAGGCAATATAAGGGGAATTTTCTAAATGTCAGAATGTCATTTATTACTTCTTTAATACTTTAATTCCTTGAAACTGATATCTTTTTTCTGCAGAAAGCAGACTGTTGAATTTCCTCCAGTCTACTGGATTTAAAAACAGGACGGAAGAAAAGGAATAAAAGATCACATAAGAAACAACACAAGGAATGTAAAGGAAAATGTACTTATCATAAAAGGTCCATCCTCCTTCTCTTGAATCAGATCCTTGGTTTGGTCTTGTTTGAACTGCATGGAAGTTATCTTCTAGAACAAGTCTTATTTTTTTATTGGTTTACTTGCTAAAAGATTTTCTAGTTGGTGCTCTAAACAGGCTAAAATTAAGAAATGAAGTCAAAATCTAAGTAGCGAGCCCTGCATGTCAACTTTCCGCTCCAGCAGTGAATCAGTACCCACAGACTCACATGTTAAAATTACCAAATTTATAGTCTGATACAACAAACAGGTCTGGTCTCTCTATATATTTCTGTGTTTATAACAACTGTACAGGTGAAAACTGATTTATAATTCTACTCTTTAAATTGTGCAAGGCTTAAATATTGCATTATTAGGGGCGTGGCCTATTTGACTGACAGGTTGTAGCGGTTAGCTGTCTGTCAGGTGTCATTACAGGTAATTGGAATCCCTGAACTGGAACTCTAGACCGTGTCTGTACAGTTGGAGCTTTTTTTTGATAATTTTTAGTGCAATTATATGACCGATAACATGGCTGCTGGGCATCCAGGTGTTCAAGAATTCTGTGCTCTTTAGGTGCCACCACACTGGAGGATCTGTCTACATCACATCCTATCTTTCTGCATGTCACTACATCCATGAAGCTTCTCCGTAGCAGCTCCATCTTTACCATCGTTCAGCTGATTACCAGATATCTGTGTCCATGTTCCAACCAGGAAATCTTCTAGCTCCAAAAAGCCAAAATGGTGGTGATCAAAAATGTCCAGAATTCAATGACTGATGTCACCACGTGGCTACAGTCATGTTTTATCTACAATTGAAGCTACATTACCTGTCCTTTGCTTTTCTTTGACATAAACCAGCGTTAGCCTAATTTAGCGCTGGGACACTCACTTAAAATGAAATCAGCTTTAGCGTTTGACATTGTGAAATACAGGAAACTGTGGAAGTTACTCTCGGTTTCTTAGTTAAGATACTTGAGCATCTAATCTCTGTGCAAACATTTTGTATTTTACACAGAAGCAGGCCTAAACCCACAGTCGGACCCTCGGAGCAAGACAGGGGTGGCAGGGCTGCATCTCCCGGGCCTGCAGCATCTACATCTGTCTATTTGGGGCCAGTTGTTCATCCAGTTCAGTCAGAAAGAATAAATGAAGCTTGTCACAAAGCTTGAGGAACAAAGAGAGAGGGAGACGGTGATGCAGAAAAACATGGCTTTGCTGCTCGTATTTGCACAATCAGCTGTGGCATTTTCGTCTGCAAGCCCACCGTAAAGGTCAAAGGTGACGGGCTGCCTTCCTCGGTGTCTCTTGCCCTTCACACACAGATATAGTCACATCGTTGCAGGCGGCACACTGCTCGTGCTCGCAGGAAGACCCAACACAGCAGTCCCACGCTGTATGTCAAAAGTCACTCGTCTTCCCTGGGGAACAACGAGGACCGAGGAGGAAGTAGAAAAAAACACACACACATACACAGCTGATGTGGGCCGGATGAGCAGCTTTTCTAGTGGTCAGCCCACCGCTCTGCTCATCGCCTGTTTGTGTATCTATCCGTCTGCAGCATTCAAAAGATAATTTTCACAGCGTGGGAGCGGTCCGATGGAAACTGTAGAACCCGTCGCAGGAATTCCAGACGATCGCAGAAAACATTCGAATAATTTCTTCTGAAGATAATTACTCAGAGATGATTTACTGTCATCAAGAGAGAGGGCGTGGGAGTGGATCCATAGCTGAGATAATCTGGAGGGCAACGTGACGCAAAGTAACATGCCTGAAGTGACATGATTCAGCTCCGGAGAGAGCAAAAATCTAGTCCCCACTCCAAGTCCATAACTCCTGCTCTTGTTTAAATCCTGGTTGCGGTCTGGAAACATCTCCTGCAGCAAAGAGATGAATCAAAATGTCATCCGGGAACATTAACGCAGCAAGACTGAATCATTAGATATGATCTACGACACAGCCGGGACATTTTTCACTGAGTTTGCATTCCCTATTTTACAGTTTAACTAAATTCAGATTTACTTAAAAATTGGAAATAAGCTGCAGGTACGTGGAATACTGTTGGGACGAGAGGCTGTTGTCCCAGCTGATGAACTCTGAGGCAAATTTTGGTTTTATTGTAGTTTTAATCATAGCTTAGAAATCTAAATTCTTTTAGTTTTAGTCGACTAAATATCTTATTAAAGATTATTGTAACAAATTTTATTTAAAATGATAAGGTTAGTTTTGTAGTTTTTGTTTTGTGTGCAAGTATTTTTATCTGTTGATTTAGTTCTATGGGCTGAAACACTAAGGGACTCTAACTTTGAAACTGATCAAATGCTTGTGTTTGCTCTTGGTAAAGACAAAGAATCTGTATTTACAGTGTGGTCCCTTCTTCTTCATAACTCCTGCAGGTCTCTGGGGTGTGCTGGATGTCAGCGTTTGGGCCAAATCCAGACTAAATGCAGGTCCTGCCTTATCACGGCTCAGTGCTGATCAGTTTTTTCTGTTTTTTTTTTGTATCCACCTGCTTTTAAGGACTGTATGGTTAAAGTACTTTAATATCTAAATAATATTTTCCCGACCAGATTCTGCTGAAATAATCCAAGACAACTTCAGTGACACAGGCTCATCTGGACAATTGGAAGCAATATGGAGATATCGACAAATCCCGGCTGGCAGTGTTGTGTGAATAGGGTCTATTTCACAGCCTGTGCTCTCCCTGCAGCGAGGAAGACGTATTGATACTGAGCTCAGTGATGAAGTCGTTCCACAAACTCCATCTTTCTTCACCTTAAGCTGTCTGGGAATGACAGTAAGCCCCTGTGTGACAGCAATCTGATGAAGCACGTCTTTCCATACCACCTGCATTGATGCTAATCCTCACCTTTAAATGCAGATCTGTTTTTCATAAATCATACATTTGCACACAAGCTCTCGTGACGGAGGAAGGAGAGAGGAGAGCTCTCAGCCCGACAGGGACGGCATTTTATCGGTTTGTAGTGGTGTGTCAGTTTTTGGAGTCGAACAGGAGTGAAGCACATATTAACTAGGACACATAAAGAGCGCTTCCAGGGAGAGAGAAGCAAGGACAGGCAGGTGAGCTAGATTGGTGTGATATCACAGGAATGGCTCCGGGGCTGGAAGTGTGTTTGCGAGAGTGATGCGAGGCGCTGGAGACTAATACACAGAAAAGAGCCTTTCTTCTTCAAAGACTTCTGATCAGAGGGCTTCTCTCTCACCGTCCTCTTCCTCCTCTCCTCACAAACACTCAGTTCTCATGTAAATGTACAAAGACTGGGATTGTCAGATGCCTCGGGGGACACGACACTTATCGTGGCATGTACCGGCTGGATCACCCTTTGAGAAAAGTATGAGGGTTTAGAGCAGGGAACTAACATAACTAAAACACTGCGAGAGCCGGGCCACACATTCACAAGAGGAATGGTGGTGCGGCTTTATCAGTCGGTGTAATCTGAGGTTACAGTGCAATGATACGCACAGAAAATACTCCACCGTGTGTGGGGTTGATCTGTTTTTCTGTTAAAGGCTGGGTTGAGATGGTTATTGAGGCGCATTTTGCCCATATGTGGTGTAGTGCAGGTATAAACCTTTCTCTGGCAGCGGCAGGAAGTCTTAAACTGTCAACTTGTTCAAGAACTATTGGTGTCGCATGTTAATATAATAATAATAATAATAATAAACTTTATTTATAAAGCACACTTAAAAACCAAGGGTATGCCAAGGTGCTTAACAAGTAACACAGAGAACAGAAGGAAGATAATAGAAATAGGACCAAAGCAAGTACTAAGTATGCAAGCAGGTAGCTGTCACTGATACATAGGAAAGCAACAGGTACAGAGCAAACAAGAAATTAAATGAGCATAAAAGTGCATAATATAAAATCATAAAAGAAATATTAATTAGAGGGAAAGGCAAGATTGAATAAGTGGGTTTTTAGTCGTGATTTGAACAGTGCAATGGAATCAGATGCGTGGAGGTCAAAAGGAAGGGTATTCCACAGTATCGGGGCAGCCAGAGCAAACGCACGGTCACCCCGGGACTTCAGCCGAGATCTGGGTTGGGTCAGAAGTAGTTGAGTGGCAGATCTAAGTGTTCTAGCAGGAGTATGTGATTTGAGAAGTTCACTAAGATAACTTGGCGCTAATTTATTAATAGTTTTGAATGTAAGGAGTAATATTTTGAATTGAATACGGTACTTTATGGGCAGCCAACGCAAGTTAGCTAGAACAGGAGTAATAGGGCAAAATTTCCTGGTACCAGTCAAGAGGCGGGCTGCTGCATTTTGGACTGTTTGCAGTCTAAGAAGAAGAGAAGAGGGAAGACCCTAGTACAAGAAGTTACAATAATCCAACCTGGAGGTCACAAAAGCGTGAATAAGCTTCTCCAGGTCCTCATGCGGCTTAGAGATAAGGCGCAGTTGGTGGAAGCTAGATCTCACTACAGCAGACACTTGCTTATCGATATCTTAACATCCTGATCACTGTTGATCTGCCTAGGGTTGGTTTGGGTTCAATTCATCACTCAGTTTTTATTGAAGTGTTGATGACCTGGTGGGTGTGAAGAGATTAACACACTGGGTACCATAAAGTGATGGATCCAAGATTCCAAATCTCATCAACCATGACTGAATCTTTTAACCAAACTGTAAAAAATAACTCTTATTTAAGTTTTCAAAGTCCTCTAGAAACCGTGACGAAAGTCTACTAAAGCACCACCAACCCCTTCGCTGAGATCAGAGAACTGGCAACAAGCTCCTAAAGAAGTTTAAAGACACTGTTATTAGACTCTCTACCCGGATGACCACCATCTCCACTGAACACAGACACGTCAAAGAAACTATCCTACACATTCAGCATGTGCAACATTCACAGAAATACCCAATCAAACCCATGAAAACACACATGAAGAATGAAAGTGTTCGGGCCTTTCCATTGTCCTAGCATTTCAATAACCCACGGGTGTCATTTTAATCCTAGGACAACATTAAACCAGCTCAAGACGCAATAAAACATCACTGTCCACCAAGTCTGGGTTCCCTTTACAGACATGCTTCAACATACATGGTCAATCTTATGAATAGGTACATCAGCTCCCAAAGAGGACATGAACTATGTACTGGTTTACAAAACCTCCATTTTTGATTGGACTGTTCCTTTAAAAAGGAGTGTTGGCCATTAATGTTACTAAGACTGTGGACTGGTTATACTTAAACAGTTATCATGGGCATAAATAACAGAAAAAATATGTTTCAAACCAGGTCTCATTCAAAAACACTGAGTATAAAAGATGGGTCTGAAAAGACAGTCCAATGCAGAAGTATCCATTTATTAACGGCCTGCAGGGGAGGAGTTGTCCTACCCGTGGTTGCGAGAAGTTTTTGGGTTGTTAAGAAGCCATGAAACATTATTGTAGATTATGGTCATTATTACAGGCAGGAAGAAGGATTATCCAGGGTACGTAGTGTTTTCAGTTCCACAGTCAGATCCAGATGTACGGTTTCCAAACACTCAGATGGTGACCCCAAAAGATCTCAGATTGATAATTTACTAATCAATGTTTATGGCCATCTTTATATATTGTCTGTAGTAGAAAGAGTAGGAAAATGACATGTAGGAAATGTTCTCTATTTGGGAGCTGAACTGGATCTCCCATATAAAGATTTTTTACCCAGTGAGTGGACAGCTTTCAGCGGAGAAATAGAAAGCAGAAGCTGTATTTGTGCTCCCAAACTAATATCATTCTTTCCATGCCCTGTCTTCTCCGAACTGTGTGAGGGAAATGTTATAATGCAATACAATATAGGAACAGCATGACCAGGACTTTATATTCATTTTATATAAATTATAATACAGATAAAAAGAAAATGGATGGATGTGACTGTGGTGAATCAAACACTTTTGTTACTGCACACTAAGGGGAATCCCTTTGTTAGAAAGCACATTCAAAGTAAGAGTCATAACTGGTTTCTGGTCACAATAAAACTGCACCAAAGAATAGAAAGGACAGCCCACACAGAAGATAAAGCAATCTACCGAGCTTTGTTCCCTCTGAACAGAGAAAGTGCTGCATGCGGGGGGCTTCAGTGATGAGAAACGGCATTGTGTGAGGACAATCCTCTTCCTCTTTATACTCTGTGTTTTATTTCAGAACAGTTATACAGAAGGATTAAAAAACTAAAAGTAGTTTCGAGACCTTTTAGGTTTGTGTTGCATACATTTGATAATAGCAGTCCTCTTTTAAAGAGCGAGTTGAGGTCTAGATTCAGGAGCTGAAAGGGGGATGTTGAAGAAGGTTACCAGACAGGGAAGCAGGATGTTCGTGTCCTATCTGGGCTTTGTTCTTGTTATTACAGTTTTATTGTGTTTTCTTTCATTTTTAAGGGGGGTTTATGCACAAAAACTAGGTGTTTACATGCATGAAAAGTTTGAGGTTAAAGTTAAGTTAAAATACATCCCATCACATTTTTAACCATGCATGGCAAAATATTAAGCCTATCCAGTGGGTTTAAAGATCATGCTAACAGGTCCTTCGCAAGCATCCATCTGTGAGAAGCTTTGGGTGACCGATCAGTTTCACTATAACCATAAATATAAAATGACAAAATATCAGTATTTGATTCCCGGGGATGAAGAAAAGGCTAAAGTCATTAAACATGCTAATTGATCTAAGATAAGATAAGATAAGATAAGATAAGATAAGATAACCTTTATTAGTCCCACACGAAGCTAATGCTCACATCAAAAGTGCATCATGTGTGTATTTGGATTATTTTTTATTAATTTTAGCTTTCTTGTTACATTTAACATGCGATATCGTTATAAAGCAGTGAAAATGCCATTTTTGTGGGGTTCCCATGAGTCATTCTATATTTTAAATAATATTTAGGCACTTTTTTAACAGCCAGCTTTACATTTTGTCTCAGCGTCTGTGATATTTACACAAAAAATATCTCCTTTAGCATTCTGTGCATTGATTATTTTCAAATCCAAGGGTGGGACAGAAAATGTCCTGCAGCTGTCGCATGGCCCATCTACACGTGATTTATCTGACACTTGTGGCTTCATCACAGCCAAGCCAGCCTGCTAACGGTTCACTTAAAGGCCGTGACTGCCATGAATATGGTTTTTCAGAGCTTGTGTTGTTTCTGTATGTTTACAGTGCTGATAGTTTTTCTTTCTCACACAGCGAGGAGTAAAGCATGTCTTTATATTCAACGGTTCTCAGAAACTACAAAGACAGCCTCTATTCCCACTGTGCCTTCCCGTCCCCTGTGAACTTTCTTCCTTGACATTTCCTGTGATATACTAATGGCTCTCCTCATTAGTTCATATGGGGGCTCCTCCGTCGGCTGTGTTTCCAGCTCCCTCATCTGTCCAGTGCACATCCATGATGTCACCCTCACCAAAGGCAGAACAAATTGCTCCGAGTCTGTCACTCCTGAAAGCGAGATGTCATTTTTGAACCCAATTACCCGCAGACGCCGCTGCTCCTGCAGCCGCGCCGCGCCTTTGGAAACAAATGATTTGGAAATGAAAGAGCAGGAAAGCGAGGAAGAGGAGGAGGAGAGCGTTTATCACACATGGAAGTGAAACGATCACAGGATCCGTCTCTTAGTCGGTTTCATTTACTTGTATGTGTTTGTGTGTAATGTTGCGAGACAATGTGGCCGTCAGGAGGGACAATGTCACATCTCCCGCAAAGCCGAGCGCATTACGGCGGCGGGGGAAATGTGCTGTGCAGCCATTTAGTGTGTTTAATGGCTGATGAATGGGCAGAGATGGGAAATGAGTCACACGCCAAAATAAAAAAGCTTCGAGCCGCTGTTGATGGAGCAGCAAAACAGTTAAATGAGAGCGGTGAGGTAAAAGCTTCTGTTAGTGGTGAACATCCTGCCTCTTCAGAGAACGAATCGGCGAGAGGTCACGTAAAGTTAAGGCTTCCTCACAAGGAGAACACAGATATCCAAGTGCTCTTAAATGCCTCTTTTAACTGCTGCATTAGCCTCTGCTAACCTGCCAGTTCCTTTAAATCTGTGTAGCCTCAAACATGAAACATCTGAAGGGTCACATTGGGAGCTGCTCAATGAGTTTGAACTTAGTCACCTCTCCTGACTAACAAAACCATGACACAGCACGCCTGTTGTTACAGAAGAGCTGCTTAATGCATATTACAGTGAAACATAGACCCAGGCGATGCTAATGAGCTGGCTGGCAATCCTGTGTTGTGGTTCAGAATGACTGCAGGGGATCTCGGAGGGATTCAAACCGGCCGTTTCACAATCGGCACTTCAGCCACGTCTTTTTAATGTCGGCTAGAAACACACCTGAGGACAGGTATGAGGTGATGAAATGTAAAGACTTCTTCTGGTGTCAGATTCAGGCTGTTGTTGCTGCCGAGGGATGCTCTCAAACACCGTCCTGCTCTTTTTTACTTCCTTCACCACTTTTTACTCAAAGCCTGAGATTGTTACCTGGACGGCAGCATGTTAGCACACATCTGGGCTTTTCTTCAGGCCATTTTTGCGTTTAACCGATGATAGATAGGGGGCAGGGTTTAATAAGAATATTTTCTTCTTCCTGCTCCTTTTCACACATGGTTGTAGTGCTTTTTGATAGAAAGTGTGATTGGTTTGTTTGAATTGTTGTACGAAGTGTGAAATAAATAAATAAATGAAAATGAAATGTTGACTTTTCGGACCAAGATAAAGCTGTTAAAACTCAGTCAAACGCAGGCTCCTCTTTCACTTGATTGGTTGCTTTTACTGAGGCATAATTACCCAAAGTAGCTGTCTAGGGAAAAAACCATTAGTTTTGTCCATTTAGGCTCACAGGTGCCTCATATGACTTATTTAGCAT
Source organism: Rhamphochromis sp. 'chilingali' (assembly GCF_963969265.1). NCBI lineage: Eukaryota > Metazoa > Chordata > Actinopteri > Cichliformes > Cichlidae > Rhamphochromis > Rhamphochromis sp. 'chilingali'. The sequence goes on from NC_137941.1 coordinate 8,407,059, forward strand.
GTATTTGGCTGTCAGTCCATGTTACTGGATCTGGTCCATATTTTTATCACGTGGGTTCACATTTTGACCACCTACCTCCACGTCTTTGGCACATACTAGCTTATGGAGTCTTTAGGGTTGGGGTGGGGTGGTCTGCATCAGCCAGTGATAAAAAAAGGCTCGACTTCAGGACAGTTGCGCTCTTTTAACTACTTGTTTTGCATTGCTTTATAGGGTGATGGTTGGTACTTGTCACCTTTCAAGGCTGTGGTTTCCTAGGTAACCCTTTAATGGTTTTACCACCTCCTCAGTATCCATCAGCAGTATCCTTTGTTGATTCAGTTACTCCAATCATACTTTTGAAATTTTTTTAGGACCCGCCCCGCTTCGCCCATTGTGACAAGAAGTTGTTGACTGCTCTTGAGCGTCACCAGATCTCTGTCAGTCACCGCTGTGCGGACGCCCTAAGCCTGCATTACAGAGAGAAGCAAAAAGGACTTCTCGGAGAAAATGTGAATAGTTTTGACGTTTGTCAGTGATTTTTATTTGTCTTGTGAGATTTGGATCTCACAGGGTTTTTAGGGAAAAACCTGGAAACCTTCATTAAGTACAGTCAGATTAATGACGAGTAGCCAAGAACCTCTGAGTTTCCTTTAAATGCTAAGACTGCTGCCATTTTTATTCTATCTTTTACTTATTACAGGGATCTTGCCAGTTTCTTTCCAGGCACTGGAAGCACAAGTAGCTGCAGCAGGTTGTTATGATGCAACAGGTCTCTGGTTACCCATCCAGGGTTTGACCGAACCGTAGGTGCGCTCTTAGGAGATGAACATCAGATACACCAGAGAAGCGTTGAGCTGAATAATTACAAATTATGAGGAACCAGATGAAGCAACAAAAACATCTCAGCTTCTAAATTAACAGTACTGGTATTACTAAAGTCATTTTTTCTATGTTTCTGTAATGGTTAATCGACCCATTTGTCCAAGCGCTTTAATCAATATTATATTTTTATTGCTGAAATAAAATTATTGTTGTTATCCATGAATTTGCAAATTTACAGTTTTACAAAAAGCAGAAAAAATCTGTAAGGCACAGTTTGATTTTTTTTAATTAAGATGCCAAATTGCAGTTATTTTCTTGCATTCATGAGCAGAAACTGTTTCAGAGGTTGAATGTTTTCCTTGATTAGTTTCTCAGAGAAGTTCAGGGTGCCGGCTTCAATTTGAGTGTAAAAGTGTGATTTCAGTTTATTTGCCTGATAAATAGCAAAATGGTTTCTTAGCTTTGAACAAGTTTGTGACTGATTTCTGAAATATTTGTGTTTTCTTGTTTTTATCCCAGGCAGTCTAATGGTCTCAACCTCTAACCATCCACCAGGCCAGTGGTGACCCGTGGAGGGTCAGGGGTTTTGCTTTTAGTCCACAGGCTGAAGTGGGATTTTTGGTTGAAGTAATACTGGAAATACTGGAAAAGCCACACAAAGTTACACAAAAGAGCCCAAAGTCATGTCGAGAAGACGAGCCTGCTCTAACTTGAGCCGTGACTTCCCTTTTTCTCCCTTCTTTTCTTTTCTGGTTGACATTTGTGAGCAACCATGTGACTCTTTCAACAGTTTTTTTTGTTAAAGCCTTTGGAGCTTCCTGATTGTTTCTGAGTGCTGCTCACCAACAAACTGTGTGTGTGTGGCTGCCATTGACTTTCTCTCCCATTTGTATCCACAAACACACACTCAGCGACGGCACTGCAGTGACAGCGAGGCTGGTCGAACACAAAAGGCTGCTGGCCATGACCTATGTGGGCTGAATGCTAACGGGGGCTAAGGAATGCAGCCGCTGGGGTAAACCGCCACACACACACACACATGCACACACACCCTTCTCTTTTTGGAGGAGCACTTAAAAACGCAGTCAGAGCTGTTGACTTGTGGCTGCTTTTGGGATAAGAGACAGAGGTGGAGAGATGGGGGTGGATGTGTAGCACTCTGCCGCCGACCGGCAGGATCAATGAAGGGCACTTATGAAGAGAAAGCTCACTGCTTGGAAGATTTACAATGAATGGCTCGGCCTTTATTTTTAAATTCTTCGGCTTTTTTCGTCCCCGTGGCTTCATTTTCCCTCTCGGAGTGGATTCTGTCCCTCCGTTCGCCGCAGCTGCTGTTTGACTTTTAGCAAACAAGCCGCACAAACTGAGTTATTGAAATCGCTCCTAAATGAGACAATAAAAAAACCTCAGCCGCGGATTTATTGTGCTGTTGGGCTCTGTAGGTGTTTTGGTGTGCGCGGTAATCAAAAAAATAAAAGCAATGATGTTCGGATTCAAACGTCTTGGCGAGGAAAATGGAGCCTTTGTCTGACTCTGTTTGATTATTTCTCCGGTAACGACTACACTTGTGTCAATAAAGTCTGGAGTTTTCTGCACTTTCTGCAGCAGAAACCCACAATAATTTTTCCACCGCCAGCAAACAACCACGAAAGCTGCCCACTGGATTCCCAGAGAGTCTGGATGCATTTAATTTTGACCTCTGACCTTAGGACTGGTTTGGGCAGACTGTGGGAACACGGTGAAATGCTGATTTTAGGGTCTAGCTCTTTAGCTGCCATAACGAGCTCCCAGCAGGTTGTGGGGGGGGCAGAGGAAGGAGAGAGGGAGCAGGAAGCAGAGGGGAATAAGGTAAGAGGAGACGAGATAAGGCAACATGTGTGTGTATGTTGGAGGGGTTCTCTGAAGAAAGGAAGGATGAGTTTATAGACTTTTTTAGGTTTTTTAAAGACACTTCCTTTCGAGCCACCTTCCTGCTGCTAATCAGCATCTTTGTAATGACCATGAATTTGTATCTGTCAGCCCGGGCCTTCTCCTCTTCATCTGATATTTGATTTTTGTCTGCCAAAAACATCTGTTTGTAGATGGCAGGTTGTTGAGAAACCAACAGGAACATCTGGAGACCTGCAGTTCCTCTAATGTCCACTTGAGGCTTCACCAGTGAGTCAGTCCCCATAAACGCCCATGTTAAATTTTCCACCTGTTTTGGTCTCTGTAGCTAATTTCTCCCATCATAACAACTGTAAAGATGTTCGGATACTTTTACAACTCACCTGTTTTAAATGTATTCAGGCTTGAAGTTTGCATTATTAGGGGGGTGGCCTCTGTGACTGACAGGTGGATCGCATCATAGCTGACTGTAGCTGCTAGCTGTCTGCAGAAATCAAAGGGTAGCATTATGCTAGCTGATCCATGTCGGCTCCAACTGTCTCCTTCTTTCCTGACATAATGTGCCTGAATTATGCTTCAGTGGGAAATCCTCATCGTAGCTTACGATGTAATCAGAAAGCCGTCTTAACCATACACCGTAATCTTCCAATCAGACTCATTGTGGGCTGTGCCAGCCTGATGTGTCGTTACATCAAATCAAATCAAATCAAATCAAAATGTGCTTCACAGTCAGTAAAAGCACGAGACAATTGAAACAAAACAATAAGAAAACAGTAGGTGACAACACAACAAGCCAGATAACCAACTAGTTAGAATCAAAAACCAAAGTAAAAAGATGTGACGTGACTGGATAGACAAGGAGGTTATTCCAGAGTCTACAGTCGTGGCCAAAAGTTTTGAGAATGACACAAATATTAGTTTTCACAAAGTTTGCTGTTAACCCTTTAAGACCTACCATAGAACCAAGTCCGCCAGAGCTTATATTATATTTTTACATGCTGTGGAGCCATTTTTGGGAGCATTTCAAGTTGCTATACATCAATACAACCATTATAGCCCAAACTTTAATAATATGTCTGCATTAGGTGCATAGTAATTACATAAATTGCAAAAAAGTGCAATAAACTACAAAAAAATTGAAAATCGTTTTTGTTTTTTTAACATATATTTCTAGTTAGAGAAATTTAAGAGGCTTATCCCTCAAAACTGTAAATACAAAAAAGTTACACAAACTAGTTTCCCACCACAGGAAATTTATTTTGAGTGTCTTCATAGTTTTATTTTTGAAATACACCAATTTTTATATACTGCAGGAAAAACGAAAATAAATATTATAGTGCAAATTTGCAAAATAACAGCATATGCATCAAAATAAACTATTTCCAGCAGTGCAATATGAGTCCTCAGCATCCCAGAAACGACACAGAAAGTCATAAACTCAAACATAACTTTTTAAAACACATAACAAGTAAAACACAAGCTCATAAGGGCCCGATAGTAAAAAACTACATTTCCGCAAAATGACGTCACTTCCGGTTTCGGGCAGGTCATGCGGTCATGTGATAGTTCGCGCTGATGGACGTAGGAAGTGTTACAAACAGCTGATGGATCGGCGAAGCGTGTTTCTGGAATATCATGTTTTTGTTGCTGCAAGTGATTTTTATGCAGTTTTTGCAAAGCTATATGTGGAAGGAAACTGTGACCTAGGACAAGCTGATGGCATAAGAAGTAAGTACAATTCCTCCGGTTTCATATGCAAAAAAAATTATTGCGCTAGCTTACGTGGTTGCAGAGCTACCGGGATTTAAAAATAGTTACGCAAAACAGAGCGTGCCCGCTCCGATCGGCTGTAAAGGGTTAAACTGCTTTTAGATCTTTGTTTCAGTTGCTTCTGTGACGTACTGAAATATAATTAAAGCACTTCGTAAGTTTCAAAGGCTTTTATCAACAATTACATGACATTTTTGCAAAGAGTCAGTATTTGCAGTGTCCTCTGCAATTCGACTGGGCATGCTCTCAATCAACTTCTGGGCCAAATCCTGACTGATAGCAACCCATTCTGTCATAATCACTTCTTGGAGTTTGTCAGAATTAGTGTTTTTTTGTTTGTCCACCTGCCTCTTTAGGCTTGACCACAAATTCTCAATGGGATTAAGATCTGGGGAGTTTCCAGGCCGTGGACCCAAAATTTCAAGGTTTTGTTCCCCGAGCCACTTAGTTATCACCTTTGCCTTATGGCATTGTTCTTCACCAAGCTGTTGTTGGATTGTTGGAAGAAGTTGCTGTTGGAAGGTGTTTTGGTACCATTATTTATTCATGGCTGTGTTTTCGGGCAAAATTGTGAGTGAGCCCACTCCCTTGGATGAGAAGCAACCCCACACATGAATGGTCTCAGGATGCTTCACTGTTGGCATGACACAGGACTGATGGTAGCGCTCACCTTTTCTTCTCCAGACAAGCCTTTTTCCAGATGCCCCAAACAATCGGAAAGAGGCTTCATCGGAGAATATGACTTTGCCCCAGTCCTCAGCAGTTCATTCACCATGCTTTCTGCAGAAGATCAATCTGTCCCTGATGGGGGGTTTTTTGGAGAGAAGTGGCTTCTTTGCTGCCCTTCTTGACACAAGGATATCTTCCAAAAGTCTTCGCCTCACTGTGCGTGCAGATGCGCTCACATCTGCCTGCTGCCATTCCTGAGCAAGCTCTGCACTGGTGGCACTCCGATCCTGCAGCTGAATCCTCTTTAGGAGACAATCCTGGTGCTTGCTGGACTTTCTTGGATGCCCCGAAGCCTTCTTAACAAGAATTGAACCTCTTTCCTTGGAGTTCTTGATGATCCTATAAATTGTTGATTTAGGTGCAATCTTAGTAGCCACAATATCCTTGCCTGTGAAGCCATTTTTATGCAACGCAATGATGGCTGCACGCATTTCTTTGCAGGTCACCATGGTTAACAATGGAAGAACAATGGTTTCAAGCATCACCCTCCTTTTAACATGTCAGGTCTGCCATTCTAACCCAATCAACCTGACATAATGATCTCCAGCCTTGTGCTCGTCAACATTCTCACCTGAGTTAATAAGACGATTACTGAAATGGTCTCAGCAGGTCCTTTAATGACAGCAATGAAATCCAGTGGAAAGGTTTTTTTGGGATTAAGTTCATTTTCATGGCAAAGAAGGACTATGCAATTCATCTGATCACTCTTCGTAACATTCTGGAGTGTATGCAAATTGCTATTATAAAAACTTAAGCAGCAACTTTTCCAATTTCCAATATTTATGTAATTCCCAAAACTTTTGGCCATGACTGTAGGTGCTACGGTTTAAAACGCCCGGTCACCTCTCGACATCAGTTGAGACCTAGGTTGTGCTAGGAGCATCCGGCGGTAAATTATGTAGAATTTACATTTCTCAGGAGGTGCACGTCAGGTTACGTGGAAGGTCAGGGCGTCGGGTTAAGACGGGTTTCTGGTTACGTCGTAAGTCACAACCTAATTCAGGCATTAGCTTGTGATACTTTGAGACGCCTTCAGAGGGACTAACATGAAGTGAGGCAGGTATTTAGATTCTGGCTCATCAGACTAAACCTTTTTGGTCAGTTTAGCACTTCTCCATTCTGTGTTCATTTTGTTTCTTTATAAAAGCCCTGCAGCCTCAGCTGTTGATTATAATTAAAATACAGCGATCAGACTAAAGAAAGGCTGTTAGTGGCCAGTCTTTTATTAAATACCACCATGATGTGAAAGCCAGGTGAAGAAATGATCACATGGCATCATAGAAGGATAAGGCTGACATCATTATTGGATCATTGAGAGTCAGCTGATTTTTATGTGAAGTTACTTTAGCATATTTACTGAAACCATGCAAAATTTTAACCTTCATACTGTGAATGTTTTATTTATTTTAGCTAGAGGCCATGAACGTACACACGGGTGGGAAATGTAGAGATTTTTCAGCATGTTTGAGCCATCATGGTGTCGTAAGTACAGGAGATGTCTAAATGAAGTTCTCAGGTATGAAAACACTTTAAGATCCATTAAAAACTGTTTTTCACCCACTCCAAGAGTCACGGTCTGAAGAGAAAATGCTCTGTTCAACACATTTCTTTTTTAATATGATGAATCTATCATAGTTTGAATAAACTGCAGATCTGTTTTCACTGAAGGAAACTTATGAGTAAACCTTCAACGCTCCCATCACCCTGTGGGTCACTTGGAGCATGAAATGCTTGCATTTGGTTACCAGGGTCATCTTCTATCTGCGAGTGTTTTCAGAGTTTAAATGAAACTCAAATATCCTTTAAAGGAACTTTGCTCAGATGTGACTGATTTTATCCTCCAAGTACTTTTTATTATTGGACCATCTGTCAGTGATGAGCCTGCTGGTTGGTCCTCAAGATTTAAATGGTTAAAAAAAGCCTTTTCCAAAACAAGCTGGGCAAACAGGAGGATATAGAATGGGGACTATTTTTAGCTGTGGAATAATACAGACTTCCTGCCACGGTGGGTGTTTAGAGCAGCAGGATGCTGTTTTTAAAAGCTCTTTGACAGCTCCGTGTTCTTTTCCTCCGCTCTCCTTCGTCTGTCGTTTCTGTTATCTGCTTTGTTTTCATTCCCAGCATCCTTTGCAAGCCATCTTTGAAACAACACACAAGCTGAGACACTAAGAAATGTTTAATTCGGTCTCAGTTTCTTTCCTCACATCTCTGTCTTTCCTCAGATGTCCCCACACCATCCACCCGGCGACAGGTGATGGGCCATCAACCACGCGACAGACGGATGGCGACAGAAGCGAGGCGACCGCTGTAGCTGTTCACGCCGCTGGTGTTTGTGCGGACACGAGGAGTGTGTGTGTTCACGCGCTCCAGGTTGACCCCCCGCAAAAACACACACACCTGAAAAAACAAACAAACAAACAGGAAAACAGACGAAGCCTGTTAAAACACTCCAAACCGTTCCTCTGCTGCTTCTGCTGCCCTAAAAATAACACACACACACGCAAACAAAACACCTAAACAAACAAAAGGTACAGCACAAAGCAATTTGGACACCCTGAATCGTATAAACAGCGCTATAAGGTAGGCTTAAAACACACTTCTGCAATCCTGTATACAACACACACACACACACACACAGAAAAAATTACAATGCTGACACAAACACTTGCGTAAAGTTTCCAGCTCTGCAGCAGCACATTAAGAAACTCAGATCCAAACAGCTGTACACACACTTTTTTAAAGTCACTTTACCACACACACACACACACACACACACACACACACACTTGCTCTCTCTCTCTCTCTCTCGCTCTCTCTTGGGCAGGTGAGTGTTTCGTGCTTTGCTCAAGGACACTTCAAATAGACACTCAGCAGCTCCTCTGATCAGACGTGAGAGCAGCGCTGCAGAACAAATGGAGAAAGAAGTAGTGTGAGGCTCAGACACACACACACACACACACACACACACACACACACAGTCATCTGACCCGTTAAACCTCTAAAACACTAAAGTTCGTGTTGCTTTTGTTCATTTTAATCCAAACTAAATGACAGGATTGAATTCCACAGGTGAGAAGCTGCTTTATGATATTCTGCTGTTACCTGCACGTTTAGTCTGAGCTGTATTTCATACTTCTAATCTGACTTAATGTTCAGAGGCTGCCTGACCGCTGCAGGAAACCCAATTTGTTCTGTTCGTTCCTTCTTCCTGTCCGTAAATTCCTTTCACATTAAATGTCCTGTATATCGAGAACATTTAATCTGAAAGGAACTTACTGCATAGTCCAGGATTCACATAAAATCTTATCTCTGTGTTTTACTATGTATGAAATGAGTGCTTAACAATTGTTTTTGTTTATTTTGTAAAGAATGTCTAATAAATACTGTATAAAAATTACATTTTCTCTTATAAAAATAACATTTACACAAACACACACAAACAGACCAAAGAGAAAAGAAATTGTTTGTTTTGCAGGATAGTATGTAGCTTATATTTCTACCCAACACTGATACTGCTGTAAGTGTCAGATAACAAATAGCCAAGACAAAGATTCCTTTTAAACTGCAGTGGTGTCAGGATGTATAAGCACTTTCACACGAGAGAATCAGGTTTCAGGCTGTGACTGACAAAAATTTATTTTGTGGTTTACATTTTAACCCTCAAACAAACATTTATGACTTATTTTTTTGTCTCCGGTTTTGTTTCTCAAACCTTTACTTTTTATTTTATCTATGACAGATATTCTGAAACGTTCTCCTGTCATTAATTATGACTTTGTGTCATTTTTGATGCAAAAATCAGGTAAAAAAAAAAGAATTGTACAGAGAATATTAATTTATCGCATCTGCTGTAAACGCAATACATTAATTAAATAATTAGCATTTATATTTCCAGTGAAGTCCTCACAGTTAGGCTGTATCTTGATCCTGTTTCAATCTAAACCTGAACAACAGATGTGGAAAATTGGATTTTGTTCAGAAACGCTCCTGAAATATCTGAAAATTTTAACTTTCACAATGAGTTGTCTTATGGAACAATTCCAATCAAATCGTAATTTAAAATATAAAAAAAATCACGTGTAGTTCATACAGATTTCCTTCATCCTCCCCACAGGAATATGTAGCACAGCATTAGCATTATAAACAGCGTTCTTGTGCTTCCCTCTGCCTTCACACTCAGCGGGGCTCCCCTGATGTGGGCTGGGACTGCGTGCGACCGCTCAGATTACCAAACTTTAAAAGGAGCTCCAGATTTGCTTATTTCTCCCCCCATCACCGCACACTGATGGCATCTGAAAAACTCTGAGACCACATTTTCGCCTCGAGTTCAGAACCGAGTTTGCAGCAGCTGGCACAAACCTGCGTCTCTCCAACTTCATCTCGCTGTTTTCAGTGGTTGTCAGAGGCAGTGTGAGTGTTACAAATCCAGTGAGATGAATCTTCCTATATTGCTTCAAGCAGATTCACTTGTTCTTTGTCTTCAAGAGGACCTTCTTATCAAAGTATCTCAAATTTGAATTCAAGTTCAGTCCTTTAGTGTCAGGATAGATCTGTGAAACTTGAATACCATCACATGAAATAGAAGCATCCAGCCATCCATTTTTCTTGTGCTTATGTGGGTCAGTGTAAGAAGTGGATGGGCAGAGATGGCCAAAGAAATACCTTCTCCCCTGGTTTACATCAGGGTCTCATCTTAGTTGAACTTCCCTGAAACACCTCAGGAGGAGGCGTCTGGTTCAGAGGCTCAACCACATCAATGCATCTTCTGCCTGAAGTTAAGCTCTCTGACCTTCACCTCGATGCAGACACAAATGAGCAGAATAAAAACACAGATATACCTCAGGAACACTAACCCTAACTTTAACTTTAACCCTGGGCAATCAGAATATGAATTTTATGTTTGTTTGGTTCTTTTGTGTTTTAAAAAAACATTTTAAACATAGCTAATGTCGGGTTAAAGAGTAGAGTCCTTTAGGACCTTTCCAGCAGTAAAAGGGAGACCTTCTGACCTTCATGTTGGACTGTAAACATCTCCAGTGTGAGCTTAAAGCCAGCATGACCAATCATCTGTGAAAAAACAAAGATGAGATAAAGCTTTATTTGTTATTGTGTTTAGAAATCCCATGTTTACTGAGATATGCAGATACAGATGCAAACTACAGTGTGGTTAACAAGGACCTGATGTCACGATCTGTGTGGCAGACCATGGGGATGAGAGGAATGAGGACCCAAGATGCAGGACTTAATGATGAAGGCAGTGCGTTTATTTACAGTGGTGTAAATAGTTCACAGAATAACCCCGTGTTTTCCCCTTGAATTCCGTGTCGTGTCTTCACCCACAAGTTCGTGCTCCGTGCTCCTCCGCTCCTGTGTGTCCCCGCACCCCATGCTCGCTGCTCTTGTCTTTCCTGCTCCTTCCTGGAGAAAATAACAAAGAGGCAACTTGTCGGGACACTCGACTACCGCAGGCATGCACTCACTGGACTTGACATTTATCGACACTAACGTGGAGTCTCACACAACGATCCCACGCCGAGGAACGCTCAGCCACAGTCTTAAGAAGCTCCCCAACGATGCTTCATTAGCTGCAGGTGTGTGTGATCATCTGCTTCAGGTATGGCCATCCTCTAGACAGGACACACCCACCAGGCCTACCTGAAACCCAGTACTCAGCCACACTCACAGACACACCCACTTGCCTATACATACAAGGATGGGGAGTCACAAGAACAGTGCAGACAACACACACATCACCAAATAACAGCAATAATTATAACAGTAGTCCACACTGCTCACGGACCCCGAGTCCCCGGAGCTGGGTCCGTGACACCTGACACTGTTTTGGATTCTGTAGTCATGATGAGAGTGCGGTTCAACAACTTTATTTGCACAAAATTCAGAAGGCAGCAAGGACTCGACACCCAGTGAATCACTGGGGTATCAATGTGGCTCGATTTTGAACGGACTGACTAGAGTTACTCAGAGAAGCTAGATTGGTTGGAGGTGGCAGGTAGGTGTGATTGGTAGGTATGTTTCCTTGGTTCTCTTCTCAGGGTATACAGACCAGCCTGGAGATCCTGGGAAAGGCTTTTGTTGCTTGTGATTGGCTCAACAGATAAGTCTAGGCTACGAAAACAGAGAAACAACACGAGCCGAGGAGTAATAATCGAAACACGCTGAATGATGACAATCTGGTGGAGAGTCATGACTCGAGCTGGATCTCAAAATGCCGACTAATCATGACAGGCAGGTTTGAAAGGCAAGAACCATCCTGGGAAAGAGCCACCTGTAGCCCTCTGCTGTGGAAAAATAACTGCAACGAACCCCAAGCTAGCCCCAAACCATAACAGCCTCCACCAAACCTGACACCGTCCATTTCATTCTGTCCATAAAAGTCACAAATAGAATCCATAATCCAAGCCGGAATTACTGCCTGCAACGCAAACCACAGGCAATTTTATTTTATTTGTGTTATTTTCCTCACATGATGCCTCAAATTACTGTCACTTAGTTGCACCGAAGGCTTTAAAAGGTCCTCACAAACACCTTTTGCGGTGTGTGTGGTCTGAATGAGCATGGATGGTCAGTGAAGGAAAGCTGATGATTACCAGGAAAGCTCTGGGGCATTTATTTAAATTTATCGGTGATGTACATTGGCAATAATGGTGAGCCTTGCAGTCTGAAAACTTTGATGATTTGGGCCAAACCGTGTGCTCATGGTTAGTGTTTTTATAGGTGTTTCTTTAAGTCTTTCCTTTTTAATAACGTGACCTGCTGATATCACAGTCGAGCACTCGTCCACCGAAGGTTCTGGATTGCTTCAGTCTACAGCTGTTTTCTTGGTTGCAGCAGCACGAGTCGTCGTAATCTGCTTTTATCTGCCATCAAAACGAGTGCACGTGTGTTGGTTTTGTGTATTCCCCAGGTATTGGTGTGTGCATTAAACTTTACGTCTGCAGGTGTGTGAGTCGATTCAAGCTCAGCAGGAAAGATCGCCAAGGGGATCAACTTTCAGGAGCAGATCAAACCTTTTGTCTGCGCCCTGCGTGTACGTTTTAATCTGTAGGTTTTAAACACAGACATTAACCGCTGCCAAGCTGAGAGCTCGGCACCGAAGCGCTGCTAGCTTCAGCAGCTGAGGATGTAAAAAACATGTATGTATATAAAGCTCCTGCCTATTTCCTTCTCCTAAGAAGTGCAGCTCAACCTCAGATCTCTGGGCTCTTTTATCAAATCTCTCAGGAGAAGCAGCCTCCCTTTCATATTCACTGCAATCCAATTGTGAAGCAGACTGCTGCAGACTCTCTGTCATGTTGCAGAGTTGCTGGCAGGTGCAGAAGCAAACAGGACATTTTGTACCACAGGAAAGAAAATAAATCACTTAAATGGATTTTACCAGCTTAGTTTGAGCTGCATATTGTGGTAGCATCATTGTTTCTAGAGAAGAAATAAACAAAAAGCTCCCACTGTTCATTCAGAGGACTCCGTGTTTTAGTTGACTACAGATCTGGCAGCTTGATGCCACATAATGAACATGTGATGTTACTAAATTTAGTTAATTTGATCTGAAATGTCTCAATCTTCTACAGGCCTCATAGCTCAGTTATTGTCAGATACTGTTATGAAGCGTTTAGAGTGGGTCTCTTCTGCTGTTACTTCCTGTCACATGCCTCCTGTTCCTGTGGTGGAGTTACATTAAGGTCAGAGTAGATACAACACTTCTGCTCGGGCTACACACGGCTTCAAACATTCAAGGTTTTTTCTGTTCTTGGATCTTTATGATGCAATATAGTGGGGATATAGCTAATATGGTCATCTCAGGCACAGAAGCCCCACCCACCACATGTTCGAAGCTTCTTTTACTAATAGGAGCCAATCAGAAAGAAGTTTGCTTTAAGGGGGTGGAGCTAAAACAGCTTGTTTAACACAATATGAACTGCACCGAGCCCCGGTGTAACATGAAGACAGATTATTTTCATGCAAAGCTTCTTTAACAGAGTCCAGGAATAAAAACACGGAGGTGGAAACACAAACATCGTCCTGCAGTAACAACACACACCAGGGTCCTGATAAAAATCTACACAAACAAAGGGAACCTCCCAAAGTAGGTTAACGTCATAGCACAACGAAATCCTGGTTCTAAATATTTATTAACATAACACTAACATTCATACAATGGTGGATGCATCAGGATCTGTATCTTGTCCAAGGATACTTTGGCATGCAGGTGAGAGCAGCAGGGATTAAACCACTAACCTTAAAGTCAGTGGATGACCTGCTCCACCTCCTGAGCTACCGCCATCCGAAAATGATGATATGAATGAGAAATTGGGTTATCTCTATTGTGTCAGGAGAGGCTAGAGCCATTTTCCTATATTTTTTATTTAACCACAAAGAGAAACTGAAAGTTGATCTAATTTGTGAGAATGTCCCGGGAACACAGGGCTATGCATATACAAAGGAATAATTAGCTAGTGACACAGGTGAGGGCAAGGAGACAATTAACAATAGGTGAAAACAATCAAGAGATGGCTAGAAACAGGAAGTAAAAGCAAGAGATACAGAGAGAAAACTGATAACCAAAATAAAGCAAGATGATGTCATCAAAATTGAAATAATAAAGTCAGAAAATGAGTTTTTCTCAGATAAACTGACCTAATGAGACACTCCTCTGATGGCATCTCTTTCCCCCTCTGTATTGCATAAACTCATCTTTAATTCAGCATTAAATACATTTGCTTTACCTCCAGTTTACTCGGTTCTGCGCCTCTCTGGTGTAACTTATGTTTTATTAAACAGTATTTTTAAAGTTCTTCAAGTAAACTACTGCAGGTCATGAACTCTTACTGGGATCTATGACCTCTTTGCTCTCCCTGACCACCACCGCCCATGCATGCCACAGCACCAAACATCCACCAACCAAACATCAAGAGTTGAGATAAGAACAGCTTCATCCGACTCTTTTAAAGTTAACGAAACGCTGATGTTTTAATGAATAAGAAGTTTGAAACACCAGTGTACATATTTTAATGCAACCACATTCTCATTTCCTTTAATTCTCCCTCTGCTTCTCTATCTTCATCTTCTCGTCTTCCTCTCTCTTGCCTTCATCTCAGAGGGAAAGTAATCTGGGAAGCAGATATCTCTCACACTCTCCTGAATAATGAATGGGGCCTGGGAGTTCTCCCACACAGTAGTTCAAGGCCCTGATCAGTATGCCAAATACACGAGCACACATCACTGCTGTCACTTTAAAGCCCTTTAACTCCGCAAGTTTTGGACTCGAGTCGGCTCATGTGCAGGGGGTGGATGACAAAGCGTCGCAGCCACAGCGCCCGTGAAGCCCGTTCAGGTCCTGCGGTGTCACACCATTCGCCTGTTTTTTAGGGTTTCTTGGAAATTGATAGATGCAAGCCTTTCTTGGAGCAAAGATGTACTGTAGTCCCCTTCATTACCGGCACCACCATAAGAAGCACATTGAAGGCTCTCGCCATGTGCATTGCCCCCCTCGCAGCTCACTCTTTATGGGCTCCAGTCTGGTGGAATTATTGATCGGGATCCCTCGAGGCGAGTATGGAGTTGAAGGATGAAATGAGGTTGTGGGGAGTTTGTTAAGAGCGTGAGCTGGGAAGTAGTCTTGTGTTCTCACTGCAGCATGGCGCCCACCAACCAGCACTCACATCTCATCAGGGAAAAAGTTTTACAAAATCTTGTACAGATTTCACTCGAAGGTGCCAACAAATGAACTACACTGCAGAATTTAATAAGTCAGGCGAGTAAGACTAGTTTTTTTGAGTGTACAGTACTTGATGAGGATAAATCTCACGATATGTGTAAGTAAAAGCTCAACTTAACTTTAAGTTAAATCCAATAAATGCAAATTTCGTATTTCATGGTGCGGTGTATGGGGCGATCATGTGAACCATACACCGCACAGCTACAGGAAGACTAGTTTCATTAACATTTGAACAACAACTCTGAACATGAACACTAACTGGGAGTCATTAAACATTACAGGAGTGTGAGTCACAGAAGCTGAACCTTTAAACACAAACACTGGAAACCACAAGGAAAATGTGAGTAACGCTAAAGGATATTGTGTAGTTACATTTGCAGACGAGCTCTATGTTTAGCAAAATGAGATCTGAAATATTAAATGTCTAAGTGGGCATGGAGTTCAGAAACTTTAAAAAGTAGTATTGAATTAAATAAGTTTAATATTTTCATTAAAAAGTGTAACTGCCCTCTGTGTGGTTTACCTCTTAATCTTTGCCCCTTTACAGAACATTTCCAGCTACTGGGCATCCCTACATCTAAATCCCACGACAGAAAAAGTTCCACCACTACAGAAATTCCATCCCAGCAGTAGCTGGTTTACTTAGCTCTTTATCTCATCATCAGTGAGACATTACAATGAGAATGATTCTTTTCTTTGGTTCCTTATTTCCAGGAGACTCAGTAGTACCACACTTGTACTACAAAAATAAACAAAGAGGAACACAGTTTGCCAATGAAGTCATCGCCACTGAGGTCTTTTAATGCTGTGCTGAAGACAGATGAATCATAGAGTTGTTTGTCCACAGTAACAGTAAAAGAGGTGTTTGTTCTTGACTCTGTCGCCGACCTGTTAAGCCAATGTGAGTGGGAGAACAGCGTGAGACCTTCTTGTAGGCGTTTGAAAGTAGTTCCTGAGTCAAGGCCGAGAAACAAACACGAGGCCTCCTTAGTTGAAAGGTGCTAACCTGCCAGGGGACATCAGACAGTTTCTTTGTTTGCGTCTCATCTGAAAACATATTATTCAATGATTATGAAGAACTTTCACTTTGATGAGGTATTTCTCGGTTTTATATCTTTTTTGTGGAAAGTGCTCCATAAATGACATTGCTATTAGTGCTGATGTTCTTGTTTCCAGGTTACAGTGAGAGCACAGTTGTGGTTTAGATTAGGGAAAGATTGATGGATGCAAATTGTGGTCTCCAATATCAAAGTCAGACCCTTTGCATGCCTATTGAAGGGTACACCTCTTGTACCGTTCCTCAATATTGAACCCTTAACACTATCAACCTCTGACCTGTGAAACTTTACTCCTCAACAAATGGCATCATGGTTTCTTTTAAACATTTGATCTACAATGAGATGTTGTAAATGTCATTTTCCTGATGCTAGAGCTTCCTGGAGCTTTGTCAAAATTGTATACTATCTCTCATTCAAAGGGAGCCACATAGTACAGAAAAAGTCTTCCATCAAAATAGAAGGATTCATTAAGAAAGGACCTGTTACGCAGTCAGCAGTTAATGACTAACCTCACTGTCACCCCTCACAACCTCCATATGTGGAGGTCGTGAGGCTAAAGGGAAGACAGGACTATAGACAGAAAATTGGGAAGTGGGAACAGACTGGGAAAGAGGCACAAATAAACACAATCATGACAAAACTCAATACAAGGCACAACTATCAAAGTTAAGAAGACAGTTAAGCTAAACATGGTAACAAGAAAAACAAAACATAGCAGCAGGAAATCAAGAATGATAACAACCAGACAAAGGACAAAAACTCAAAAGGAAAGGTGTTATAATAATACCAAC
The DNA here is from genome assembly GCF_963969265.1 of Rhamphochromis sp. 'chilingali'. Classification (NCBI taxonomy): domain Eukaryota; kingdom Metazoa; phylum Chordata; class Actinopteri; order Cichliformes; family Cichlidae; genus Rhamphochromis; species Rhamphochromis sp. 'chilingali'. Next base: position 8,423,834 of record NC_137941.1, read on the forward strand.
AACTCATCATAGTTAAAAAACCCAACCCTCAAACCACAAGCAGCCAAACTACATAAACTTAGAAATCCTAAACTCTCCTTTTAACCTGCATGTTAATACTAGACTCAGCTCCTGGCCCTGATTCCTTTTGTGTTAAAATAATTTGATAATATGGTCATATTTTAACCTTTTGGGGTGTGTAATTCAGAAAATATATATATATTCATAGTATGAGGTAAATATTTGCATGACTTCATTAAATATAATGAAGTTATTAATTCTAAGAGGGTCAGGCTGGAGGCAGTGATTGATTTTTCATAGACTGACCTGCTGGCTTTTTGACTCGGCTTTGACTTCTTAATTCAATTCAAATCAGTTTTATTTATACAGCACCAAATCACAACAGCAGTCGCTTCAAGAAGCTTTATATTGTAATGTAAAGACCCTACAATAATACAAAGAAGAAACAGACAAAACCACAACAATCATATGACCCCTGGGAGCAAGCGTTTTGGTGACATTGGGAGGGAAAAACACCCTTTTAACAGGAAGAACTGTCAGTTATCTGTCACGACCGGTTGGGGTGAGGGGAGGAAGACAAGACAAAGAAAGATGGTGGACAAACAGTACTGATCAAACAACAAGGTCCTGAAGAAGTTTTTGAAAATCCCTGACTAAATCACAGAAAAGCTCGTAAAAAAACCCAAAACCTATGTGGATATGTCCTAGGCTTAAAAATCCTGGAAAAGATACAAAGTGTCATTTTTTTTCACTTTCAAGATTGAAATATAAGTTCCCCTTTCCCTCACCTGGCTGTGGCTTCCCAGGGCGTATCACCTACTCCATTACTGACTTCTGACCTGTCTGTGATGTGGGGGGGTGGGGGGTGAGGCGGGGCAGTGGGAAAAAATCATCTCCCCCTCAGGAGTTAATTAAGTATCACATTATTAACATTATTTATCTCCCTGTTGCTCATTATACTGGCTTTGTGTGGGTAAATCATAACCAGTCTGCTGCTTCTCACAAACCTGAAAATTATTAGGTAGGTCTTCCCTCGGGCGACTGCACACACACACACACACACACACACACACACACACACACACACACACACACACACACACACACACACACACACACACACACTTTGTAAAATCCCATTATGTGTACACACAGCATTGTTTACTGTGGGAGCAGACTTTTGTGCACTAAATTCCCACATGTTCATACACATGATCTTTACCACACACACACACACACACACACACACACACACACACACACACACACACACACACACACACACACACACTGAGTCTTTGCTTGGCCCATGCCAGCTCAATTACAGCCCTCTTGTACACTAATGTAAAGGAGAAGTCCCTGTGAGTGTGTGTGTGTGTGTGTGTGGGCAGGGCAGAACAGGCCCAGGGCCAGGCAGACAGACAGACAGACAGGCTGGGCGGGTATATATTTACCCGAACCGAGGGGAGTGGAAGTGAGGGATTAGTTACACCAACAGAACACGGAAGGAATATGGTATGTAATACATGGATGACTGCAGGCTGTGTGTGTTTTACTTGTGTCTACTAGATTTACAGATTTTAATTTCAATTACAATTCTGGAAACAATCTAATCAGGATAAGTTTTGCTACCAAGATTGTTTCGTCTTGTCTTATAAATAAGGCACACCCCTTTTTTGTCCACAGGTTTTGCTGAGCAGTGATGGTAGAGGTTAACATCCACACTGAATGACCCCAAGATTCCTTACAGTGTTATTGGAGGCCAAGGTAATGCCATTCAGAGTACGCATCAGTTTGGACACCAAACAGTTCTGGGCCAAGTGCAATAACCAGAACATGCCTTTCTTTGTTTTAATCTGTTCATCTTTTAATCAACATGGTCGACTTGTAATGGTGATGGTTATTTCCGAGTTGCTTGGAGTCTCTTGCGTGGTGTCACATGTGCCACCTGAGCTTCACCCACCATCAGTGTTCAGTGAGAGTAGAAAAGTTCTAATTATGTAAAAAGAACTGAGATTATAATATTGACCAAATAATAATAACAAAAAAGGTGTCCCTAATGGAGAGAAATAGTGTCATCTGTGTGTGTGTGTGTGTGTTTCCAGGCGTGGCCTGCTGCTGTACTGTGGGGGGTTTGGCAGGTTTTGGGTTGCTGTTTGTGTTTCCCGTCAGTCATGCCCTCAAGGAATTTCTGATCCCGCAAGAATTCATACATTTTCCAAAGAAACTTAAAGCACGTGCAAGTTTTCTGCTGCAGCACCCGCAGCACTCAGCCAAAGACAGATGAAGGTTAAAAGCCTTTTCTGTAAAAGCCCAAACAAAAGTCCTTTATTCCTTTATTTAGTTTCATACAGTAGTTGGCTCGACAGCTGACTGACTCATTGTTTCATAGGACTTTTATAGGTTGTTTTTTTTATTTCTGCAATTAAATAAATGAATCAAATTTAGGACTACTTTTAGGAGCTAAATGTTTGCTCTAAGGTCTCCATAATATGGTATAAAAATCGTAATCCATGTTTACCCTGCTTAATAAAGAAATTTAGCCAATCGGAAAGTTCATAGGCTGATAGAGGACTGAAATGCAGGACAAAAACACACGTCCAACAAGAAAATCAAAAAGGAACCAAAAACCTGAGCTCGAGTAATACGAGAACACATGAAACGCAAGCCAACAGGCAATCAATCAAACTTTATTTGCACAGCACCTTTTGTGTAGGTTAGTTAAGTTCAAAATTATTCAGAGAAGAAGGAAGAATGACAAGTGACCAAGACAGCGAACAAATAATACCCAACGAGAAACTATTTCAATAAATTCAAAAGACAAAAAAATAGTTCAAATGTAACAAAATTAAGAACAATTACAATTTATTAAAGTGCAACACAACACACAAACTATACAAAATGTAATAAAATAATCAATAAACTTTAATGACTGAGAGGAAGCCAGGACTACATAAATACAGATTGAGAAGAGAGGCCTCTACAATCAGCTGGAGATCCTGAAGAGCAGTGAAAGCAGCCAGTCAGCTTCCGTGACCCTCTAAGTGAGAGATGGATGATGTGGGGGGCCAAAGGGCCTCTGGGCCAAGCTGGTGTACTGTTGCAATACAACTCTTACAATAAGAAAACACAAAACACACACATTTCCAGGTGTGTGTGCACACAGGCGTGACGACACACAAAATGAAGCGAGGACCCTCCCTGCGCTCGGTGCAGATCATTCAGACCATAGTATTTCTGACGAGGAAACAATCTTCTTTGTTTTACAGGTTATTTTTACCTTGTTAATAAAGAATGTGTGTGTGTGTGTGTGTGTGTGTGTGTGTGTGTGTGTGTGTGTGTGTGTGTGTGTGTGTGTGGGAGTGTGAGCAAAGATTTCTGCTTAGACTTGGAAGCGTATTTGTTGGTATTAGATGAGGGTTTTATTTTTAATAGGCTGTCTGAGACTCACAAATTAGACCGCGCTCACATTTTACAGTGCCACAAGCCGCCATTTTGCAGTGTCATGATTTCCACATCCTGGAAGTGTCCGCTGCCCTTTTACCCAAATAATCACCTCAGTGTTCATCAGGAAGGGATCCATAAAAACTCAGTCAGGAGTTAATGAGTGCCTGGGCAGACTCATACACGAGTCTGGCACATGAGAGCAAGAATTAAGACACACATAGGCAAAAACGCAAGCTTTTAGGATATTACTCACACGCTGTTATAATCCAGAACTGTGGAAGTTGAAGAATTAAATAAATTTAAAACTTGGTCTACTTAATTAATACTGTCTCAGACATACGGATATAAATGTCCATTTCTGTCCATATAGTGAAAATCTGTCCCCCTTGGAGCTGATTATTGGACCTCCAGCTAAGTATTTATATTTTTGCGAAGGCCTGAAGGGTTCACTTATGTCACAAACATTAAAAGATTTGTATTTGCAGTTTTGGTTTAATATTTTCAGGTGCCATATCAGGTAATGCTCTGTTTTCTCAAAATAGATGCTGTATTTTTATGAAAGGTCAATATTTGGATTGACTAAGCCAACAATAATGAGTTGGCTTTTTGCTTAATATCATTTCAAACACTGTTTTTAATTGAGTTAAAATGTTTATTCAATTCAAAACAGTGTTTAAAATGATATTAAGCAAAAAAGCCAAATTTTGACTTAAGACAAAAGTAACTAAAAAGTAACTAAAAAATATGAGTTAAATATTCAGAAATTAAGATAAAAAGTTGCAGTTTCAGTAAATGATGACATCAAATCAATTTTAAGTGGTTAAGTATACATTTTTACTGGAAAAATCAATACTAATTAGATTAACTACACCAATATTATAAAATATAAAAATTGTGCTCAAAACTCAAAATTACAGCTGTGTAAAAATGTGACAAAATTTTGGGCTCACCAAGTTATAGATGTAGAATGAATTTTAGCCTTAAAACTGACAAAAATGTGGGGAAAAGTTACATTTCTGTTTTTAAAAACTACAATTTCAAAGGCCAACATTCTGACTGCCAAAAAAAAAAAAAAAAAAATCAAGTGAAATGTGTCAGAAAAGTAACAAAAATGTTTCAACTGTGTTAAATAGTCAAAAGTGTAACATGAGAAGTTTCACATTTGACTTAAAGCAAAATTAGGGGACAACAAGTAAAATCTTTTACTATGCCAATATTATACTTTCAAAATAATGTTAATAGGGCAAAGAAAAATCTATTACATATTTAAAAGTATTTAATAAAAAAGTAAATATTATAACTTAAAAGTCAATTAAAAAATGTGTGTTAAACAGACAAAAATAGGAGGCTATGATTGACAATTTTGATTGTGTGGGACAAATGAGCTCTATAAAATAAAGTTAGGACACACATGGATATTTTTTAGGATAATCAGATATAATCAGTGTGAGTCAGTTGGTTAAACAGCACTCTGTATGGTAATACATTACTGAAACGCTGTTATAATTCAGGACTGTGGCGTAAAAAATGTGTGCTTCTTCTAACATATTAGAAATCGGGTTATAGTAACAGTCTATTTCTGTGCCTTGAACCACAATATACACAAATGTGTGCCCTACAGATAATTACTGAACCTGAGGGTGACTTTGTCAAGGTCAAAAATGGTTCATTTATTGTTCCCCAGCAGCAGAAAGTTTCCTTTAGATTTTAATCATGTTGTGTCAGGAGGCAGTCTGTGTTCAGCGGCTGAAAAACGATATGAGTTTAAGTGGGGGGGGAAAACTGATGCAAGGAACATATTGAATGATAAAATTATAGGTTTCCTTTAATTAAAGATTGAGATTGAGGCACTAAAAGATCTCCCCAAAGAACTCTGAGGACTAAAGAGGAATAAATAAGAGAAGTTTTATATTGTTGATGTGCTGAAGGACCTTAAATCTGTTTTTGGGTCAGGCAGGAAAAATAAATATGAGAAAAAGAGAGAACTTGAGGCTCATAATGTCTTTCCCTTAGGAGTTTGGTGGAATTACATAAGCTGTGGATGGTTGGGCTGTTTGCCTGAAAAAGATCAACAATGTGAGACACGTCATGTCATAATAACCTCAAGGTTGTAGCTGCTACTGTACCACGAAGTGATGTCTGATCCAGACTCCCCTGAGCCCTCCTGAACTTGCAGCCCCCCCAAATGAGCCGACAGCGTCATTTGATCGTGTTGGGCTCCCGGCGCTTACGGTAACAGTTTGTTAAAGTTACTGCACAAACTGTTCTCTACCATTTTATTATCAGGCTGAAGACTAGTGGTGAGAAATTTTGACTTTAAGTAAGCATTTTCAAGTTTTACTGTAAAAAAATTTTTTTTAACTTGGTAAGTAAGTTTAAATAATTTAAGATTCTTATTATTTTAAACCATTTTTTTAAACAATTATTATTATTATTATTATTATATTTTAATTAGTTTGGCATTTTGATTCGTTCAGATCTATTTTCTTTCATTCACACGTTTAATACAAACTTTGAAATGTGGTAATATGAAACTTCAGTGTGAAACTTTTTATTGTTGACTTGCTGAATCAAGACTAAATTTTTAACTTTAAGTATTACTGATATTTTTCAATTTTAACTCATTATATTCACTTGGCAGTTAAAATTTCCGCTCACTTATCTGCAAGTATATAATCTTAATAACCCTTTGTGTAACATTTCATATTATTCTAATGTTTTGAAACCAGGCTTTTAAAATTCTACCTTATATTACTAGCTTGATAAAGTTAACCCTATCAGTACACAACTGTGATAGTTACATTTTAATTTCATTTTTAATTTTATTTCTTACTTTAAACTAATAAAATTAAGTAAATTAAATGTTTGACCTTAATCCTATAATTTTGACTCTTTAAAGCATAGTTAGAGTCTTCAATGCTTAAATTTAGCTTTTAAGCCATATGTTAATGTTAGAATATTTGCATGATTATTTAAAACATATTTACTCACTTTTATTTCCTGTGATTTTGACATCTTGATTAAGAATTTAGAATTTTAATTTATACCTTTTACCTCATCTTACTTGATACTATGTATAAATATATTTTTTACTTTTAACACAAAACTAAACTAAACTGGAATTTTGTAAATTTTGACCAGTGTTTTAGACTTTTACAACATACCACTGACATATTTATTTACCATGTATAGCATGGAAACATTTATGTAAGGACCTTACTTTTAACCTACCTCATATTTAATTCAAAATTGGAGTTTCACGAAATGTAATGACAAAATCTTAATCCTGAATTGGTAAAGAAAAATGTCAACATTGAACTCAAAACTGACTTTTTATGTCTTTTTAATGGCATCTTACATTTTCATACATATGTTTGCTCATTTCCTCTTTTTAGTAACTTCACTTTCTGTCAGTATTCTCTGCATCGGTGGACAGTGGCTATCTGCTGTTCCATTCATCAATCCGTCAGCACGCTAATTCTGTCTAATCGCCCTCCAAGCTCCCCGCATAGCTCTGGTTATGTTGAATGGAGGAATGCGAGGTGTCTGCCTGCCGAAAGATTCGCTCGTCACTGAGATTAAGCATATAGGACTGTGTCTGTAAACAGGACTTTGGCGCAAACCACATGATTAGAAAATAGTTTCCTTCTGCACAGACGCTAATCTCTGCTGCCAAAGCCAACCGCTAGACTGCTGCATGATTGCTCAGGACATCACACACTATCAAAACATTATGATATCATACACACACACACACACACACACACACACACACACACACACACACACACACACATGCATATGTTTTACAGTACATATCCTGCTGAGGAGTCAGACACAGTATGCCTGTCTGACTCCTCTGCAGTTCCCTTCATCCTTCACACATCACTGCTGCCGCTTTACATCTTAAAATCTTCACTGCAATCTCATCATTTCCACAGATCGTCTCATCCTTGCAAATAATACATTCCCATACCATCGAGCCAGTGATGAGAAATGCTTCTTTGTTAGACTCTCAGAAATGTCTCATCCAGCAGCCATACTTGGAACATCGCAGCAACAATAACCGCTCCTCATAATTTAAATGCCTCGGGTAATTTAAGAGCCCAGAGTGAGTTTAATACCTTGTCAGGTGATGTACTGCCATTCTGTATTTGAACTGCCATCAGTCAGGATGTTTGTGAACTTGTGCTCACAGTCGGCCCGCACGATGGCATGCGTCACACCTCATGAATTAATCCTAGCAGGCAGATGACAGGAGATGGGAGCGAGGCTGTCAGAGCTATAATACAGAGTTGTGATTGACAGGTACAGTATTTGAAACCGACACAAAATCAGCTGCTGCTTCTCTGAAAAGTACATACAGGCTTCCCAGAAAGAGATTCTGCTGTTTTCAAACCAGTTAAGCATTCCTCAGCTTTTGGGATTGTCTGAGATCAGCCTCACAAATGAATAAAATCTCCTTCAAATACTTCTCAAAGAACTTTTACATGGTCCCCCAGCCTTTTAACATTTGATTATTGTCTTTCACTTGTTTTTTCTATTGTCTATGATTCCACTTTTTAGTTTATTATGTGTTTGTTTAATAGTTTTCTGTCTTGCATAGACTTAAAACAAACAAACAAACAAAAATTATATACAGTATGCTTTGAGGAAACAGCAAGCACAAGTAGCTTACAGTGATTCCTTTTATGATTAGAGATGCGTAAACATGCTTTTAACTGATGTTAAAGAGACCTTCAATTACCCCTTTTAGCCTCTTCTTTTATACGCAGAGTACAAGGTAACATAACAGGATCTTATTATAGCAATGCAAGTGATACACACATAATTACACACAATTTCCATTAGCTGCTGTTTTTGCCATGAAGTTTATTTTAGCTACTGAGGGTGTCCTGCTAGCTTTCTTTTTAAGGTCCTCTGCCTCGGATTCCCAATTACAGCTATCAAAATACTATCACTGAAAGCACTATTCACTATTTTTCCTAACGAATCATGTACTTTTTTACTGTCAGTTTGTCTCTGTCAGCTTGTGGAATGATATGTGTGTCAAAGATTTCCTGCAAAATATGAAAATGTGACACTAACGCTTACAATCTTAACATATTAACAACTAAACAGATTTTATTTACTAAAGTAATTTATCAGAAAGATGTGAAAATGATGTATGCGTTATTGTGTGAACCAGTGTTAGATGTGTATTACTGAGGAGAACAGACAAAATGACTCATCTGCAGACTTTGACAGGACAGTAAACTAGTTTAAATAATGGCATAAAGCCATCACTTTTTATAGTTTACACTTATTTTTATAGAAATTTATCAAAAAAAGTAACAGTTCAGAAATTATTTTTAAACAATGTATTACTGAACCATTGCAGTACTAATAACATTGTTATAAAACATACATTTCAAATGTAATTAAATGCTTTTCATAATAAATGATAGCATTTGTAACAAACTGACTTGTGTTTGGACATCTTTTCATAGACTTAAATGTGTCAGGAGGCCCGTGTCCAGCTGGCGGCCATGTTGCTGTATCCTTTCACTAACCAATGCAGCGTTTTCATGTAAATATTTATGGGAAAGGACTACGCAGAGTGTATGGCACAGCTCGTTAACATCAGTGGGATTTAGCTTATTAACCCTGACCTGGTGTCGTCTCTTCAACTGGCCAACATGACTCCTGTATGAAGAGCGACTAAACTAACCTTTTCTGATGAAACTGATCAAAGCACTGCGGCGCGGGAAGAACCAGCGAGTTCAAGTTGAGTTCTCGACTATTACTTCAGAGGTTAAGAATAAATAAAGCTTAGTTTATCCTTAAAAAGCGGCACACATGAGCTGACGTTACATCCACCGCTGAGCTAATGCAGGAACCTTTCAGCCCCGTCCATCGTGCACGTCCTCACCTCCTTCCTGCCCTCCTGCTTTGCCTCGTCGTCACACCTCATTCATCCCTGACCCCTGAGGCGGTGCGTCAAATTGTGGGGTCAGAGGTCAGCTTTTGAGCCCTCTGAGAGGCCGGTGATGTTTTGTTTTCATCAAAGAACAACTGAACGTGTGCGTTGTGTTAAAAGGGACAGGATTTCTTTCTTTCTTTCTTTCTTTCTTTCTTTCTTGTTTTTTAAACAACGCTGGAATGGAAATTGCCATGGAAACTCAGAGAGAAGTAAGGTTGATTTTGTGGTACGCCGTGCCCGTAACTAATGACACGCCTCGAGCGTTATTTCCTAATATAGCCACAGCCGGGAATAACATCGCTCACTTTTCTCACGTGAAATCGCACTGCTGGGGGCGTATACTCCGTTTTCATGCAGTCCACTCATCGAAATGCACAAAGAAGACAATCCAACTCACATATTCTTCTAAACCTCAACATGGAAACTTAATTAATCTGATAACTCCCTGCTTCGAATGCAGGATGAGGATGTCTAAACCTGTTCAGCGATGTGCTGCGTCTCTTCTTAAATGCTGCTTTTTTTTTTTGGAGGTAGGACACCGTGACTCACACACAAAGCGCCGTTGAACGCTTATCATGATTGATTGATAAAAAAGACATGCAGAGCAGAGAGCTCGGCAATCATTTGCTTTAATTAAAAATCAGAAATGCTTGATTGCACTCTCCTCTGGCGCGAGCCCAAACCAGTTTTCTCTCAGGGATAGTAGCTGTATGACAGAGCAACCGCCACCATCCTCCGCCCCTGCACTAAACCAACAGCAGTGGAGGTGAAGGTTGTGGCAGTTATGAGGAAGTAAGGCTTTACCCAGGCAGAAATAATTTTGGAGAGGACTGAAAAGTACATAAATGTACAGGTATAGTTCAGTTTGGAGTGAATGTCACGGTCATGTCACTGAAGTTGCAAAAATCTTTAAAACCCCAAGAAGTAGGTGAAAGAAAACCAGTGTGATAGTTTTAAAAAGTAGAAAAATCTCAGTTTGAGCTCTCATTTTTATAGAATAGTCTTGTCAAAGAGTTGCAGAGGATTATAGTTTCATAACCAAGCTACAAGACCTCAGAAGATGTGAGGAACCTTTGAGCCCTGAGAACTTTATACATGCAAAAAATAGACATGCAAGCAATTTCAGATCAACTCCAAGTGTCACAACATGAAACCAAAATCTGTGATCCAGGTCCTTCAGGATTTTTATTAAAACTTCTTCACGGCCCAAAGTTGTTTAATTAACATGACCAAATTTATTTTTGCATAGAAGAAATCACAGTTAGAAGATGGTAACAAAATGACCTTTAATTTGCTCCAACTTGTTGTGAGCAGCCAACCATCCCACACAAGTGATACAAGCCTCTAAAGATTAGCCTGAATGGACTTTTTAAGTTTATCAGAAAACAGATCATACATCCAGGGTACCAGTGTTTGCCTTATTCTCTCTACATCAGCAGTCCCCAACCCCTGGGCCACGGACTGATACCGGTCCGTGAGTCATTCATTTGGTACCGGGCCGCGAGAGTTGAGGCTCAGGTGTGAAATTTATGGTTTTCAGGGTTTTTATCGTTAACTCAGTTTCTCTGGGTCTTTTCCCGTGTTGTAGTTGTGCGTCTTATTTTGAAAGAAATATTTATGCGTTACCATAGCGACCAGAGAGCATTAAGGGGCAGAGAGGAGGATGTTACTCTCAATGTTGTTGGTGCATTTCAGGAGGATGCTGCTAATAAAGTTACACAATTACACAGTGAATTCGCGTTTATTATTATATTTACAACATACCACCGTTTTTGTCTTGGTCGTATCATTTTATTTTGTTGTATTTATCTGCGACACCTTAAAGGCCGGTCTGTGAAAATATTGTCTGACATTAAACCAGTCCGTCGTGCAAAAACGGTTGGGCACCGCTGCTCTATGTCACGGACTTTAAACTCTGATGCTCAGAGCTGGTTAAAGAAAAATGTGCTTAAGAAAAAACAGATTTAGTATTAGTATTGGTTACAGTTTTTAAAAGATGTTAAACTTCTTGTTACTATGAAAGTAAAAGTGTGAATGGCTTCAATAAATATACTAAAATAAAAGACAATCTGGTCACTGGCAGTGACTGATTTTTCAGGGAATGACTCAGATATGGTAACAGGCTTGAAATATGGGCTCAAAAAAGTAAATCAGGAACTAAAGGTTGACAACCATATTGCACTGTGAACCCACTCTGTGTTATGTAGGGAATATCAGCGGGAAAAAAAGTTTCTTTTTTTCTTTCTATTACTGTTCAGAAAAGCACTGGAGCAGGTACCTGCAGCGCTAATCAGGTGAATCACTACCATTCTCTTTCTGGAAATATCCCAAGCTTTTATCTTAGCTGATCTACAAATGGACAGAGGGCTTTTTTTTCTTAAACTACCAGTCCTGCTATTTTGTTTTAGGGTCTAAAAGCACCAATCCTGTCAAAAAGGGCTGGTTAATATTTCATGTCCCGCTAATAGCATGAATAATGGTGAGAAGGGTCCCCGAGCTGGACCTCTGGGCTGTGTTTGTGCTGGAGAAGCCTTTTGGAGCATTTTTTATGCAATTGTGTGACCAATAATGAAGCTGCTGTGTCGTTAATTGGTGGTTAATTGTACTTAAAGACCACCCAAGAAGTTTGAGCTATAATTCTGGTGAGTGATATTCTAGGATTTTATTTAGATGTTACTGAGCATTAAATAGCAGGTATCTCTATCTGTGCATTGCACTCATACAGGCTATGCAAAACGTTGATCCAAATATGGTCACTTCCGGCTCTAGAAGCATTAACATTTTGCAATGTGGAGCCAAAAGCAGGCCATAGTTTATCTGGATAATAAGGCAGCAGGTTGTGATAATGGCGCTCGTTCTGGTGGAAAAGAAGTTTTAAAGTAGCATAAAATAGAAAAACTCAAAAAGTACAAGTGTTTCCTTCCTCAGTCTGTACCCTTCTTACATAATTTTCTCACCTTTTGATGTTTTGAAAACTGGTTTCAGTTAAAGAAAATATTTTTTTTTTTTTTTTTTTTCCCACTCACCCCTCCACATGTTTCTGTGCTGTAAAATCCTTGAAGTTAGTTCTTCCACTTGTGTTCTGGCTTCAGGTGAGGTTTGGTCCTCCCGTCTCTCTCTCTTCCTCCCTCTTCATCTCCCATGTTTTCAGACATGGGTGGAGGAGGCAGTTCGGGGAGATGAAAAGAGGCCATTCATTGTTTACACGTGGCTGCTGGACTCGAGCTAACGTTTTGCATCCACTTTTCGTTAGCGAGACCTGGACCGTCTCCCGGCCTTGCAGCTGTAGACGGCAGCCGCTTGATCGACAAGTACAAAGGTGAGGCATCAGTGTTGCATGCAGGCCTGCTGCAAATCAAAGCTGGCGAGTGGCAGGAGCAGAAGGTAATACAGGCGTGGAGGGTGTTTCTGCACTATTAGTCTGGGTATTTGAAGGAAAGCAAGCAAGATGAGACGGGATGCAACAAATCAAACTCAAAGCTGCGGAAATGAGAGTACATGCGACGTGATACACGCCAGAACCCCCTTATCCCCCAACCTTCATTCGCATCGCACCGCCATGGCATGTCCCCCCTAATTCTTCTGGCACCTGAATCACTGAGAAACCTTTTAAGAGGGAAATTGGAACCGTGCTGAAGTGGTCTTGGCAGCACATAGTTAAATTTTTCTTAGTTACGTTGTGTTTTTCTTACTGGATGTGGACTATTATGTGAAACTTATCCTACCCCCATGAACTCACATCTGAGGACGTTTAAACTGTGGACAAGCTCAAGCACACGAACCAGAGCGGAGAGAAACAGTAGCTGCAAACAATCCAAAGTGTGTTTGTTTTTAACCTGTCTGACACACCAGAGGGGTGGAGCTAACGGCAGCAGGAGGATTGAGATAATGACAGGTATGCTGGCAGACAAGGGGAGTAGTTCAGGAGGGGGTCTGAATGATTCTGGAGGACTGATGTGCATCATATGCTGCACAAAAATCTATCCAGATGTTTTCATTTGTAGCTAATTATACCAGCTGTGGTGCTTTTTCTTTTGCTTATTTCACATGGTGCCATCTTGTTTTTGGATTTGCGTCTTCATACAGCTGATTTATCCACTTTCATCCAACCGCCTGCCTGCTTCCTCCTGCAGTTATTGCACTGCACAGTTCACCTCAAATGAACTCTGTAATGTGACAGCAGACTGACAGCCATAATCAAAACAGCATTAGCTTGTCTGCAAAAATCCTATTTCATGACAATACTACCGGTATGACCTGCACTGCTTTTCTCCCTGGGCCATTTCTGAAGAATACTTTCATAAAGGGAAAATGTAAAAATCTAATTGAAAGTAATGACTGCAGTGCACATCACGTGATTAACACACTCTCACATGTGATTCTTAATAAGCTCATGAGAACATTACACAAGCCGGATGATTCCAACATGTATGGTCCTGAAAATCAGCTCTGACCTGAAAATTTCGTCAGACATTCATACAGAAGATGGCCACACCTGTGGTCTCTAAACATTTACTGTTCTATAGAAATATACTAGAAAACAGCCGTACTTTTCTCTTGCTGTGCAACCTTTATGAAAACACTTTCCTGAGGAGTTTATGGTCTTAGTCACTAGCTTCAGGTCTTATTGAGTAGAGGATGAGGTCTAATTTAAAAATTAAAATCACTTTAAGTGTCAGAAATGAAGATTACTCAGTGTAGAGTGAGGCTTAGTGGCTAACAGGCTAACAATTTAATAATTGTTCTGGATGTTCTCCATCAGGCACATCAGGCCATGAATTAACATAACCACACTGACATAACAGATTGGTTTTGGTTTGAGCATTTTAAAGTCTCAGTGTTAGTGCCTGGCTGTTAGATTTTTACAGCCTTAATGTGAACAAAGACTGAAGACTAAATAGCAGCAATGATTGGAGGGTTAGTAAAGTTGAGCTGGTTATTATATACAGTCATGTTTATAATGTTTTACATGAATTGTATACTTGTAAACTAATTGTATACTTACTGCTTCTATAGGTCTTCAAAGGGTAATTTCTGTCCGGCATGGCTAAAGTCTGACGTCATTAGCCATGTCTGGGCCCAAACTCCACTTCAGGTCCCAAAGTCAAACAGTCAATGCGGCATAACTGAGAGTTAAAAACTGTCCAAATTTACCAGTGTTGCCGCTTTACCAGGTGTAACAATTAAGTTTAACATCCAGGCATCCTGAAAAACAGAATTTATTAAATTTATTTATTAAATTTAACAGAGTTAGAAGTTAGCTCACTAGTTTCCACCTAAACATGATATACCAGGTTCTGACTGAGGGATTAATGAAACAAATTAAGACGTACAGCTCTGTTATTACTTCCAACATTAATGAAGACAGGAAAGTAAACAACAGTGACGTTTGTAGGGTTACTGAAGTTTGGCTAGCTGGTATATAATGATGTGCTACGTGTTGCTACACAGCTATGTTAGCATAATATAAACACAGTGAAGCTGGACGATGAATGCTAATTTAAGTTAGTTAATGTTAAGTTAACTTAGTTAAGTTAACGGGGGTTCCCGATGGTTAGGGGCAATCGAATGGCAGGATGCTGTAAATGGACCAAACATCAGTCAGAAAAACAACTGAGATAATCCATCCACAATACGAGGTTAGTCGTCGTTACTGCTGCATGGGCTACTGCTGCGCTGTAGTTACATGTAAGGTTTTTAAAACTGAGCTCTAAAATGAATAGCGGTTGTAAAACCGAGAGAGGTTGACTAATATAGTCACTTTAGCACAAGGAAGATGAGGCTTGAACGGTTCTCAGTGAAAGTTCACGTTGCGGGTCCATGACGGGCAGAGACAAACACTATTATATGTTTTATGAACCAAACTACAGCTAAGAAAAAAGGTCTGAGATTCTCCATCCAGAGCATGGGTAGTCTTGAGTATGGCTAATGTCGACACTGAAATCTGAAATCTTCTGATATTTCGTGTCAGTACTTAGGGTTACCCCACAACACGACAGCTCTCCTTTTGACACAGGTATCTACTTCTACTACCTGTCAGCTTTTGGGTTCCTCAGTCCGTATCTGTACCTTTACCCTAAACGTGGAGGTACAATGAAGGCCAGCACTTGTGTGTATGAGCTCACTTCTTCTCTTGTACTCAGAGCTAGACCAATTTTATCAGGCTTCCTCTCTGACCCTGTGCTGAACCGAGCTTAATTGCCTTACACTGTTTGTATTCGAGTTAAATGAGAGATAATGAGGATAAAGCAGGGGTATGAAAATGCACTCGTTTCTTCGGGGGCATAATGTTTATTTAGAGATTCATCCTGTGAGTCAGTAGAGAAGGAAAAAAACATGAAAATGATTGCTCCTATGTAACTGGGTGCTGTTAATGTTTGCTTGTTTGCATGGAAAAGTGCAGATTACTTTTACTAGTTAAATTTAAACAAAGACAGCGAGGCTGCACTCTCGCAGTAAAGTCATGAGAAAGAAACAGATGAAGAAAGGAAGAAAAAAAAAAAAGGCCCTGAGGTTAGCGCCGGGATTCTTATTGCTTCAATCATGCACACCATAATTGGTTCGAACTGAGGAGCAATCATTTTACACTTGCAGCTGAATGTATCTTTGAAAGCGAGGCGTGTGCTGACGTGAGTGCATTCTTTTCCTTCTGTCTGCTCTGTATGAGTTTTGCGCGTGGAAAGTCCCCCGGCTTACAGCAACACAATAACGCCGTCTTCAACACGCTGTCATCAAGCAGGTCAGATAGAAGATAAGAGGCTTCATGGATCAACCAACCATATCAACGTGTTTTCTTTTATGTGGCACAAATTGGTGATTTAAGAGACTTTATGGCATTAAACAACTTTCTCACACCTTTTAGGTGCAAACAAATAGAGGCTGTAATACCTTCTTTTTAATGTTAATGGGAGAGCAGAATTAATGAAGTAGAAAGACATACTTAAACGAAGCTTGTTAATGTCACTGAAAAAAAAAAAGCCAGGCACTGGTAAATTACAAGTCAAAAGGTATGTTACTTATGTTACTTAGTTGAAATATCTAACTTGAAATTTGAAGTTACATTTTTGGCTTTTTTAATACTGCATTTTTCAATATATTAACCCTTTTTGATTGCCATTATCTAAACAATTGGACGTTATCTTTAAAATCAAGAGTCTCCTGTGATCTCTACAAGCCATTGTGACTTCTGCATAAACATGTTCCTCAAAAATCTAAAGGAGTGATGCTTATGTTAAGTCCAGAGTGCCTTGACGGATGGTTGGGCAACATTAGCTAATGTTAGCTGCTAAATGAAGCATCTAATCACTATAAAACAAACGACTCTGGACACAACACTCAGAGACAAACTTGACATTGAGTAAAAAAAACTCACAATGATTAGGCTGTGCTAGTGACAAAATGTTGGCAAGAAAGCTAAGATCAGCTAGCTAGCTGATAGGTTGCTAGCAATAGCTAACATGCATAATAAGAACGACAGTTTCTTCTATTGAAATTAACCTGGTACATCCTTGATGCCAGAGGAGAACTCATGTTTTAAATTAATTTTTTAGCTAACTGAGCATCACCATCAGTGTTGGGGAGTAACGGAATACATGTACCGCCGTTACGTATTTAAAATACAAAATATGAGTAACTGTATTCCGTTACAGTTACCGTTTAAAAAGGTGGTATTCAGAATACAGTTACTTTGTTGAAATAAATGGATTACACTGCGGTACTTTCCTGTTTCATATTGTCGCGGGTCAGGACTGTTTGAGTTTTGTTTGACAGCTACGTTCTGTTGTTCCAGGCGGCAGCGTTACGGTTGCCATGGTTACAGGGCGACGCTCTCTCTCTCTCTCTGCGACTGTGTGTTTCCTGGGTGAGAGAGCGCCTTTTCGTTGTTGTTGTTGTTGTGCTAAGCTAACAGGCAGAATGCTACAAGCATAGCTCTAAAGAATGTAGCATCATGGGCAGTGTAGTCTGTGTTGCAGGGAGAATGGACTGCCATACACGTTATGTGTCTGTGAGCGAGGAGGGAGAAAAAGGGGAGTGGAAAGGTACGAGTTGTCATCGAGGAAAAACGGGAGCTGGAAGCATGTAAATATAATAATAACCACTTCAGCCAAGAAGAGTGCCTGACGAGCCCAGTTGTAAGTAAAAGCTATTAAGACTCGACTGTACACTTTGTTCGTGTTTTCCTCCGAAAACAATAAGTTCCGTTGGAGCAGCCTTTCAACGCCTCTCTCTGTCTCTCGCAAGAAAAGTTGACCCACACAACAAAGTAAAGCTATTTTTCGGCTACAAGCCGACAGGGACCCCGCCGTATTAGTCAGAGGTCCCTTTACTACAGTTCGGAGTCGCGGACCTTCAGTAATAGTAATAAATCACACAGCAATAGTACATTCACGTTGTTGTAAAAAGCATGATAATATATTAAGTAATCCAAAGTATTCAGAATACGTTACTGTCATTGAGTAACGTAACGGAATACGTTACAGAATACATTTTGGGGCATGTATTCTGTATTCTGTAATGGAATACATTTTAAAAGTAACCTTCCCAACACTGATCACCATAATATCATTATACTCATGGATCATGTCTTACTTGCTAATATTATTGTTAACCAGGGAAGTCATCATGTCCTCTTTGCATATATTCACTCACTGTATATAATGTTCTCTCTCTTTTTGGACAGTCGAGGAGCGTATCAGGTCACATATCACTGCGTGTTGTACTCGTATAACTATGCATCTGACAAATAAACAATCTTGAATCTTAATCGTTTTGCAAGCTACCTCTCTAATGTTTCTATTCAGAGAACGTGATCGATGACAGTAACTTTGCTATCCAACATCACGTTATCTGACATTAGTTGCAGTCAGCTTTGTTAATACTTTTTTGTAAACATGTGAACACCAAGCACATAATGTTAGCTAACATTAACACCTTTTTGGACAAGTGAAAAACATGGTGACAGTGTTGGCGCCGGTCAAACTGATCTAGTGTTTGTCTAAGATACACTGGAATCCACCTCTTGCTAGAGAAAAGTATACATGTTTAGCATGAACCATAGCACATTGCTAGAGATGCACTTGTCTACAAACACTGTCCAGTAACTCTTAGGGCCGTAGTAAAACTGAGAAAATGGCAAAAAACTGGAAATGGTGAATGCTGAGGCAGCCCGCACATTTAAAAAGGGCTCAGCTTTTACTGTGAAGGCAACGCTTCTGTAGTTCTGATTTGTGTTAGACCTTTTCAGTCATGAATTTATATCAAGTTTGCGCACTTGCTCTGGAAATTCTTTTATTTTATTCCCCTCTCTCCTCCCAAATCTCATCACTCATGAAAATGCAAACAGACCATACGCTCCCCCCCCCTCCACCACCCCTTTGTTTTCCATTTCTCCAGCCATACGTGGCATCACACTCTCTGGCTCGCCGGTCACTCGTTCCTACCTGACAGCTCCCCTCTTTCCACTCCAGCGTTGCTGAATGTTATCTCCACAGCTGCGTTAGCTTACATCGGCGTCCCATCCTCCATGCGTGAAGCTGTGTGTTCGTAAAAGCCGGAGGGGAACAATAGCATCTTGTGTCCCATCCTCTCTTATCTGTCCTTCACTCCTTTATTGAAAAGGCTTACCTCATTTTCTATTAATTACACGAAAACAATGATTTTCGCCAAAGATGGGCTCCCCCAGCGATTCTGGAGCCACTTAAACCGCGCTTTAATCTCACTTATGAAGCGGGAACAATGAAGCTGTTGTGTTGCAGTGAAGAGGAGGAAAAAAAACAGCTTTTAAATGACACTGAGATAATAGGCGAGCAGTCTTGCGTTGACTCGTACGAATATCTGAAATCTGTATTATAAGTCTCTGTTGTGATAAAAGCAGTGCATTGTGTGGCTGGATCAGTGGAAGCCGTGCGAGTGTGAAAACTACCCTCAGAGGTTCGAGGCATTGTTCCTAATACTTGTAACAGGAAGCAAGGTCTTTGGACTTCTTTGCATCAGAGACGAGGACTAGACTGGGCACAGCAGATCCTCATGAGCCTGTAAAGTCCAGCATTTACTCTGAGCCTGTGAGCAACAGCAGGTTCAACTGAAATATAAAAACTGGAGGGTTTAATGTGTGAAGTTTCATTGTGGAGCATAAAAAAATAATGTCCATAAAAGTTTTTTTTTTAAGCTATGAACAGCTGCGAGCTGTAACAGCTCTCTGAGCCTCCAATCAGCACTTGTCAACATCAAATTATCAGAGCACAACAGCCTGTCTTGATTAACACCTTAAAATGTGTAACTACGAGTCCTTTGGGTTTTTATTTGACTGGATATTTTAATTTTTAGTTAATTTTAACCCTCTCAGGTCCGAGGCTGCAAACTGTTTAGCTGCATCAGAGATGGTAAACTTTCTGTTTGAAAAGAAAGGGACAACAGAGGACATATTTCTTTTAGCTGAACCCAAAATGGTGAATAAAGGTTAAAAAGGGGTTCAGGTATACAGCAACTTCTTCCATCAGTGCATTATCCACCTGTGTGTCACTGTTGCCCTCAAAATGTTCTTTGAGCCCAGTTTCGAGACCTACAAAGTCTACATTATAAGGTTGGAGGTGTGGCTGTGGCAGAAATCAAAGGTGGACATGCTTTACATCTTGTTGTATGTTTTCTCAGTAATGAGGGTTAATTTTCTGTTTGTAATGCAGGTCGCCCTGAGATAAACAAGTTACAAATATCCAGAGAATCCCAGAGAGTGAAGCCTGGACTATACAGAGAAACACGAGGAATACAAACAAACAGAGCTATGGAAGAAATGCATGGATGATGCGACAGAGGTAGACTGAGACAATTTATACAAGAGATAATGAGGGAAGAGGAACAAGTGAGGAGCTAAACACAGCTTCCAACAGGAAGGTTAATTTGACACAGGGAACACCGAAACACAAAAGTGAGACTAAAAAATAAAAAAGGCAAAAGAAAATGAACTAAGTTAACTAAAGCTAAGAATAATGATCAGACTTTGTACCTCTAAACTTTATGAACTAAGAACTAGCTAAAACCTACGCATGCATATAAGTCAATCTCAAAGAAAGCCAATAATCCAAGACTCAGATATCGATATATACGAGGGTCACTGGGGACATAGTGAAGAATGCAAACAATACAATCCAGAGGTGGGACCAAGTCATTGTTTTGCAAGTCTCAAGTAAGTCTCAAGTCTTTATCCTCAAGTCTCAAGTCAAGTCTCAAGTAATGTCAGGCAAGTCAGAGTCGAGTCTCAAGTCACTGGTGTAAAAGTCCGAGTCAAGTCACAAGTCTGAAACTTTGAATTTCAAGTCCTTTCGAGTCTTTAAAAAAAAAAAAAACGAAAAAATAATGTTGCAGTTATGCTAAATGTAAATATTAGACCATGTAATTTTAAAATCTGTGTTTTTCTCAACACATGACAAAATAGTGAACTTAGAAAATATACACAAATTGTGAAATTGCACCTCTTTAAAATGCAGCTCAATTAAACCTAGCTCCAAGAATAATTTTCACCGACAGTTCTGAGATAAGCTGCATGTTATTCTTGGATGCGGTTGTAGGACCGGCTTTAAAATCGCATGACAAAAATATCATACACATTAAAAAAAAACTGTATCACCAACATAGCCTGGACAACATTTGCTAGTTAGATGAAGTCAGCTATCTCATCTTAGCATATTTATATGCATATTTATAATCATACGGTTCTTGGAGTGAGTGCACACACTCATGAAGTTTAGTAACTTCCGGTCACTGCAACAAGCCCAGGTACAGTTTACCGACAGATGGGTGCAGGACCTTGAAACGCACCGTGTCGAACGAAAGACCATCGTACGTATCATAAGTTTACCAGTCTCACAAATCGTCGTCATAAATATACATTCCTTAACCGTTTATTAATAGGACCTTTGAGCTCAACGGTAATTAATTAGTAGTGGAAATAATTTCTGGTAGCATCACAGAAATGTAGCAGTGACAACAATATTGTATGCTGTAATCGTACTGGGCAATTAGTGATACAAAAAACCTGTTTTATCCTGTGAATAAAAGCATATGTTTTTGTCAATGTACCATAATAACAGAAGCGAAACGCAATATTGTGTCAGGACAATTCACTATTTATGCACAATAAATAAAGGAGCATAGCGCGACAATTTCTGTTCAGCGCCAGACTTGCTTGTAACCTATATCACCAATTATGTTATGGAAATGACGTATTAACTACTAAAAAACACTGACCTTCGTGTAAATGCTTGGAGCAGACTAACCTGTGAGCTGGAGTGTTCTGGGACGTTATATTTGCTCTTTGAATGGCTGCAATCCAGGCCATCCGTCGCATCTTTGTTACTTCGGAAACATGGCTTGAACAATTTCTCTTCAACGACGTAATCCGATAACAACCGATCTCTTTACCCGTCGGCTTCCCGTGGCTGTCATGCGACCGGCTATTGCAGTTAATAATACAACGGCTTCTTGACATTTTTGTGTTTCTTTTTATCGCTGTATAACTGATTTTAATTGAAAGCCTGCGTGCGCTAGTACCGCTTGCCACGAGTTCCCAGAATCCTTTGCGGTTCTACCCGTGAATGACGTCACATTTTCAATCTCTATATAATATGCATGTTAAATTTTATATTTGGGGTAAAATATCAAGTCGTTTCAAGTAAACCGGTTCAAGTCCAATTCAAGTCCCAAGTCATTGGTGTAAAAGTCCAAGTCAAGTCACAAGTCTTAGAACATTTTTTCAAGTCAAGTCTAAAGTCATAAAATTAATGACTCGAGTCTGACTCGAGTCCAAGTCATGTGACTCGAGTCCACACCTCTGATACAATCCATACTACAAACAAAACAATGAATAAAACACCAAAATAACTGATTCTCAAAACCAAAAAGAAATCATAAATATACAAAAACTGAAAAGCCGGGCTCCAAGACGCAGGGACATGACAGAGTCTTTTATTTTGAAAACTGACCCAATGAGCTGACGTGAAACGAGCTGAGGGTCATCAAGTAGGTGCGATCAACTCCTGTGTCACAGCATAACGAGCGATTGCTATCGGCTTGCTCGTGTTCACAGACAGGTCACTTTTTTTTTTGTGACAGCATGAGTTTGAAAACAGGAAGCATACTCCTGAGTCTGTAACAGTCTCCAACCGACGAGTGTAGCTCAAGCCCTTTAAAACCGTAAAGTTTCCATGTGTCACAGAGAGAGAACACAGTTCTTATGAAAAGAGGCTCAAACACTAATAAACTGAAACAAATAAATCCACCCTCAAAACTAACACTTATTTAGTTTTAGATTAATCTGTGGCGTGACTACCTAATGAAAAGCACATCGCTCAGGTCTTCTCTCTCATCGCCAAAGGTCCTAACGCTGACTCAGCAGATTCAGGATCAGGAGTCCTGTATGTTTCAGAGCTTCCAGATGGCTCCTAAAAACACTGTAAACACACACTTTTACAAGCTGGTGTGTGTAGCGCTGCGGCTTTGCACTCTGTAAAGTTTTCCGCTCCCGGCTGAATAATGCAACATGTTTCCCTCTGCTCCCCTCTAGCACACAGTCACTCTCCCCACCTGCCTGCATTGCACAAATAAATTAAAAAAAACCTTCTGTGGCTTTGCTGAGAAAATGAGCTGGGCGGGGTCGACCTGAGCCGCTGCAGGGGAGTCATAAAAGTAAAATGCCCTGGGTGATTAAAGTGTGTCGGTGCGTGTGTGTGTGTTAGTGTGAATCGAGGAGGGGGTTCAGGGGCATATGGGGGGCTCGATCCTACTCGGTGGTTTGCTGGTGTTTAGTCTCAGAGGAAGAAGTCCCCCCGCGGCCTCCCACCCATCTGCTTTCAAAACAGTCTGAAACATGTCAGGGGTGTGAAGACACTTGTTCTTTGTGTAACGGAATGGGCGATTACAGCAAGGTGCGATGTAGACGGATGCTGGTAAAATGAAAATATTTCATAAAACTACCTGTAAACATTTTTATCCTCATTTTGTTATATTTGGGAGAATAAATCAAATGTTTGCAGCTGAATGCTAAAGTCTGCATTTTTCCCCAATAATGTCAGTCAGGGAAATTAGAGCTGTAAAAGGTTTTATAAGCTCTGCTCATTCACCTCATATACAAACACAGCTTCTGTAGTGTGAGCAACTCCCCACCCCCTAACAAGTCCTCAAAGGAGCCATGGGTAGGAAAACATGTACATACATATTATTACATTAACAATTACATCAGCATTTTAAGTAATTTAAAAAAATCACTGTAGATGTCTTCGTTTTTATGTATCCCTCATTGTAACAAACCATTGTTGTTTACAATGGCACACTACCTAAAGTTAGTGTGGTCTGGTAATGGTTGAGTCAAGGTAAACATATGACAACAACCTCCTTCCAGCCAGGAAACAAAACAAGCTTGTGCCCAGCTGATTGCTTTACATTGTTTTTCTCTTGGTGACTGATAGTTGCTTTAATCACAAAGCATTTGCACAGGTCTCCTTGTGGGAGGCAACCTTGCAGTCTGATTTGGACTGACTGCGATTGCAGTGAAGGTTTGCAAATAATATCCGTCTTATTTACGAATACAGACAGATTGCCTGCAAGTTGCAATCAATCTGAGTCAGCCTGCACACACAAGCACAACTCGTCTGCAATGTGTCTCTTTGCAACATTGAGCTCGACCTAAGTAGCTGATAGCTGGTTGTATTCTGGTTATGGCTGAGCTCTCCGGTCACCGTCCTTTAGCAGCTACATGACTATTTGTGGAGGAATTTCTGTTTTAAATCTTGGAAGCGCTGTTTGGACTCTGAATGTCGGCAGTTAATCTGAATTTCTGTGCATGTGTACTGCAACAAATTGCTTCCCGAGTGATGGTTTCCTCCCAGCAGGAGACTGTCTGATTCTTGTTTCATAAACTGATCTCGGCTTGCTGTCCGAGGCCGTTCCGACTCATACAGGAGGAAACTGTCAGCACAGCGTTTGGTTTTAATTGTCGCCTATAAGAAGCAGTATTTGCAACTCAACTGTGGGCCTTTGTGGTAAAGCATTTTCTCACTTTGTTCCAGTTTTTATCTACAGGAATGACTAATATGACTTCTGTTGTTTTCTATGGTTTAGAAATCACAATCAGAAGCAGCTCAGTTAGCACTCTGCTAACTGTGGGCCATTAGAAATGAGAGCAATTGCTCTGAGTGTCACCAGATTATTCCACTGACCCAGAGTGCATTGCATGTGCAAATACAAGCCATCATTGGTTGATTTTTAAGACAATGAGAATATTTAATGTCTCTAAAAGCATTTGTAGCATATTAGGGGACTAAAAGTCGAAACAGCTGGAGCTCCTTTTAACCCTAATGCTCCGATCCACTGCCCCTCTACCTCCTCCAGCATTTAATGGAACTGTCCATCAGAGGGTGTCTAACAGGTATTCATTAACCTCAATTGAAGCCAATCATAATAATGCATTTGCTTCATTAATTAGCCTGGCTGCAGCATGATGTGTATACATGGGGGGGTCCTATTCATAGCAATTTTTTCTCCATAGATTTAAAACGTATTAACTCACCTAATCTCCACAGGTATCAAACGTCCTCCTTTATTACCTGTCACATTCATCTGTGACCCAGTAAAACGCTATGCAGTGAAACATACACATGCATTAAAAAAGCTGAATTTGACTGTTTTTGTCTTTGCGAACATGATGAATGTGTTTAATGCATTTACACTGTCGAGCTTCTATTTAAACATCTATAATAAAAAAAACAGTTCATCCAGTGCATACAGACAGTGAAGGAAATGGCAGAAAACCACCAAATGTAAGGTTCACTATCCTTGAATCCGGCTTTTGTCTGATTTTCTTTTTTCAAATAGCTCTTTCCTTTCTTGGCTTCCTCTTTTTTCTACTGGTTAAGTAATCGTTTTCTAGGAAGGTGAGATTTTAATACCAAAGAATGCATTACACCAAGTGTTTTTAATAATAATCAGATGGCTCATTCCATTTAAAGTCAGTCGCTATCATCTGATTTTTATGTACGACAACTGTAGCATGTTTAAAAACCTCTTGAAGTACATTTTTCCTATATTTTTCCTATATTGATATGAGCTTTTAAAGTTTACCCAGAATGCACTTTTGGAAGTTTTCTTCAGTAAATTATCAGAAAACAGATGAACCATCCAGGGTACCGATGCTTCTTTTTGTTCCTCTATGGCACAGGCATTAAACCGCTGCAGTAAACTACAATAGATCCATCATAATGATGCTGGGAAGAGAGAAAAATCATGCTAAACAAGATTTAGCCTTCAGATTGTGACTCTTGGAATTGCAATTTTCCAACAGCGCTTAAATGTGTTTTTCAGAAAATGTCTTGTGGGTATCCGCTGTGCTTATGAAGTTATGAGGGTGAAGAAATGCTGGAATTAAGCACCAAATTTCAACCCAGCCCTGTAGCTCACCCTCTTCTATCACCCCAGCCCTCAGCATGTCCTCCTTCTCTTCCTCCTGCCTGATAGCTCTATATTAAACATCCGGGACATTTAAAACATGTCCAACATATCCGGTATTCCTCACCTGCACATGTCTAAACCATCTCACCCTCCCTATCTTTGTTTCCACGGTCACTCCCAGTGAAAATCTTAACATCTTCAGCTCAGCCTCCTGTCTTTTTGTCAGAGGTAAACCATCACAACAGGTCTCGCTAACATCTTGTAAAACTTCCCTTTAACTCTTGCTAATATCCTTCCAACACATCATATCTCTCATCTCCATGGTTCTGAAAATATTCAAAGTATGGTGATGTTGAGGCGTCAAACTGAAACCAGTGGGTGATGTCATGCTGACTGCATATTTTACATGCAGTTTATGAGTGGACCTGACATCTCACAGGAGCCCACAGATTCCCTGATAGACACCCAGACATGATCTCACCCTTACAGACCAACAGTACATCAGGTCACAGGGGCTCTGACCACCCGAGGGGAACCTGGATGTTATCAGGTGGTTTCCTTTATGTTTTAAGAGTATAATCTGTGTGTTAAATATAATAACTACAGTGAATAATTTACTCGAAGTTAACTTTTCCCCTGAATTCCTCCTCCTCATTTAAAGTTTCCTCTTTGACACAGCAGCTGGGTGTGAACGCATCTCTATTCAATGAGCACCTGACACATTGACAAGCAGGCTTATTTTTAGCTGTCAGCGTTCAGAAAATCCAGTCTGCAGCTGCTCTTTCAAACACATGACGAGAAACCACAGAGATACAGTCACAGGGTTTTTTTCCCCATCAGGCAGACATCTTAAGGTTGACTCAGGCTTTTAAAGTTCTCAGTTTGCTCTCCTTCCAGTGACACCGATTCACTCAACCTGTGCGCTGAGTGATGGCGGGAAAGCACCGGCAAACAGGAAGCGTGTGACGACACTGGTTGTTTTGACTGGAGCCATTTCTTCTTTTGTTTCCCGGGGGCAGATAAGGAGTAAACACAACGTGACACGCTATCTCCTGTGTCGTTGTCGCTCTGCATCCCCGTCTCTCACCTTCACATCCACTCAGGGGCCCTGAGCTGATGAGCGTGTTCTGGCCCCCCTGCACCTCGTCAGGAGCTGCTGACTGACTGACTGGCGGCTGGTGTGCCTTCCAAACAATCACGGCAAGCGTTACCAAAGCAGGAAAAAGTGTTTCTTTGTTTGGAGTGACTTCCCAGACATGATAATGTAATTTCACACAGACAAATCTATATTTAATCATCTTGTTGAATGTATGAATACCAGCTCAGATAAAAGGTGCATGGTTTGTTTAATTCCTGTTTCAATATTTCTGACTTGTAAACAACTAACACTCAAGTGCTGCAAAGCACCGATGATTAATTTTAATCAACAATCACATAAATGAAAGGTGTTTAACAAGACAAAGCAACCTCACAAAGAGAAGCGTCTGTTAAAGCAAATGTCACGTACAAACTTTTTAAAACTGAGCGACCAACTA
Organism: Rhamphochromis sp. 'chilingali'; assembly: GCF_963969265.1. Taxonomy (NCBI): domain Eukaryota; kingdom Metazoa; phylum Chordata; class Actinopteri; order Cichliformes; family Cichlidae; genus Rhamphochromis; species Rhamphochromis sp. 'chilingali'. The sequence goes on from NC_137941.1 coordinate 8,451,215, forward strand.
ACATCCAAATAAGGCAGTACAATCAATCGCACATCAGCCATATTACTGGTCAGATAATTGCATTTAAAATGCTCCAAAAGTCTCCAACAGCACAAACACAGTCCAGAGGTCCAGTTTGGTAAAGCTAGCAGACAACTAGCTGCTACATCCGCCTGTGTATAAGAGGCCATGTCCCTAATAATACAAACTTTAAACCTTAATACAGTTTAAACAGATGATTGTCCTCAAGTATAGTTGCTATGACTGGGGAAGCTAAAAGTGTTTTCACCAGGTTGTAAAAAAAAGTTTATTTTTGCTGTAAAGTTGGACATTTTAACATTGGAGGAACTGACTCGGTGCTGGAACTGTAGATGTCGGCTTTGTGCATCATAACGGGTGTTTTTCTGTTCACGTGATGTTAATGTGCATTTCTGATTTTAGCATAAAAAACCTTCACTGGACAATATCTTTAAGCGACATTATCCTGTTGCCTCCTCTTCTTCTGAAGATGTTCAGAACATTTACATACATGTATTGTTTATATAAGCGCATGGATTTACACTGAAATTGCTTTCAGGAATTGTGGTCAAAATGCAGGCTTCATTTGGATGGAAATATGTACGAGTTAAATTAACCATGCAAACATTTATCTAACAAACAAAGTGCAGAGCTCTTATGTATGAGTGTGTGGGTGCGTGGGGGATGGAGATCAGTAAGGAGTGGGAATAATCGATACAATCATCATAAATATAACTGTATTAATCATTAATTAATCATAAAGTAAACTAATGTGCTAAATAAATGAGCCAAAGGTAGGAGGGCAATTGATTGTTCAGGGCAGAGTAGGTGGCATTAATCTGGCTCTCCTTCTCTTTTCTTTCTCTTTTGTCTTCCACTGATGTGTTTTCCACTCATGCTTTATTGCCTTTTTCCTCAAAAAATATCCCACATGGGTGCCAAACCAAAGCCAAAGTTAATACCATGGATTTTGGACACCATCTAACCGGTTACCACCATGTTCCCGACTCTAACCCTGACACTGGAGGATAATCACCAGATACAGCTCACCTTAATCTCGGAGTATAACCTGATCTGAGTCTTAACTTTCTCTAACTTCCTTCCACCTGCTGTCAACCTACTTTGAGGCTATGTGTTTTTGTTAGTTCAATGAATTCAAAGGCTAGGAGTCTTTTGTTTACCTCTTAATGCCTCGCTTCTGAGCCTAGCATCCACCGTTAGCAACAATAGCTGACATTTGCTTAGAAATGGCATCCACTGATTACTGACCTCCACAAAACAAGTGTCTCCCAGCAAAACACAGATTCCACCCCAGACAGACAGAACCTAACACTGATGTGGCTATACAGATAGCAGTCAGATAGCAATAAAGTTAGTGAGCTAAGGTTTTTTAGATATTTGCTATGTTAGGGGTCATGTAATTTGTACATTGTACATTAGTGGGTACTAGCCAGAAGAATCTGGGAGAGGGGAAAATTGCTGTCAGCATGGGCAGGACAATGGGCATGTCTGCTAGCATTAGCTAAAGTTACAAGGAAAATACAGGGATAGGCCTGGTAGCTCCATATTAAACATCCTGGTTGGAATTGTGACATTAAAAAAAACTATAATTGCTAAAAGAATTTAGGGTGTTTTTAACTCACTTTATGTCTCTTCCACAATGTTGTTTCTCTCTCCTGCAAGATAGGTTAGAAATACATAAGCATGACCAATTAGGCGATTATGTCATTTAGCGACTTCTAGCAACTTTTGGGACAGCCAATAGCAATTTTCCTTACTAAGGAGTTGGCAACACTGACAAAAATATAGGAGGCCGAGTTGAAGCAGTGCTAAACCATCACAACAGGTCTCGCTAAGATCTCGTAGAACTTCCCTCTCACTCTTGCTAATATCCTTCCAACACGTCACATATCTCATCTCCATGGTTCTGAAAATATTCAAAGTATGGTAATGTTCAGGCATCAAACTGAAACCAGTGGGTGATGTCATGCTTTTTTTGCGACTAGATTTTAACAACAGCAATTTAAAAGGCCATTTTCATTTTTTTTTTTAGCTAACCATTGGATTAATGCTGCTAAGCTAAGTTACAGGTTACTGGCTAACCACACTTGTTATAGTCACTTACTAGCAAAATTACACCTGAGCAGAAGTGCTAATTAGCTAGCTTCAACAGTTAAAGTGATTCATGATAATAATGTATTAAGTATTGGTTTTTGCCATCAGTTAATGATGAGATGAAAGATGTATAACTAACATTTGCTAACTGTAACTTAGCTGTACAGTTTCTAACATTGGTCAAGTCATCTTATTCAAGTCTGTGTTGGCACAAGCTGCTCTCTCAGATACTATCAAATTTACTCCACATCACAGTGTACAAAATAAAATTACATGCAAAACGTGTTTGAAGTAGCATGCTGTTTAGACAGTCTGATGTAATCCCATGACATCACACTGATGTAGTCTGTAGGAAATGTGAACAGTCCAGGTTTTTGGTGCATAGTGAGAAATGAACTCTACACACAGAGTACTGTAGGTTTGGAATCGTGGGACAAATCTCCACCAGAGGAAATGCCCTGAAGGCAGTTTTATAGGATTACATTCATGTCATTTCTTATCACCGAACAATGAGTCTGTGTACAGTTTGGAACAAACTGATGTGAAGCTCTGAAAGCATACTTTACACAACCGCACCTAACAGCACCGCTTCCATCACCTCCCACACCTTTAGCATTACAACAGACTCCTCTCTCATAAGACAGATTGTTTTTATCTGATCCTTTTACATTTCCTCATATTGCACCAATAAAAATGTGATTTTAGTCTTCTTTGTCCTGCTGAAAGTCCATATCTGCTACTAATTGCAGCGCAACAAGTGATTTTTAATTATTTATGATTTGCAGGCCGCTTCCCTTTGCCCAAGGAGTCAAAGTGAAGCTGTAAAACAAGCATGATGAGGTTTTTTTAAAGGAAGTCATAAAATTTAAAGATTGACACGGCTTCACGAACGCTCTCCGAGTATGTGAACGTGAAGTGTGTGTCAGGAGCTGCATGCCGGGGCTTGCAGAAGAATGAATGATTAATCTGCGCTGCTTTGAGGGTAATTTAGATGTCAGGCTCTTGTCCTCTGCTCTTTGCTAACTGAGCTCAGAGTGAAGAGGCCTCCTTCCTCCCCCACCAACTCCTCGGCTGTAATCTGGGCCGGTCAGGCGAGCGTCGTCGTCCCGCTGTATTTCAAAGTGCCTGCATGGTGATTTATTGAGACCGACCGGGGAGTAACAAGAAGCAGAGCGACCTACAAAGGAGTCGTCACCCCCTCCTTCCACTTCAAATCGGCCCAAACATTAGCTAATAGGAAAACCTAATGCCTGTTAGGAGTTATTTCTGTGTGGTTGTTTCACCTCTTGTGATTACACAGAAAAAGCCACGGGGGGGTCAAGCAGCTTTCCAGCTTTGATTAAGCAGAAAAAAAAGGGGGAAAAATGCAAAAAGGAAATGAACGAACATAGCACACTGCCGGCTGAGCATCTGTGTTGGAGTGATATGAAACAATCCAATGATTGCTTCCCTTAATATAACTGATTTATTAATAACAGTAATTGCTAACATGCATTTTTGTGTTCAGCTGAGGCACACGGAACTTCCCATCTGCCTTTCTCGCCTTTGTTGTTGGGTAAAAACTGTTCTCTGCGTCTCGCTCACAGTCTAGAGATTGTTATTGGAAGATAAAGAGGCGGTGAGTAAGACAGACAGTCAGCGCTGCCCTCCACAAGCAGACATAACCATTATGCACCTGCAAGTATGCAAGGCAGACAGGGAATACACCGTTGTGATGAATTATGTCATCAACTATACATGTTATGGCTGTGATGGGAGTGATAAGAAAACAAAGCTATGCAGTGATGGGATTCAACAGCAGCTTAATCCAACTAATGTGCAAAGAAGAGCGAGAAATGCAGTTAGAAATACTGCAAAATGTAACCATTCATTAAAATAAATACATCTAAGAAGTACATGCAGATTTTGTGTGAAGGTAAAGCAGCCAAAAAGTCAAACAATGCAGTACCTCTAATGCCCACTAGAGGCTCTGGTGAGCCTCAGCAGAAATATGTTTATAGCCTGATACAAAAACTATTCTGGTCTGCATCACTTCTTGCTCCAAAAACAAACAAACAAACGCAACGCCAACCCTCAACAAACATTTTCGATCAAAAGCCGATTGCCGAGGTTTCCTGATGGGAGGCATCTCGTGTCCAAACAAGTCTGACTGTAATCAGTCTTAGACAGATGTGCATAGCTTTTCAATTTATAGACACAGACAGACTGCCAACATGTTGCAATCATTCTAAGTCAGTCTGCACCGATGAGTGCAACTCATCTACAATGTGTCACTTTGCAATACGAAATTCAGCTCAACTAGTTGCCAACTGTTTTTATTCTGATTATATTCCTCTATCAGGTAACGCTGCTCAGTGCCTAAATCATTGTGCAGATAAATTGCCATCCTGTTGCTATTTGTGGAAGAATTTCAGTTTCAGATCTATGAGTTTCTGGCTGGAGTCTTAATGTAAGTAGTCAATGTACATTTCTGTGTGTATAGATGGCGATGGATTTGTTTATCAGAGTTAATTTCCATAGAATCACAAACAGATTGCATGCAATTGCCAACTTGACCCGATTGAATAACAGACCGGTAGGCTGCTTCGCCAAGGTCGCTTTGAAGACAACAACTGACTACTAGTAGACGCAGACCTGGTCCTTGTCTTCGAGACAATCATTTGACTGACATCATAGGTTGCACACAGTAGCAGTAATTTTGCTTATTTGTAGCATAAGAAGCAGCATGCTCTGGACATGAGTGTTGATGTCACTCAGCTGCTGGATGTTTGCACTTTGCTAAGTTCACTAACAACGTAACCGACTGCAAACTAATGCAAGACAAATTGTTCTCATAACCCTGTTTGTGCACAGCACAGGCCTTTGATGTTTGGATTTGCACACACACACACACACACACACACACACATATATACACACATGCCACTGACTATTGGAATGATTAGCTATTTTCCTCAGGGCAGCCTGTTATCTGCATTGCTGGGCCGCAGCTCCGGCCGGAGAGCCGGAAACGCTCGTCACCTCCCGCCCCGTGAGTCTCTATCTATCCCGGCTCAGAGCTGGTGTGAAAATATTTCACCTGAAAGAGAAAACAAGGCCATAAAAAAAAGGAAAGCACGGGAGGCTCCAGAAGAACAATGCTGCTGTGGCCTCGCATGAAAGAGGAGAGAGAATAAGTAGTGGATGCCTATGTGAAGGCATGTATTAGCTGAAACTGGAAGAAAGATGGAATAAAGGAGAGTCAGAAAACATGAAGGAGTGATGACACTGAGTGGCCCTGACAGCACAGCGAGAACAGAATAATATCGGTTGTGCTGGGAAGGGAGGTTATTTCATCTGTCAGATGAGCAGGAGGGAAAAAAGAGACAGAGACAGGTTGAAGTCTGAGATAAGTGCCATGTTGGACTGAAAGATTGAAGGAGCAGAAAGCAGTGAGCTGGATGACAGTAATACACCAGCATCTGGAATTAAAATACCTGGCATGTGATTACACAGAAAATAATCAAAGATCCACCTAGCACTTTCTTCAATGCGTTGGCGTGAAAATTCCCAGCAATTTAGGGAGGAAATGCTGCAGCCTGTGCTACGAGCAGCTCGTTTGTCAAAGCCACACTCTGACTGACAGCGTTTCCATGAGGATAAACAAACGGATTCCTCTCCATGATCATTATAAAGCTATCGAGGGAGACCTGGTGACGCTGTGTTATGACATGTGCAGCTTTCTTCCTGCCCCCTGGACTGCAGAAGCGGTGGGAACCTGGAAATTATGACCGCTCAGCACTTCTGTCAGTGGAAAAAGAAACCATTGTTGTGCCAGTCACTTTGGCATGAGGAGCACGCCGTGTTCGGAAACCTCAGACGTGATTCCTGGTTGGGCTCAACAGCGAACTGTTGTTAGGTTACGTCTGAGTTAGCCGGTGTATCAAGAGGCAGGTACAACAAACAGTTATATTTCACTCTGAACGCCTCACATGCAGGTAATCGCTAAGTTTGTGTTTTGAAAAGTTGACAAAGATACTGATCACACGTGTGTGATTGTGGCTTGCAGCTTCCCAGAGCCATTTATCCACTCGAGAACAAGCAACTGACACGGGAATGAAAGACAAAATAACAACAATTGAATACAGACTTCTCCAGCTGTCCCTGTGAGACCCAGTTTGAGTTTTAGATCATCTGAGGGATGAAATTTTGAAGAACTTTTTCTTCACAGCCTTTCAAAGACCAGTGTGAGGGTTACTTTGAGACAAACGCAGGACTCAAGCAGAAAGAAATAACCCGAAATAAGCCTTTTTCATTTTCAGTCCAAAAGTAAACCAGGCAACTATTAAAGCAAGATGAGGAGCGCAGCATGGGACAAAAAACAGTCCTCCGAGGCTACGTTCACATGAACACGGGTATTTAAATAAACATTTTTAAAATTTGTTTTGGCCTTTTATCCTCTTATAAATGGTGCTTTTGATTGCTGAAAACTCGTAACAGGGTGAAGATTATGCAAATCTGAGTTTCTGCATTTACATGTGGACAATGAAAATGGAAATTTTGTCTTTCAAAATCAAAGGTGTGCACCTTTATCTCCTTTTGTGATGTCAGACTGCCCACTGTGTTTTTGTTTGTGGGCTTTTGATTGGCATTTCTTCACGGTTCGGGTTATACTTTCACCTGATGCTTTGGCATGGTCTTGAAAAAATCCTCGTGTGGATGCAGACTGAGAACAGTGAAGGGGACGGCCGGACTCTAAGTATGGATGAGAAACGGGTGTGTGTGTGTGTGTGGGTGTGTGTGTGTGTGGGGTGGGGGGGTAACAGGAAACAGGTGAAGGCAATCTAACAGAAATGAGGCGAAACCTCCAAAACAAGACACAAGAGAAATTCAGCTGTCAACAACCAAAACCTCACACTCGTGATACATGCACAGTGAAATCACAGGGAAGTAAAATAAAACAAACTAAAATCATAGATAAGAACAAAAAACACAGACCATAACACCGCTACTAATACAATCAGTGGCTGACCCAAGAAAAACACATTTTTTGGACTCTTTTCTTGTGCAGAGAAGACTCAAACACATGCTGAAGTGGATTGCTTGCACTTCACCTTGGACTCTGTGGTAAACCAGACTGAGTGGAAACCTCCGCAGGTTTCAGTCTGCATTAATATTTCAAACGACCATCCTAAACGAGCCAAACACACAGATTTATTTGAACTGTACCAGATTCCCTCCTCAGCAGCACTACAGCAGCGAAACCTCAATCATGCACAGCATTCACCTCGAGGCACTGCTCACTGGATGCACAGCAGAATAAAGTACACAGCACGAACATAGCTCTCAGTGATTATCTATACATCTTCCCAGTGTTCTGTCTCAGAGGATCCCTCCGGCTAATCCTCTCTCTTTTAAATAAATGTTCAAACTTTGTTCCTCTCCAGCTCTCACTGCCTCTTTCCCCTCATTGCTCTTCACCTCCTTCTGCACTCTTGCAGCTTTTGGACCTTTGAAGACATCATGTCGGACACACAGAGGATCGGATGCACCATCAATTTCCACATGAAGTGCAGATGGCTTGTCTGCAGGACGTCTGCAGGGTTTTTGATAATGATAATAATGACCACAGTGCTGGACAGCAGCCTGTGTCTGGTGTAGGCCATCTCAGCTCAGCTGGCCTGAGTAATCACAGATGCTGAACAGATTTCTGCTTCTTCTGGCCACTCATGAAACCATCGTGGATGTACTCGCTAGATTTCACTCACCTGCATACTTGTGCATTGATAGTTTGCAGCAAATTAACAGCAAATATTCTCAGACTTTGTTTTATGCACCTCATGGAAAAGTGATTGTTTCCCCACAAATACTCAAAAAACCTGCATCCATGTAAGTATGAAGATAGGTCTTTGAACAAGTTCTTGCAGTAGGGTTAACCACAACCATCACAATAGCTTTCTTTAAGATGATCTGTTATCTGTGTAAAGGGGACCTGCCTGCAGCTAAAGCAGCGGGACTTCTTGTGACACAGGTGTGCAAAAATGTAAACAGGCTAAAAGGTTGTAGTCTGAAACAAAGAGGTTCTGTTTGCCGTAGGGAGAGCAGGAAATACAGAGCAGCTTTCAGGGTAGAGAACAAACTGTACAAATTCTGTAGTCTACCTTAAAGTGCAGCTAGTCCCAATGAATACCTGTAGCATCCACAAACACAGTTTTCTCATCCTTTTGATCTGAATCAGTGTAATTTGATCATACTGCGCAACATAACACATTAAATTAGTTTTAAAGACATTAAAGTACACAGTTTAAAGGGAGGCATTAAGAACACAAGTTAGATCATGCTAAGTCAGTGATACCAAAGCACGATCTGAGTGACAGCCCGGCCCAGACAAGAGCCCAGATTGAAATGCAACCACGGTACCAATGTCTTCTGCTTCACTTCTCTCAGACTTGCACAGCACTTCTGCTTTTTCACCATGTTAGTCTGGATCCTGAAAAACTAATTAAAACACTAAAGTGACAAACAAAATCTAACTAACACTGTAAGTGGAGTCTGGTGAAGGGAAACTTCACTTCCTTGCCAGAATAAACAGTTAGAAGGCAAATCAAGAGGTGAAAATCATCCTGCGGTTAAGAAGAAAAACAGTTTCTTCAAGTTTATATAAATCATAGCTAAAGAAGCGAAGGACAGGAGGAGTAACACATTTTTTATGAATATATATTAAATATTTTCATCTTTTCATCTTTTATAGTTTTGCCTCTGTACACCACTGCAGTGGGTTTAAAATCAGCTGGTCAAGACCCGACTGCAGTGCAGGGTTTAACACAAATGTTGCATTAGCTGTTCAGGAATTAAAGACATAAAGTATTTAGTCATTATCCAAAAACTTATAGACCTAACTTGCAGGGAAGGTCTTGCTTAAGATAAATTCTGCAGAAGTCTGAACATTATAAAAGAAAAAGGACAACAATGGAGGCCTTGAAGTCAGAAATGAACCATGAATGGGAAACATTTGACTTTTAAAGTAGTTGAGCTCCCACATGCTCCTCTTCTACTTGTGATTGCATAAAGTTTAAAATTAACATCATTCGCTCATCGTTTCTTTAAACCTTTTTTAATGAAATCAGAGTTATCACACTCGTTTTACACTGTGGGCAGCATGCAGCCCACTTTGACCTTAAACTTTTTTACACTGAAACATTGAATCCCTAAAATATTTGAATACAAGAAAAAAGAAGTGCAGTTTCAAGAGTATGTCTGTTTTTCTACATGATAGAGAAATACTGCCTTAGTAAAGGACAAATGCTCTCCTTCACATTTTCCAATGGGCCGGATCGGAGTCTTTGCTGGGCCGCTCCTCGCCCCTGGGCCTCATGTTTGATGCGCCTGCTTTAATGATTTGTGAATCATGCAATAAATCCGAACATGGTCGTGTTCACTCCGTGTAACTGAAGCAGAATAAAAGAACATGCTCAGGTTGAGATAAACTTCCTTCCTTCGAGCTTCTGATGGTTGCTGAGTGTAAACAAGCAGTTTGAATCAGATTGAGTGCTGCTGGATGTTAAGCAGTCACCGACACTCTTCCCTCCATTCACTGCTTTAGTAGGTCATTGTTCTCTGCTCCCTTTGACTCACACTTTGGCAGTGACTTCAACAATACCAAGTGACAATGTTGCCCATATTTCCTCACTCCCAGCAGCACCTGAGCGGAGCCACAGAAGGCCTAAATCAAAAACGAACCTTTCTGTTTACAGGCCCCGTGTGACTGCGCAGAGCACAGAACAATGGCGTGCATTGTGGCGCAATACAATGCTTCTTTAATGTGCTTTGACAAGGCGCGAGTGGTACAAACGATAGCAAAGCATCTGGGCTGTCACCGAGATTATTAATGACAGCGCTGTGTAATTGTTTTATTCCCACGCTCTGTTTGTCTGCCGTGATGATATGTTGCTCTCGGTGCGAATGATTGTGTGCATACAGTACCTGCATTTTGCAAGGTTTACAAAACAGCCCGAGCAGATCAGAGGTCAGAGGTGTGTGAGAGTCGTCTCGGAGCAGACGAGCCGGGAGCTTACAGTTAATTCCAGCCAGTATTAAAACACATTTCACACTGGCGCGTCTGGCGCGTCTCGAGCTACGCCACTGTCTCTGCTCCACCAGGTACACGGCTGAAGAATATGTGATGTGTTCACATAAACAGACCACCCACAGTGCACGCAGCTCGCTAGTTATCTTCGGCTCACATGCATACCGAGTAAATAGGAAAACAGCAGATGGGCTACTTGCTGGTGTTGACTGATATTCTGCAGACAGAACCTGACTCAACAGACCAGAACTCGAAAAGCGTTCTTCAGTGCTTTAACCTGTGTGTCATATATTTCAACAGGCACAAACTGTGGTGTAACACCGTGTCTGTGTTAGAGCTGCAGACTGTATATAAAAGATGGCTGCTGGGCTCTCCACTTTCAAGCCTCAATATTATGAAGGCAGACATTAGCTATAGAGACCAAAACTTCTCTTTTTCTTCTTTCAGCTGCTCCTTATCGGGGTTACAACAAAGCCTCATCTGCCTCCATCCCTGCTTATCACTAGCATCCTTTTTTGCCTCCTAAAATACTACATCATATATACATCCATACATCTGTATTCACCTAACGGCACAGTTTCCACTGACGCACGCACGCACACACACATGCAATGGCAGCAGTGGTGGCAGTCATTGTTAACCCAGGCTTTGACTGGTCCACCATGGAAATGTTAAAAATGTTTATTTATGCTGTTAAGTTGGGCGTGGCCTCAAGTGGACATTAGAGGAACTCCAGCTGTGTCTTGTTATGCACACGATCTTTTGTGTTGTCTTTACTTTGTCGTTTTTATTTTACACATAGTCTGTTTCCTTGTGTCACTGTTGCTGCTGGATTTATGCTAATTTGTTTATGGACTTCAATACTGGATTGCTCATCCACCCATGAAGGCGTATTTTGTGTTAATGTAGTCAGTGCATGTGCAGTAATCACTGTGAAACTCTGCTCCAAACACCCATTTTTTTCTACTCCTGGTTTTGAATGATGTAATAGAGAAGGGACACCCCTAAGATGGCTTAAAGCAGCGGTCCCCAACCCCAGGCCACAGACCGGAGTCGTTTGGTACCGGGCCATGAGAGTTGAGGCTCGGGTGTGAAATTGATGGTTTTCAGGTTTTTATCGTTAACTTGGTGTCCCTGGGTTTTTTCCCGTGTTGTAGTTGTGTGTCTTATTTTGAAAGAAATATTTACACGTTACCATAGCGACCAGAGAGAATTAAGGGGCAGAGAGGGGGATGTTACTCTCAGTGTTGTTGGCGCATTTCAGGACGACATTGCTAATAAAGTTACACAATTACACAGTAAATTTGAGTTTATTATTATATTTACAAAATACCACAGTTTTTGTCTTGGTCATATCATTTTATTTTGTTGTATTTATCCGCCACATCCTTGAAAATATTGTCTGACATTAAACCAGTCCGTGGCGCAAAAAAGGTTTGGGGAGTGCCGTCTTAAAGCTTAAAGTGGGAGGAGCTAAAAACAGCTTGTTACAGACAGAGAATGAATTGAGGGGCACTGAGGCCCAGCGTGAGATAAAGAAGGATTATTTGGACTGTAGATCATGCAAAGCTGCTCTAGTAGAGTCCAAGGATAAGACATGTGGAGCTGGAACTGCAGGTCTGTCACATCTGTGTTTGCAGGATGCAAAGCTCATTGCTAACATGGCTTATAGTCACTCACTGAAAAAACATACAAAACTGAAACCTGAAGATTTGTTTAACAGGAGCCTTGAAACACAAAAGCTGTATATAAATATGGAAGCAATGTGCTGAAACAGTGTGTAATCCCTGCTGGTGAGCTTTCTGACAGCTCTTTGTGCTTCTAAAGTTCCTCTGTGTCTCTGAAGTTGAAATGCTTGTGCTTCTCTTTTTGAAGTCCAGCTCGAGGAATGCACAGGATATCTGATTTTCATGGTCACTCTGAGGTGGAGGGAGGTGGACTGTTAACTTCAGCTCGTATAACTTTGAGAGCAGGAAGATCAGGAAAGATGTTTCACAGGTGCTGGTAATTACCTTAGAAAGAAGAAAATAAGTTAGCATGCACACACTGTTTCCCACTATTTTTATGGTATTTTTTACTTTCGATTTTACAAGAGCAAGGCTGGAGTGCTGTAGTGAGGTGGAAACAGAAAAAATGAGGTGAGAGGCTGGACTTCACAAACAGCCCTACTCTTTGAGGCTGTTATTCAGCCAGGAAGAAATCTCATTGCAAGCAGTTGCATTTAGATTGCAGTGTGTGGACTTACAGCATGAAGGAAGTGTAACTGCAGCTTTAATTAGGACTGAAACATATCTGTCCAAGTCAGCTCATCTGTTTGTGTGTCAGCAAGATTACCCTGTTTAACCTGGTTTTATTAAATATGAATTTAAATCTTAAGAACTTTTGTTTGGTGCATTATCCTCCATGCATCGACATTCTTCTGCTGCATTTGTTTGTGTTGTGTCCTCGTCTTTTTTCTTGCAGTCGGTCGGGGAATACTCCAGCTTGCCAGGCAAGCGCAAATCGGTCTCTGGGCCTGTGTGACTGATGCAGTCAGTCGGCGCAGTGATCATGGCATCTTGTTAAGTGGTTAAACACACTATTTTCTGTTCAGCTAAATACAATCAACAAAGAAGCTTTTCATCTTGCTGCCAAGAGATTGCTATCGTGTTTTGCAAGATATTTTTTTATAGTAGTGCCAGAGATAAGACAGGAAATGGGGGAAAAGTCAGAGGGGATGCAAAATATATTCAAACTGCACGCTCTGTAGTCATGTGGAGCTCCCCAAAAGTATTTACAGGTGGAAAGAGAAAAACAAAAAATAAACCTAATACTGTTTGTGCCACAAGCTTGTTCCTGTACAACACCATTACCATTGTAATTATGTCAGAACCAGGGTGATGTAGTATAGTTATAAAACCACTATAGGGAGGAAGTTGGGATGAATGGATGAACAAAACACTGGACTTTAACCCAGGAAGCAGCTGTTTATTTCTCATGTCACGTTGCTCATTTTGGGTTATTTGTTTATTTGCTGGGAGGGAAGTGGGAACGCTGCTATTATAAACCCATTTGAATTCCGAGGCTGTCTTCAGACATAAACATATGGTTCTTAACGACTGTTTCACGCTTTATTATCACTACCAGGACAGCGAGGGCGCTTTTAACACAGAGGGAACTAAAACCTCCGGAGGAGCTCATCATAAAATCAGAAGATAATGAAATTAAAACAGAAATGGAAAACCCAACATACAACTCCAAACCCAGGGAGCAGGGTACATTCAGAGGGCCGAGACTGTGAAAGGCTCGATAAACATCCTGAAGTCAGTCATGGTGTGAAAGTAAAACAAATGCTCGGGTGTGGTTAGAAGGAAGTTAATGTCGTTAGCCAGATATTTGTGGATGAATATGCAGAATCAGGAAGCTGTTCGATTTACCTTGTGAGATCTGTTGCGTTAGGTAAACACTATGTAAAATACACAGAGACAGTCTGGCTGAATGACAACCAGTGCGTGAAATGTGTAGTCATGGGCTGAATACCAGACTGGGGTTGCTGGTAGCTGCTAATGTGAAATTGGTTGCAAAGAGATATACGATGCTGCACTGAAAACTTCCTTGCAGGTTGCTGCAATCACCTGTAGTTTGAATGGCAGATGCTGACTTGGCTGCAAACACAAGCGTGAAACAAACTGGAAATGTCAAATGCTCACCTTCAAAGTAAAAGTTGGGCTTTTTGAAAGATGTTTCCTTGGACTTTTACTTTGGAGGTGAATATTTACCATTTTCGACCTGCTTCACAGTAACAAGATCACAAGCAAGTGGGCATCTTTCATGCAGACTTTGGCGTCAAGCAGATTGCCATGGTAACCTAAAGTATTAGGAGGTTTTTGGTGCAGCTGACTGGTGACCGTTTTCACAACGACTACTAGCAACCTGCTGCAACTGGTCAGAAAGTAGACACACTTCCCTCAGACGTTGTCAGATGGTTGCTACCCGGTCTCTAGGCCTGTGTGGCTGGGATTGTTGAAGTCGTTGAGCGTTAATTCCTTTTGATGAGCAAGTCCAAAAGTTCTGCAGGAGCTTGATTACTCAAGGACTGGCATCATGGCTTCTTAACGCAGTGAATTTCTCCCAGTTCTTTCAGCTTCTGCGAGTGTCTCTTTACCCCCAAACACTGGAACTCTGGACAGTCTATTTTCCTTAAAGTGACTTTAGGTGGAAGATAGCTGCTGCTATTTGTGGGACAGCTGTCTAGTTGGACTCTGGCGGTGAAGCCCTAATGAAAGAAAGTGGTCCGCTCCAGCTTATTGCTCTGTATGAAGGGTGACAACCAGCCCTGATTCATCAGGAAATAAGCATTTTGTTCAACAGTCCCTACATGACACTCCAATTTCACATCATGCAGAGGTTTTCCTTCAGATGGACCTCTCTGCTGAGCAAATGCAGTGTCACTGCGCCTGTTGTGGAGGTGACGGCGGATAGACTGATCATCAGACACTCACTCCAGTAGCCTGTCTTTCTGTTAGTCTGCTGGCTCGCCTCTCCATCTTGTTGCATGCCTGGCTACCATTTCCTTCAGCAAATAAGCACCCAGACAGCACCAGTAACTCTCCACCTCCTCCCACCACACACACACACACACACACACACACACACACACACACACACACACACACACACACACACCTGCTACCCCACATTGCCTGCCAGGAGGACTTTTTTCTTCTTCTGTGATGTATGCCGTCACTCCACCCTATTATTACCCCTGACTGTAATAGGCACCTCTGTTCCCAATCAAGTTTTTACTTTCTGGCGGAGAAAGAAAACTGTTTTGCAGCAGACACATTTTATGCCTCGCACACACGGCGTCTGCCGGTGTCATCTACTTTGGCTGCGGGCCTAGCTCGCCCAGATTGCTCACGCAGCACTTTTACCGCTCGTGAAGGCTCTCAGCGTTGCCAGAACGCTGTCAGAACGTTCAAAGGGAGGCCCTGCGTTGTTTATTGTCTGCTTCAGGATGGATAGTAGGTGGTCTGTGTATCTGTCTGCACTCAATCTCCTGATCTTCTCCAAAGCACAATGAGCACTCAAAGCACACACAGAAGCAGATTGATAAGAGACGGGCAAAGGGGAAGTACAACAAATAAAAGAGAATGTGCATTGTTCTACAATCTTCTCTCCAGCACGGCTGCCTCCATGAATTACGTGCCTCGACGCTGCTTTTCTTTTCCCTCCTGCTGCCGTCCTCAGTCCCTCTCAAGGTGTTAGATGTTGTTTACAAAAATCTTTCAGTTTTTTCTGCAACTGTGAGATGATGCTGCTTGACAATGCGCTCACGAATGTGGAGAAAAACAGAGTAGGCTGAGGTAATCACCAGGGACGGGAAGGAAATAGGAGCCGAGTCACCCTGCAATTGTCTATCAGTTTTCTCTCTCTGTTATCTTTGTCACTTCGGCTTGCTCGGAGACACACTCAGCCCCGCTGCTACATACCTAAAACACTAAAACAGTAATCTGTTTTGCTTCCACTCCAAACTTCATACGCTGCAGATTGCTGACCTCGTGCAGCGGTTGAAGACTTTCATTTACATCCACTCTTCCAGGCGCGCCAGCTTCGTTTCTACTTGGTCAAACAGGGTTTTTAAAGCGCGGCTTAAAGCTGCTGGATTGAAGCAGTGAGGTGTAGGAAAAAGAGGCCCAAACATCAACTTTCAGGGCTTAAAAATCATGCCAAAGTGGAAGAAGTGCCAAAAGCTGCACTTCCTCTGATGTCCACTAGAGCCTCCAGCAGTGAGTCCATGATTCCCATGTTAAAAAAAAAAAACTTTACAGTTTTTTTCTCATTTCACCCTTCGTAATAACTGTAGAAGAGAGAATGTTTTTATAACTCACCTGTTTATAATGTATTAAGGCTTAAACTTGACATTTTTGGGGGCGTGTCCTCCTTGACTGACAGGTGGATGGCGATACAGGCGACTGTAGCTGATAGCTGTCTGCTAGGCTTCACCTCAGCTAGTAGAAGTCCATGACCTGAACTTCCGGACTGTGTTTGTGCTGCTGGAGCCTTTTAGGAGCTTTTTTAATGTCATAATTTGAAAAATGATATTCAGTTCAGTTTAATTTCACAACAACAGCTGCATCAGTGTAGCTTAATTTTGAAAGAACCCCCAACACAACTAATAACTAACATTATAATTAATTTAGGGTTGTGTTTTGCTCTGCACCAATTGTTAACCCACGCACTGAGGACCTTTTAATAGCGTTGTCTGCAGAACCTTCACAAACCTTCCTAAAACTTCCTAAAACTTTGAATTCTGGTTTAAAAAAGCTGCTGTTCTGCATTGATGATTTTAAGAGGACGTTCTGTCTTGCCGTTATAATGGTAATGCTGCAGGCTTAGGGAACAGATTTAAGAGGGTTAGAAAACTTTCTCCTACGGATTGCTAATGCAGAGTTTTTTCTTTTCTTTTGTTTACAGATGATTCCACGTGTTATTAAGAATCAAGTGTGTAGATTTCATTCCCCAAAACATCATAAAAATCAACTTTTTCTAGCTGTTGATGGTATTTTTATGCTTTATGGGCCAAGAAAGAAATATCCAAAACTATAGTGTCGTTTTGAGAGATATCTGTTAGGCTTTGTGTTAAGCTGTTGTTTGGGTTTAGTTTCATGCTAGCTTATGGTAGTAAGCTGGTGGTGGAGAGCTGCCAGTTTTTATTTGACACCCACCTTTTTTCCTGTTTTTGCTGGAGTTATCTGGGAGTTTAGTTGTAGGTTTTTGTAGGTGAATAGTTCTCTTTGTCCTCTCTGAAGTCAAACCGTCTCCTCATCACAACAGGAATAGAAAAACTTTATGAATCACAGAGGGAAACTGAGTTGTACAGACAACAAAGCAATCATAATTAAAGACGTGTATTAATTGGTGCTGTCAGCGTTAATCTCGTTAAAATGACGTTAACACCACAACCACATTAATGTGGCAAATCTCCGTTAGCGAGTTAACGCGGATGGCCCCGTGCTAACAAGCTAACTATGCTAACGTGTTGACGCCGTGCAGCCCTCGCACGGGGCCATCCGCGTCATAATGTCAGTTTAACGAGATTAATGCTGACAGCATTGGTATAAAGGGGGCGATCGTGGCTCAAGAGTTGGGAGTTCGCCTTGTAATCGGAAGGTTGCCGGTTCGAGCCCCGGCTTGGACAGTCTCGGTTGTTGTGTCCTTGGGCAAGACACTTCACCCGTTGCCTACTGGTGGTGGTCAGAGGGCCCGGTGGCGCCAGTGTCCGGCAGCCTCGCCTCTGTCAGTGCTCCCCAGGGTGGCTGTGGCTACAATGTAGCTTGCCATCACCAGTGTGTGAATGTGTGTGTGAATGGGTGGATGACTGGATATGTAAAGCGCTTTGGGGTCCTTAGGGACTAGTAAAGCGCTATATAAATACAGGCCATTTACCATTTAAAGAGAAATAGTAATATAAATGTAAGAGCACTGATTTATTGTTTGGTTATTAAGGGTTATTGTGTGGTGTGTTGTTTGCTGTCCTCCGTCATTATCATACCTGCTGCTGCTCCACTTAAACTTCAGGCTTTCTATGTATGCTTCATATCCAGGAGTTAAAAGTTATTCGTCTGTAAGGTCTCCACATCAGCAACTTTTAAGTCACATTTTGTGTGTTTTTAGTATGGCTGCAGCAGGAAAATGACAATGTTAAACAGCCGCAGGTATTTTTCTTTCTCTTCTGGTATTGAAAGTCTATATGGTTCAAGAGAAGGATTAAATGGGATTTATGCAGGAATTCTCTTGATACTTTAAGACAGTGCTGGTGTAAGAGGCGTAGCACAGTGAAAGCAGCCATAGCATCTGCTGAGTTTTTTAAAATTTACAATAAAAGCACAAGGGAATCATCAGGGCCATTGTAGTGCCGACGCTGGGTCACCAAATGCATCTGCCGTGCAAATTACAGCACAAAGAAAATATTTAAAAACTAAAAGCATATTTGTTGGTGTGATTTTAAAGCAGTTTGAGCGGAAAGAGGGCAGGATAACCTTAAACTTGCTGTCTGTGAAAGCACATTTTGTCACGCAGAACAAATGTGCACAATAGAGCAAAACTGCGATTTTGAGGGCAAAGTGAGAGAAACTGGAAAGTGGATTTCAAAATGTGTGCATCCATCTGTGTGTGCTAGCAGGAGGGAAGAACTTGGAGGCCATGCTGCTGAACTGAGAGGCCGGTTTGACCCATATTCCATTAAACCGCCCACTCTGGCTGTGCACTGTATTGGCAGACGCCGCTGCTGCTCCGAGAGTGAATGCTGTGATTAAGCCGTAGCTATCGGACGGTTGAAGAAAGCTGAGGCGAGGGCATCGTGAGAAAAACACATCATAATCAATACTGTCATCTTCGCCCATCTTTATTCATTCTTTGGTTTTCTCTGAGTGCCGCACAAAGTGCTGCTGCTTTGCGAGTTGTTCCAATCGGCTTCAAAAGGCCTGACTCTCTTTTGTTTTTCACTTTTGTCTCATTTGGTGTTTCTTTTTAGAAGCGAAAGGGGACCGGTGCAGCACTCAGAGGTCGGCAGATGATTGGGTGTCTAGATGGGTCGAACTTTGACTTTGTTATTTTGAAATTGCCTCCACTATGCAGCACTGATGGTGATGTCAGAACAAGACTCATGTTTGTCTGTGAAATTACAGTAAAAGGTGTCCGCTGGTGCGCTCGCTTTATTCCAAAGTGACTTAAAACCAGTCAAATTGTCAGTTCTTAGAAAATAGAACAATGAAACAGTAATTCAGTCAGATTGCGAGGCTTCTTCTAAGCGGCCATCATCCTGAGAGTTTAAGAATGATGGCTCACCCGTGAGGCAGCTCAGTCCTTGTACTCAACATCTGAGTGAGCTGGGAGGACGCAAATGTCCGACGTGGTTCCTTATGTTTGATTATCACAAATGGAAGAACGGAGCAGTTAATTAACAGCCACGTGTCGGGCCTTCTGCATGCTCACTCACACAAACCTGAATATTTCTGATGCCAAACAGTCAAACATGCCCCTGCTGACACATGGTACTGATTCCAGCTGACTCTGTTTGGAAGTGAGGTAAGCAGTGGACTGCAGCAGGAACAGCCCAGCGAGCGACCTCCTTAACTTTCATCCCTCAAGATCTTTTATCTGCTCATTTTGCCAATGAGAGAACAGTCTTCACCATGTATTACTTTAAACCTCCATGATCTCTGTTTCATATTGTTATGGCCTGTCTAGGGGTGGCCAGACCACAACATAAGGGTGATCCATTCTCGTCCCTCGTCCCATCCAGACCCCAATCAGCCACATCACACAACTGGTAAAGTTTGATTATAATTTATTTACAATACGTTGATTCGTTAGGTTGTGTGACACAAGAAGGAGCTGATTATAAGTTCGGGGTGGACCTAACGCCAAAACAACAAACAAAAGGAACCAATCTCGCAAACTTACCTAACCAAAAGATTCAAACCAAATGACAGCAACTTGCCTCCCTAACTAAGAAAAACAGGAGAAAACTATAATGAAACAAAAAAGGCAGTCCACCCCTACATACTCCTGCATAGGGCGAACAGAATTGGGCCAGTAACAAAAGATCTCCTGGTTGGGATTAGCTGAGGATGAATGAACGAGAGTCCATGGCGGTGTCATCATATAAGCCATCTCCAGCTAGTTAGCCAATCCGTGTGGGCCATCCTCTGGATCCACCAATCAGGTAAAGGCACCTGCACACTGAAATTTGCATATGAAACAAACGACAGCAGTTGTAACAATATTGTCCAAGGATACTTCCATACATGGACAGGAGGAGCCAGGGATCGATCCAACGACCTTCCACCTGCTTTAACTTTTTAGTTATCAGTGCTCTCCTTTGGCATGTGTGCTGTGACACACGGGGTTATGGAATAACCTCCCAATGAGAGCCATCATTCATCAACAACCAGTGTCAGTGCTCTGAAGGGGTGTGTTTCCAAAGGACAACAGTGCAAAACACAAAGGTCCTGCCAGGATGTGAACGATTAAAAGTGGACGTTATCTTTGATTTTGCTAAAACCAGAGCATCAGAACGCTGACAATAAAGGGTGAGGAGAGCATCCTTGTAGTCTTGTGACAAAGATGCACATGTTTAGTTTTTTGTGCCTGATGTACCAAGTTAAACTGTAAACTTTGTGCTTTATTGTCTTTTCAGCTGATGGCCGGGAAACGGGTAAACATATTTGTTATTTTTTGTTTTGAAGTAGTCTTATGCAAACGTCGATTTGGAGACGAGGGTGCAGAGCTCGCAGAGAACACTGGCAGAGCTTCAGTGTGAGATACAGCCGCATCAGCCTGCCTTGGCAGAAAGTAAGCAGCAGCAGATGGATGGTTGAATGGATTAGGGGTGCTGAAAGTCAAGTTTCTCTCTGTGGTGTTTTTCATTTGTGACTCACAAATTCAGTCAGAAGTTGAATGAGCTTCTGAACAGTGAACATCCTGTAGGTGGTGCATCGGGCGGATACAGCCTAAGGTGAACCGCTGAGAAATGCTCCATGACATAAATTCAATAATCCTGCAAATGCTCCTCTGAATGAAACATAGCACGCACTCCACCTCCTTTTCCTTCCCTTCCTCCTGCTACTCCCCGAGCTTTTTAAGTAACTTTGGGCCTTTTTTAAAAGCTCCTCCTCCTCCTCGTGTTCGCCGCGGTCCCTCACAGGCGGCGACCGTGACACAAATGACGACAAGGCGAATCTGTCACACCACCCCTCACACAGCTGTGTGTGTGCTGCACATTAAAAGTGTATCTATTTACATCTGTGGGCTCGTTTGTTGAGGATTTATGTCACAGACCCCCAAACACGTTTCCTCCCAGAATGCCTCTGAGCAGGTTTTGCATGTTATCCCACATGTGCTCAGGCTGTCTGTTTCCAGCCTGGGTCCACTGTACGCAGAGGAGGAGGTGATCAACATAATAATATGATCACCTACTGAATTTGTAATTGTGCTCCTTTATAAAGAAATGAGCAGTTTCTAATTTTTATAGTAGTTTCTTTTTAATGAAGAAAGACAGAATATCAACCCAAAATCCACAAAACTTGTACATTAAAGTCATAAATTGATTTGCATGTCACTGAGTGAAATATGTATTTGATCCCCAAGCAAGGCGTGACCCAGTACTTGGTGGAGAAACTCTATTTGGCAAGAAGCTTCCTGTAGTTGGTCACTAAGTTTGCACACATCTCAGGAAGGATTTTGGACCTTATCTTCCAAGAAGATGTAAGTCCTTAAGATTTCTTGACCAACACTTGGCAACTCGGAGTTTCAGCTTTGTCCAAAGATTTTCTATATGATTGAGGTCTGGAGAGCTGCGAGGCCACTCCATGACCTTCATGTCTTTCTTCTTTACCCTCTACTTTGTTGCCTTGGCATTATGCTTTGGGTTACTGTCATGGTGGAAGACTCATCTACAACCCATAGTGTGTTTCTGGCTAAGGGAAGGTTCTCATCCAAGATTTTACACTACATGGCCCGTCCATTGTCTCCACAAGGTGGTGAAGTCATCCTGTACCCTTAGCAGAAAAACAGCCCATAAAGCAAAATGTTTCCACCTCTGCGCTTGATCAAAGGGATGTGGTCTTTGGGTCCTACTCAGAATTTCTCTTCTCCATTACCCCATTGAGTCGAGTTCATGCCAGAGAGCTTGATTTTGGTTTCATTTCAGAATCATATAGATGTTCCTGTATATGTAGTTTCTTGACCTTCTGGCCTAAACTGCCTTCAGGCCATTATAAAACCCTCCAGTGCAGTTTTGGCTGATCCAACACCATTTCTCGTGTAAATGCTTGCTCCACGAGACAAAACCTTATATGGAGCTCTAAACTGAGAGCGACTGATGGTCAATTATTTCTTCAGTTTCCAAATAATTGCTCTAGCAGTTTCCATTTTCTCACAAGGCTTCTTGCTCCTGGTCTTGTAGCCCATTGCAGACTTGCGCACATCTACAGTTTTGTCTTTGACAGCTCTTTGTGTTTGCCCGTGGTGGTGATGAGGTTGGAATGGGAGAAATTGATTCTGTGGGCATGTTGGCTTTATACACGTAAGGATTTGAGATAAGGAGTATCTGTAATTGGTTGATTGATTGTAATCTGTGGGATCCAGAATTCAGGATGACTTTTAGGAGATCAAATATTCATTTCATTCAGTGACATGACCAACTTATAACCTTGATGTAATGTGTTTTTTAATGGGTTTCTGCTTGATATTTTGTTTCTCTCCATTAAAATGAAACTAAAAGACTGTTCATTTCTGAGCAAAGTGATCAAACTTACAAATTTAGCAGGGGATCAAATAATTATTTTCCCTGTGTGTTCATGTACATGTGCACCCATTTCTTCGCTGTGTTTATTGAAAGTGAAACTCGACTCATTTAACAAACTTCTCTGGCTCGCATTCCTCTCCGCTCAGAGTACACAAACCTGACATTCGCTCTCTGTGTCGCAGTTTATGTTTACTTTTGCTTCTGCATTGAATATTTTTTCTACCGGCCTTGATAAACAGTAGCACTGTTGTATATTGTGTCCCATGGTCAGTGTGTTTTTCTGTCATGACCTGATCCTTGGGAAAATAAAAGGCTAGATTGAGTAACAAGTGACATTTCTGCCATCACATGCAACGCCTTGACCTTTGGAAACTGTGGTTATGTTATTTTATAGAAACAGTATCTTATCTCTGCACACAGCTAGCTCAGACATAAATGCTGGAGCCACAACTTCTTCCTCTGTGTATCAGCAGCTCAAAGCATATTCCAGATATTTCTTTCCCCAGCAGTGATTTCTTATTCCTTCTGAGGGGCTCCTCAGGCGGCATGAGTTTTGTAATTCTCATGGTCTCCTCCCAACCAGTGTAAATGAAGGTAATCAGGTGGCATCCCGATCAGGTGGTTAAATCACCCTGAGCTCTACCCAGCCCCATCCAGAATCCAGAGTACCTCTGTGGTGCCCAATCTAGAACGGGTCCTAGACCAAAAAAGTGGCACCAGTGCAGAACTGTCAGGGCGAAAGAATCACTGATGACGAGGCTGAAAGAGGGGCTACCACAAGAAACTCACCAATGACGTGGCATCACTTGTCTATTTTATTTAAATCTAAAGAGCTTGTAATGAAGAGTCTGAGATGCCTCACGCTGCATGATAACGCTGTCACTGTGTTTCATTAAGATTCTCTAGTAATGGCAAGGAGTCTTTTTTTCTTGGAGTTGTGCATATTTACTATATTGAATTTGGATATGTTAATGAACTCAAATGAATCATTATCAGCTGTACTTTGGACCTATTTTTCATCAGTTTACTTGGGATTATCTCTCCTGTGACGTTCAGTAATATTTGACCAACCAACAGTGACTCTGTGTGTGCTGAGAAGCAGAAATATTTACTTATGCAGTGTACAGCATAAGGAACTGTCTTTACAGCCTGATACTAAAATGGTCTCTATGGTCTCCATTTCCCTCTTTATAACAACTCATAACTCACTTATTTAAATTCTGCTTAGCTTCACCTCAGTTAACAATGTTCCTGATTTGGACCTCTGGGCCATATTTGTGCTGTTGGAGCCTTCTGAAGCATTTTTAATGCAATAATATGGCTGCTGTGTGGTTAATTGTACTAAAAGGCCATCCAAGAAGATGAGCTCCAGTTTCGGTGAGTAAAACTCATCAGTCCTCAGATAATGTAAATAACAGGTCTGTCCTGGAGAAGCATGGACTCCACCAAGCTGTATACAGCTGATATTCCAACAGCAATAGCTGAAGTTTATCACAAATCTGTTGTTGCAATCAGCCTATTGAATTTTGGGAGAAATGGGCACGTGTAAAGTCCTGAATGTGATTAAATAATCTATGGCAACACGACTTTGATGGAGCGTCTCTAAACTGGTTTTGGAAAGATGACACATTACCTGCTTTTTTCTTTCTAAACTCCACAGAGAAGGTTTTATACCCATTGTGGATGAGATGTAGTTGCTCTGACGGAGTGTGCAATTAATCCTTATATTGTTGTGGATGTATTTATATTCAGAATGTGCTTTTACATGTGTGTCAACTCTGATAAGGACTTGTTCCCCTGCGAGAACTCGTAATTTATTCCAGCCCTGGTGAGATGAAACTAACTCTTTAAAATCACCAGGGGATCACATCTCTGAACCTACCTTTTCCTCTTAAGGTGCTAATTACTCCCCTGTAATGAGAGTAATCAGCACTTGAAGCGATGTTACATGGGGAGTGCTTAGTTTATGATTGCCAGTATCGCCCTATGCATCTTTAAGCTCTCAGTAACAGGCTTAAGAAATGAACTGCTTCACTGGAGCAATCAGATAAGGGGCATTGTATCTTGAATATTGATGACACGCTAATGTGGCATCTGGAAACAGGTCGAACACAGTTATGCACAGGATAAAGGTGCAGAAACCTTTTCATCTCTGCAGAAATGACATTTTTATACATTTTAGCTGCAGTGCAGTATATGCAGTAAATGTTTTTTATGAGCCACATATATGACTCCAGTTTGACCAAAAACCAGAGGTGGGAGAGACTTTATTCTCTGAAGTCTTAAAACTTGACCACTGTTGTGATTTCTTTTACAATTAGAAAATAAAGTGAAGCTAAATTATTTTAACTGAAGAAGGAAAATCAACAACTATCAAAGCATATATATAGATTAGAGTATATTCATTTTGTATTGTTCAAGGTGCACAATCTGACACCAGCGTGATGGTGCTGTTTCTCCAGCATCATCACCAAAATTGACCAAAGCCAAGGGTACCAGTTTAAGCAGAGATACCCAGATCTTCCTCTCTCCAGCTCTTTTTGGGGACCTAATAACATTCAAAGCCAGCTGAGAGGCATGATCTCCAACATATCCTGGGTGTCTTCTGCAGTCTCCTTCCAGTTCTGATCAATCCTGATCAGATACCTGAACCATATCAGCGGGCTCGTTTCGGTGTGAAGGGGTTCCCCCCAGATGATAGAGCTCTTCATCCTGTATCTGCCACTTGTATCTTCAGCTTTACAGCCCACCGTTTATGATCATAGTTGAGGGTAGAAATGTTGACTGACAGGTAAATCTACAGCTTCACCTCTTCCTACACCACACTGAAAATCATTGTAGGTGTTGCACTAGTCCTTCTGTCAATCTCCCGCTCTACCCAGAGATATTCGAGGCTGCAAATCATCCCCCAACCTGAAGCTTTTTCTATCTTTTCCAGTTCAAAATCAACTTTTTCTTCAGTAAGAAACCGAATGAAATGCAGATTAAAATGCCATAAACAACTGACTCTTGTGAATAAAACAGCTGGATGAGCTGATGAATAAACTCTTTAGTTTCAAAGACTTGTTCTATGACCTTATATGAAAACCGCAACACAAATGTAAGTTCACTGATCTCTCCTGTTTGCTGACCATGCTTGGTTGAAAGTGCCATGTCTGACCTATTCACCCACCACAAACTGCACTGATTGCTCTTTATGTTTCTGCACCTGACTGCCAGTATCTTTGTGGTTTCATTATTGTGAAACAAGCATAGTGGAGCTTTGTTGAGCCCATCTTCTGTTTGTTCATGTTTGTTGTGGGTCTTTGAGATGCCTCAAGGACAGAACAGCTTCTCATTATTAGTGTGAAAGCAAACTGTGTTTCATTATCAGGGTATATGAAACTCTATGAGATTTGGACTTCTGAATGGAATGACCATACCTGCTGTAATGTGTCCACCTGTTCGCCACTGGAGGTTAAATGTTAGGTTTTTGAGTATTTAGCCATCTTCAAACATTTTTTCTTTGGTCTTTACACACCTGTGAAGTTTTGTGAGTATAGACTGCAGAGTTGTGGTGCTTCCGCTTTTACAGAACTTGTTCACAGACAGAAAATCTTTAAACCTCCTTTGTGGTCATTCCTGCTACAGAAAGTTTCTCAAGCACCAGGTTTTCCCATTATGACCTACAGACACAGACTCAAAAAAAGAAATAAAACAAAAATGCGCCATTCTGTTCATCAAGGTAGTTAAAAAGAAGCTCCAAGTAATCACCCTCTTTCAAGAGCTGACATAAGACTGGGAATTGAAACCCAGTGGGTACAACAATCGCCGCTCAGTATAAACAGATGAATGTGAACACAGTGATTACACGGCGGTTGTCTCCTGTTCAGCAGAAAGACATAACAAACATTTTATGGATGTCACTGCATTTTGATAAATCTTTGTGTGTAACTGAGTCACCCTGCTGCAGAGACAAAGAACAATTCAGCGTGATCGTGAGCTGGCACTGATAAAATCAGCACTGCACCATGCTGTACTGTAAAGCTAAACACACCAGTGATGAACCGAGCAGCAACCTGGAGAGTGGGAAAATGAAGTCCCAAATCCCGCAGTTCCTCGAATGTCCACTAGAGGCTTCAAAAGTGAGTCAGTCTCCAAATACTACCATGTTAAAATGTCCAACTTTACAGTAGAAATGAACATGTTTACAGCTAAAAAAAAAAAAACCCAAACCTGTTTCTAACTTACTGTTTAAATTCTATTAAAGCTTAAAGTTGGCATTATTAGGGGTGTGGCCTATTTGACTGACAGATGAATGGGGACATAGGCGGCTGTAGGTAGCTAGCTGTCTGCTAGGACTCACATCAGATAACTGAAGTCACGTATTTCCAAATTGTTTGTGCTGTTGGAGCCTTTTGGAGGATTTTTAAAACAATTACACGACCAGTAAATTCAATTCAGTTTTATTTCTTTGGCATCAAATCGTGACCATAGTCACCTCAAAGCATTTTATATTAAAATTACATATAATTTAGCCTGTTTATTCAACACCTTGTATGAGAGTAAACATTTGATTTTACATTTGATTCTGGTTTTAACAGGGAGCCAATGAAGAGAGGCCAATATGGGAGAATTATGGTCTGTATTTCTAGTCCCTGTGAGTACTCCTGCTGCAGCAATGAAGTGTTTTTTTGTGAGTTTGAATAGTTTTTACATATTCATTTAATATGCACATTGAAAGACATATCCTGCTAAAAAACAAAGTCCAAGATTCCACACGGTGTTTCTGGAAGCCGAGGTTATGCCATCTATAGTCAGTATCTGGTTAGTTACCATTTTTCCAAGATTTTTAGGCTGCAGGACAATAACCACAGTTTTATTTGAATTTAGGAGGAAACTGGAGGCCATCCCGGTCTTCATGTCTTCAAGACATTCTTACAGTTAACGTAGTTGATTTCAATCATCTGACTTCGTGTGTCAATAAAGCAGGGTATCATCTGCATGGCAGTGAAGTGATGCAGTGTTGTCTAATAATATTCCCTCAGGAAAGTATGTTTCATAGTTTCATTGTGTGAAATTCTAGGATTCTATGTGGATGATACTGTATTCAGCAGCTATCTGTGTCCGTCCATTGCATTCATACAGTTTGTGGATGCCTATTGCTAACCTTTTGCACTTTCTGATTATGAGTGAAGTTTATCTTTAGCAGGAGACACCAAATTATGAGACACATTCATAAAATCATGTGAATTCTACTCTGCCATCCAGTTCAACCACCACTTAACAAGTAAACTCATCTCTTTGCACTAGATTTTGCATTGAAAATCAAGTACTTTATAATATTACCCTGTGAAACCAAACAATTCTCTTTAATCATGCACCTGGTAATTTGATTTATTTCT
Source organism: Rhamphochromis sp. 'chilingali' (assembly GCF_963969265.1). Lineage (NCBI taxonomy): Eukaryota > Metazoa > Chordata > Actinopteri > Cichliformes > Cichlidae > Rhamphochromis > Rhamphochromis sp. 'chilingali'. Next base: position 8,479,068 of record NC_137941.1, read on the forward strand.
GTATAATTCTACTGAATTTAATTCTTTGATGTGGAGCCATTTATCAACAACAGCTTCTCTCTGACTGTTAAGTGCTGACCATCATAGTAACTGCACAAATGTGACCTTGTGGAACCACATTGACAGTTTCCAGCACATGGGTACAGTAATTAAAGATCTGATCTGCACTGTTTCCTCACTACATGTTCATTCTGGCCCAAATGACTGGGTGTTGCCTGATGTCAAATTAAGACATGAGTTTCTCCTTGTGTCATGTTTAGTCTTCTTGTTTGACTGAGTAGGAGTAATCAGTGTTTGACTGTCTTTAGAAATGAACCGAATAGATGGCGTCATGCATCCTCCCCAACATCCAAAGCTGTTTTTGCAGGCTTGCTGATTAATTTGGACTCATGAACATCCTGAAGTTAAGATTTTACAAATTACCTGATTATTTCAGGCAATTTACTATCTCACTAAACAAAGAAAAAGTGTTTGCATGATTTTTGCTGAGCAACAATCAGTCTGCATTGTTCCTGCCTGATGTCTTGGGACAGCAGCCCTCCTGTCTATGTTCAACTCAGTGCTCACAAAATGCCCGGTGACCTTTTTCCCCCAAGCTGCCAGGGGGAATCTTGAATGGGGTGGGGGACACGATGGGTTGGATGTATGGATGGAGCATGGGAGGGAGGATTAAGCGGAGTTCCTTCTCTTTTCTCTAAATATTTATGTCAGGGACAGTTTGGCCTTGACATAAACCCACACGTGAAATAATTAACATGTTAGTCTCCAGGTACCTGCTTGGTACAGAGAGCTTCTTGATCACCTTTGACCCCCTTTCAGTAACACAACTTCAATCAGGAGATCATTCATTTATATCTGGCACATTTCCATTGGGTGTTCTTTAATTTGTAATGATTCCATTCATTGTGATTTTTCACTACAATAAGTCTAACAGAGCAAACATATCCATTGCTATTGGTTATATATATATATTTTAGAGGTGAATCTGTGGAGGATTTACAGCTGCAAAGACTTCTCCTCCTACTCAGAACAGAAAACTTTTTGAGGACCTTTTAATTATTTTGTGATGCATTGTTTCTACCGAAGGTGCAACATAAAGTAAAACTTCAGGGTTGTGTTTGAAGTATTGGACAATGTTGATTGAGATTGATTGTTCACTTTAAAAATATATATTCCTCAACATAAGAGAGCTCCCATTAATCCCTCGAATCCCCCAGAAATGGACAAACTTTCTACTGATTGGTCAATTTTGACTGACCATGCAGAGATAGTTGGCAGTATTACTTATTTGTTAGTGAAAATTTGACATCTGAAATATGGGACAACGCTAACTCACTGAACAACCAAACTTCTTTGTATCTTTAAATCCACACAATAATCAAGGAAGTTGAACCAAAGGGAGCTGTAGCCCTGTCAGATACAAATACTCAGGCAGATACTTGATCTAGTGGAATATTTGTACACAGAAAGGTAAGCACTGTAAAAGAAAATGGCTCAGAAAAGTAAAATAATTTAACGAAGAGTGACAAATCAAAGCAAAAACCGCTGTTTGGTGCCTCTCTATATACTTTATGGGGGTTTTTCATTGGCTCAGTTGGGTCTGTTTGTCCCATTAGAAGAGTGGAGGTGGGTGGATCACTGTATACAAAAGACACAATGACTCACTGAATTATTCGTGAAGGTCACGGCATAAAGTTGGTAAGTTGTCAGACCTCAACACAACTGAACACCTATTGGAGATTTAGGACAGATGTGCTCGCCACCATGAGGGGAATATCTTTGGGAAGAATGGGGCTCATCCGTTCAGTAGAGTTCAGAGATTTGGACTCTAAGTGCTGAAGAAGTTCAACACGTTCCAAAGACACTTTCTTTTGGTTTTTCTATCTTTGTCGACTGCGTAATTCAACTTTAAAACTTGTTAGCATGTAGGCTGCCAGCTTGGTTTCTTGCTGTAAAGGAGATTTTGTTATTGTTATTGTCAGTTACTGTTTCAGATTTATATATTTTTTGAGTGAATCAGCATTAAAGCTGCATCTTGAGATCATCTTCTGTCCCTCTTGCATTCAGGTCCACCTCCTGCCAACCAAACAGTCACCACATGATTGACACAATTTCCTGAATAATCAGGCTCCATCATATCTTAAAGTCATTATAGTACAATATTATCCCAGCAGAGCGCTTCACTCTCAGTCTACAGGTTTACTTGTGGTTCGTGGAGTTTCTAAAAGTAGAATGGTGGGCAGGGCCTTCAGATATTAGGTCTATCTACTCTGGGACCAGCTCCAAGTTTGGGTTTGGGAGACAGACGGTCTTGTTTAAACTGTCAGGTTTACAACAACTTTAGAAAATATTAAAGGCTGTTTCTGGGTATCGCGTTTAATGTTAACATTTTAACATGCTAACATCATGTTTTCCTTCATAAATGACAGAAAAACACAAGAATTGTGAATTGTCCAGAAGTTGTTTTTACTTCACCCAACTGATGCTATTTCATGTTCTCCTGAAACTCCTCCTTTCCCCATTTTTCTAAATCTGCAGGTAACACTTCGGAAAATCCTTACTCCTCATTTTTAATTCTGGGCTACGAGTGTTTTCAGCAAATTTCGCTTTCCCCTGAGAATTCAAACTCGGGGAAATTCATTAATTACACGATGCCTCGTTGTATAGAACTTGCCCTGCTCAAACAGACCATAATATTTACTGTGAAATCCCACTGGGACTAATGAAGTAAAACCTGGAACTTGCACAAATCTAAACACACTACCATACGCCTGGTTCTGTTTCCCATGAATAAATTGCGAGGCAGGGAGGAAGAAGCCGAGCGGTCAGCGTGTTTGAACGAGGGGGTGCTCATGCTTTATCTGCTCGCCACATCTGTTACGAGGGGATCCAGGATCCTGGCTCTCGACGCTCTGCTGACACGTACTGTCTGCACCGGCCGCTGACTGACAGCCGGCCTGTGAGGTGCAGAGAGACGGGGATATAACAGAAAACATGTTAAAAGCTCAGATAGATTACAAGATAAGAAAACAGCTACATTGGAGCAATTCTCTCACTGCTGGATTTCTTCCCCTCGTCAGTTTGGCAGCTGCTCTTTTGGAAACAGTTCTTGTTATTTCTTCTCTGGTTTGATTCCTCTTTCACCGCCTCCACTCTGTGCTTAGATCTGGCACACAATAAGAGGACTTCTTTCTTAAGTTACCCTGAAGTGATAACTATCAACTTTATTAGCATTTCATTTGTGATTTTGCTCAGCTTTGCAGGATGATGATGAGTTGTAATTCTAGTACACAGTTTCCTATCATGGGTTTGCGCAGCACAAAGGAATGCTGGTGCAGAATAACACGTCCATTGTTTTATAGATGAGTTGATGATAAGAGGAACTGCTGAGAATTCATTTGGCTTGTAATTTTATCCTCCTACAGTATCACACTTGCTTTGGTTGTCTAATGTTGTGTAAAAGAGCTGCTCATCATCTGGAGTTAGAGAACAATTACTTGGTAATATTTATGGCAGAATGCTCGAATGCAAAGTAAGAAACTCGAGACCTTAAATTAGCTGAGCTGGAACGCTTCGTTAAGCTGTCGTTCAAGTCATACCTCAACCTCTGAGCTGGGGCTGTGGTTCAAACTCCAGTTTTACTTGGAACCTGGGACAGCCAGTGATTGGATCCCGAACAGGAAGTAAACTCTGATGTTAACTCATTAACCCAACAATCCTTAAACATCAAGTCTGTATGTTTTTATGTGCTGCACTGATATTTCAATTATAAAAATGTTTCCTGCCATTTATATAAGTCTACATCTCCTCAAAATCTTCATACTTTTTACAGGCGCTGGTTGTTTGATGTGGTGAGGATAATGGAAATGTTGTGTGTTTTTCACCACAAACTTTGGTTTTTATTGTACTTTGATGCCAGTTAGTCCATAATGAGACAATCTCAGTGAGCACTTAGAATTCTCAGATATTTCTGTATTCTAAATATTTTCTGTTTCTGCCAAAAATATCTGAAATCTTCCACATCTGTAAACCAGATGTTTGTTTAGGATTGGTTTGAAGCTAAAGCACAGAAGTAAAAAATGATGAAAAAACAGCCTGACTGTGAGGAAATTTATTGGAAGCTATTGTTAATCAAAGAGTCACCAGTTCATCTACATTTAGCTTCTTTCTGCAAAAAAAAAAAAAAAAAGGATAAAAACCATAATTACTGACATTAAAATGTTTTATAACTTCAGATAAAAGACTATGAAAAAAATAATTCTTGTATAAAATGTTATGTGGTCAAATATAACAGTACTGCTGAAACGGTTTGGTCGTTAGACAGTGCAGATTTTACTGGATTAGCATGCTTTAGCCAGTGTTTTAGGAGAGTTTACACCCCTGTCTTTAAAATATCTAGGAGAGCAGCACCATACTAGCATTTTAATTACAATATTAAATGTTTTAAACTTTTTAGGACCTACTATAAAACTATGAACTGTGTCAACAGTGATTTTCCAGGGTTTAACTTCAGCTTTAAGGCTACATCAAACCTGAAGCAACCATGTTCAGACAAGCTAATGCTAGCTAAGTTAACAAACTGTATCGCAGCATCACGCAGTGTAACATCCAAATAAAATCCTCATATTTCACTATAGAACCCTCAAAACATATTGCCATTAGAAATGCTCTAACAGCAAAAATTCAGCCCACAGATCAGAGTTCAGGGAGTTAGCTTAGGTGAAGCCTAGCAGACAGTTAGTATCTATAGCTACCTGTTTTGCCATCCAGCTGTATGTCAAAGAGGCCGTGTCCCTAATAGATTTTAAGCCTTACTGCAATTCAGTCAGAAAGGTTTTATAGCTGCAAATAAGCTATAGAGGCCAAACCTGCTTTCTTTACAGCAGGCCGTAAACATGCGCCTCAGGTGGACATTAGAGGAAGTGAAGCTTTTGGCATCCGTTTTCTGCTTGATTCAACCCTTAATATAATCTAATGCAGTCGTGGCTCAAGACAGTGCAGAACACACTGAGTAAAGACTTTTCCAAAAGCTCCACAGAAGTTAAAGGCTGCTCGCACTCTCCTTTCAGGTCAGGCCTCGCAGTTTTTCTTTTTTCACCTTTTAATAAATTAAATCTGAAACTATGTTACAATCCATCTTTAGCCCACACGTGTGCCTTTCTTTCCTCTTCTCCCACCTTAAAACCTCTTTATTTCTTATGTAAAGCACTTTGATGGAATACTTTCTGCTCAGGCAGTGAAAGTGTGAAAAAAGATGGAGGACAAAGGCCTTTTGGGCGCGGGGGATGAATGGAGGAACCATTTTAGCTGCACTTCCGATGGATGAATGCTTGAGCATGGGGGGTAGAGCCGCGGTTTGGCACCAACCTGCTGCTGTGTCCGTTTTTCTTTTCTTCTCGCGTCTCCTAATACTTGAGAATAATGGCGGTGGAATATTTAAGTTCAAGGTGTGAACTAAATGCACAAGAAAGTAAGAGCTCTGTGATTTATTCATCAATTTTTGACACTTTTCCCCACAGGTGAAGCCCTAATGCATGCATGCACCGCACATTTACAATAAATGGCACTCCGAGTGCGGCTGCTTTTCCTCACAGGTGGAGCTTTTTTAGCCAGCATGCGCAAGTTAGAGCCAAGATGGACAGAGGTAATCATCACCTTAAGGGGAGGCTCTTTGGACATGAACTTCCTTTTTGAGTTGTTTTTTCCCACCTTTTCTTCTTTTTTCCACACTAAAATGAAAGTTGGAAATAGTGCAGCACAACGTCTTATGACGTCTCCTTTTTTGCACTGAGGTGTGGTCCCATAGTTTCCCTAAAAAAAGACAGACATGGTTTATTTGCAGCGATCAAGGAGGAAGTAAGGTTTTTGTTAGTTAGGTCAGGATGCGGCCTAAAGATTTTTTTTGGATGCTGGATGAATCAAGAATTAGTTTCCTTTATGTGTTTACTTCTACATTTCTTTGTTTTGTGTTGTTGAGTGAGAATAAAGACGTATTTAGAAATCAGTTTAGGGACCTGAGCCTTTCAGTTTGCATATTCTCGTGGCTTTTCATTGAAGTCATTCAGTCAATGCACAGAAGGAAGTTTCCACACAAAATATGTGATAATGTTTACTGATTCATCACAGCAGAGGATGAACAGCCCTCGGAGTCATTGTGACCTTATCTGGTGACCTTATCAGCGCCTCGCCCTGACTGAACGCTTCAGTCAAAACTCCCTCTCAGCTCCACATGGGCGGTTCCTCTATCTTTGAAATGTGTATTTGTTTGAGGTATGACGCTTAATCTGAGGGCTGACTCATACCCGGCGTACTTTTTCTTTCTGTTATGATTCAGCTAGTTCGTCAGCCAAACTTTTGAGAAGCAATAGAGTCATAACAAAGTAAAAGAAAATGAGCAAATCCATGATATAATATGCTTTTCACATATTTTATAACATAAACAATGATCTGCTTAAAACTGACTTAGATAATCTACATCATTCCCACACATTCCAAAATCAACATGTAATGTGCGGAAACCTGAAAGTCTGGACTTTTCCAAGCTTCACTGTGAAGCTGTTTAAATTATCATGTGGCTAAAGTATCTCTACTGTACATAAAGTAAAAAAAGAGGGAACAATATGGTTCAGTTTAACCAATTTTTTTTCATTTAACCTTTATTTATAAAAGTAGTCTGCCTTAAACTCAAAGTCTCAAATATCAAATTTCATTAATAATCATATTGTCACAGAACACTGAGTGTTCAGGTAACAGGACCCCAAAAGCAGACTCAGCACACCGCAGCTCAGAACTATGTACAAGTTTTATTTAACTGAGGAATCTTTTAACAAAGCTAAGGAAACGAAAAACTAAGGAGGGAGGCAGTCGGACAGGAGGACAGGCAAGCCACAGGCTTCCACGATGAATGCTGGTCACACTGGGAGGAGACTTACGGACTGGCGAGGAGAAGCCGTCAGAGCTGGCTGAAGTAGTCCTCCGGTGATTGCCTCAGATGAGACGCAGGTGGTTTGGAGGCGGCCCAGCCCGAGGGTGTGGGCCACCACAGCCTCCCACGGCTCCCTGGATGCCGAGCCACGGGCCGTGACACATATTTTGTGTATGCTTGACACAATCTGATTCATATAATGTACAAGCAAATTTCATTCAACTGGATTCCATTGAAATTAATATTTTACAATGTACTTCTCTAAAAACGGAAAATGTAAATGCAATCATTTACTTAATGTCAGACAGTATTTTCACGGACCAAACTTTAAGGTGTCGCGGATAAATACAACCAAATAAAATGATATGACCAAGACAAAAACTGTGGTATTTTGTAAATATAATAATAAATGCGAATTCACTGTGTAATTGTGGAACTTTATTAGCAGCGTCCTCCTGAAATGTGCCAAAGACAATGAGAGTAACGTTCTCCTTTCTGCCCCTTAATGCTCTCTGGTCACTATGGTAACACATAAATGTTTCTTTCTTTCCAGTACCGGTCCATAGCATGGGGTTTGGGGACCGCTGCCATACAGGACATCAGGGCATTTCTGTTCCTCCATATCTTTGGTCTTTTCCTGTTAAATGGGATTTCTTCCTTCCTACCATCGCTGCTCATAGGGGATAATCTAATTGTTGGGGTTTTCTCTGCCTAAACCAAACCACCTTGAACTCACGGCATTTTGAATTTGTGCAAATATAAATAAAATTGACTTTCTGGAAATACAGGATTAAAAAAAATACCTGAGATAATCCCACAAACAGTCTAAACTGACTCAAATCTTTCCACATGGGCATTTTCATTTCTTTTGTGTAAAGAAACTAATGCGTTTCATAAGGAGGTCCAGGGTTCATAAAGAGCTGCTCTGTTGCAGCTAATTTTGTGTCCAGAGATGTTTATTATTCTTGCTGATGTGACGTTGGTGACGATGACTGTCCAATATGTGGGTGAAACACCACAGCAGTTTTGTTTCTCTCTGTTTGGGTCATGCATAATGCATACACTGCTGTATTCTGTCTCTGTTGTGATTTTAAAAGTCTCATATCATGTCTGTTTGTTGTTCTCTTGAAATTTTTATTGTAATGTATACAGGATACATCTGGCGGTGTTACCATCCTTTCAAAAGGCTTCGTTCCAGCTGTGCACAGCAAAACACAGTGAATGCTTCAAACTTTAACTGAAAAGCATAAAATTACATTTTGTAAACTTTCACTGCTAATGTAGAATTAATTCTTCTTATTCCTCACTTTCAGGATTTGTCTGTTTCTGTTGGGTGTAATTGACCCCCCCGAAATCCTTCACAGGATGTCGGTTTTTCAGCCTCTGGGCTGGGCTTACGCTGAGAAAAGCTTCAGCTTATTAAAGACAATGTGGATCTTGTTAGAAAATCTGCTGTGAAGCCTTCTTTCCATGAGCACTCTGAGGGATGATGGAGACATGGGAATGAGAGAAAACACAGTGACGCACCCACAGTAAGTGGACAAGTAGAGGTTGCTGGTGTGGCTCAAGGACACTGACAGGGAAAATGAGTGCTGCGGGGTTTTTATTGACAGAATTTCCTCAACTTGCTTCATTATGACAGTTCAAACCACTGTTGACTGTAAAAGCTCTCTTCTGACTGAAGGTGTGCCTCTAGGTTCTATACTTGGACCACTTTGGTCTCGTACTTGTAGATACTTCATATATCTCGGATATTTGTCATAGAGACAATAAGTTGAATAAAATATTTCTCAAATTTAAAGAAGAAACAGCAACATAAGAATTTGGCATGCAGACATGTTTGACATTTTTATTTTTAATATTTAGTGTTAAACATCATGTCTTTGAATGCCCTTCCAGCACACAATTATGGAAACACAGAAATATGAAAACATCACTTGAATCACTTTCTGCACCAAACCTCCTCTCTCCTCCCCTCACCGTAACTGCTTGCATCTGAAGGTGCACGTATTCCTAATGGGGTGCTGTGTAAAGTAATTCATGCATCTGTGCATGCTTGGTCACAGCTGTGCAGGCTGATCAAAAAACAAACCTGGCTTTTCTCCAGAAACGGCATGTGCCGTTTGTCCTATCTGACTTCTGCACTGCAGCCAACGAGCTTGGGTCGAGCTTACCCGCCTTCAGGACATGTTGAGAGGGCTTTTATTGAGCAACAATGAATCTCAGGAAATCTGAATATCCACCACTTTCTCTTTGAGACATCCCAGAGCATGAGTTCAAACCATTGTGTTCATTGGACTGACTGATGACAAAATAGTAACCGAAGTATGATTTTGTTCAAGTACATGTTTTGTAACTGTCTACGTACAAAAAAGGTTACAAATGATATCTCAAGAATGGCTGATACCTGTGAATGTTTTATTCTTGTACTACCTGAAGTCAGTGCAACATTTGATACAACAGACCATCAAATTCTGGGTTAGGATATCTGGGACAGATCTGCAGTGGTTTAGATCAGACCTGACAAATTCAAATTGCTTTGTAACTTTAGCTCTCTGTATTTGGCACCAAATTGTGGAGTCCCCCAAGGATCCATACTGTGTGCTGCTACTGGGTCAAATTATAAATACATTATATCAAAATTAGTGCTATCAGCGTTAATCTCGTTAAAATGATGTTAACACCATAACCGCATTAACGCGGAAAATCTCCGTTAGCGAGTTAATACAGATCAGCCCATGCGTGGGCTAACAAGCCAACCGCTCAAACACATTGATGCCGTGCAGGTTGCGGTTATGGCGTTAACGTCATTTTAACAAGATTAACGCTGACAGCACTAATAAAAATACAACATTTTATTGCACAGCTATGCTGATGACACACAACTCTATATCACAGTAAAATCAGCACATCCACGTACAAAATCAACAATACAAGCACTTTTGTCTGTGCTTAAGTGCTTTCTGTCTAACCTTCATACACATTCATACTCTAGTGGATGAGCAACTTGGGGTTAGTATCTTGCCCAATGATATTTAGCATGCAGACTGAAACAGATGAATAGAGTAGAGGACCTTTAATGTTTAACTGAGCATATGGACCATATGACTGTTCAGTCTAAAGTCTAGATTGTGGGCAGCTGGAGAACTGCCTGAGTAGTCATTCCTGTTATACTTCTTTGACATCCACTTGAAGTCTGTGCCTTAGCACATACGCAATTGGTGTATTGTAATAATAATTCTGGTCATCAAAAACAGGCAGACACTCGGACACTATCTGTCTGATGATGAAATTTATGTCACTGCTACCTTAAAAGACACCTTAAAGGACTCCCTATTGACATAGCTGAGCTCTGTGGACTGCAGAGATTTGTAGCATCCATGAGGCACCAGTATTCCAAAAGAAAATGAACTTTTATTTTGCAAAGCAAGCCCAAAATAAAAAAATCCAAATGAGAGAAGAAGCAGTGTCTAATACCATGACACAGGAATAACACAGGACTGCATGTAAGAACCACACACTAGAACCAGAAATACCAACAACAAAAAAGGAGTAGACTACACACAGACTCAGGATAACTGGAACAACAAACAGGTGAAACCAATGAAGCCAATCAGTCAAACAGGAAGTCTAAAGAAAATAAACTATCAGAATAAAAGAGGAGGGCAACCAAAGGAGACAAACCCAAACAACAACACTGATAAGGACGAGAACATGAAGCACAAACTGATGAAAAGGATAAACACACAAACAGGGAAGAGAGCGCTATTTCCATTACTCATGCCATTACACCATATGAGCCAAAACAAAAGCTGCAGATTACTAAACACAAACTAAAGACTCCATTCCACAAGAACTAAAACTCATGCTATGACACGATAAGTTTTCAGAATCCAGAACAAGAGTCAAAGACCAAAACCAGGAAGCATGATACCAGGTCCTTCTGACTGACTTCAGGGCGAAGAAATGCCATCTCCGTGGGAACAAAGTTCATCAAAGCTGCTCTTTCATCTTCTTCTTTTTTGCCTCTGACTCCATCCTTAGAGTCTCATCTTCTAAAAAAAACTCCTCGTCTCTGTACTCCAGAGTCTGAAGAAGACGTGCAGCCATCAAACTTGTTCCCATGATGGTCCAAGCAGCAGTGGTGCACTGCATTTGGCTGCCAGATTTTCAAATGGAAGAGAATCTCAGTGATTGGGTCTAATTTTAGATGGTGTGAGTGTCAGTGACAAAAATAAGAGATATTTCTTTGAAACAGACGAATGATACATGGGTTTACAATATAGGTGCTGCTTACAGAGGTATGAACTAAAATTAATTAAGCAAGGTAAAAATACTGAAAACAAAACTGTTTTTCCTTTATAATATAAAAGTATAAAAAACAATGATGAATATCATGAAGTCCCAGCTCTCAGCTCAGTAGACATTTTTAGCATCTTTCAGCACCTTGTTTAGTTTTCAGGCTCATTTTGTGCCAAAGCAGCTCCAAAAAACCACAACACACCACCAACCCTGCACCGAACAGCTGACTCTCAGCTGGTGATCATATGTAAACAAGATATTATCAGGAACTGGTGAGGATTTCCATATGTTTTCTCTTAACCAGGAAGTCTTACTAAGATCAAATATTTTTTACAAGGGAAACCCGGCTGAGGTAGCAACCAAAACAACTCAATACAGATGTACATGCAACATATATAACACAAAAGTCAACAGACACAATATACAAACTCCCACAACAATAAACACATGCATTTCTCCTTCACCACGGTCCTTATGATGCTTCTGAATTCAGAAATAGAGATAAGCATGTTTAACTTTTTCTGTAAATTATTTCATGTTTAAGGTTCCTAGTAAGAAAAGGCTGTTTTCCGCGAATCTGTGAGAACACAGGGACATGAAAAAAGAGACTGCATGTTGAGATTCAGCGCCAAGCAAAACAAAAGTGGTGTTTTATTTATTTTAAAGCTGGTGGTTAAAGAGCAGAAAATCAAACTAAAGGTGAACAAACTCCAAAGCTGCACAAATCAACAACACACGGGCAGCAGGAATACAAAAAAGTCCAGAGAGTAAAACAACGTAAACATAGACAAGCTGACCAAGAGGAAAACAGGAAGTAAAACCCAAAATGAGACACTGAAAAAACTTCCAAAGTAAAACTCAAAAGCACAGTGATAAAGATAGAGGCAGGGAGAAGGGAAGACAAGCAAAGAAATGAGACAAGAATGCAGTGATTGAAATGGGACCTGAAGCTGATTAAAAACCTAAGATAAAAGATTAAAGAGAAGCTCAAACACAACAAGAACCAATGCAAAATTAGCCGAGTGATAATACAGCCAAAACAGGAATCACCTTAAAAATTCACCCTCCAAAATAAGAGCAAAAGCAGAGCAGTGAACGCAGATCAAGACTCGGTAATAACGACACACATGACTGGAAAAACACGCCTCTCCGAGGCAGAGAAAGGTCGATGTTACAACTTTATAGCTAAAAATATATTCATGCTGTTTCCTGTGAGTGGTCAGTGAAGAGACTTTGTGTTTGCAGACATGGATGGCGTGCACATACAGGGCATAATCACAAGCAATCATAGCAGGAAACATAGCTTCCTGAAGCCATTTCTTGGAGTTTCTGTGCAGTTTAAGCAAACAGATTGATGTGTGTGCATTAATACTACCGTGTGGAAAATTACTACAAAAATGTCCTCAGATGGACTCTTTAATGCAGGTAAAGACGTGAAGGTGCAAACAGCACTTTTCCCCACCCTCAGGTTAAAGCTAATAACCTCCGGGAGACACTCCCACCTGTGCTAACTTTAGCAGAATGTCAGAGACCCCTAAAGAAGACCCAAAGAGACAAAGAGAAACAAACAAGCTGAGGAGAGGCTGACAAGAGTGATAATTACAGCAAAAAAAAAAATGAGGTGGGGGGGCAGACAGGGTGGGAATCAGATGGATTGAAACAGGGTTACGAGAGGGTGGAGACAGACGGAGACAGGGTGGAGGGGTGAGGGTGGGGGAGAGTGGGGCACGGAGGGATGGATGGGAAGATGAAAGATTAAGTAGCATGGAAGAATTTTAAGTGTAGCTTAAGCGTGTGTACAGAAGTGGGGATTTATGGGTAGCGCACGCTCACGGCAAAATAGCTCCAGAATTATTAAACGACTTCAATTAAAGTAATATAAGGGCAGAGAGGGAGCGCGGGAGGGTGAGGGCGAGGGGGGACTCCTCATAGACCCCCATCAAGTTAGATTTATGAATACCCTCCTTTCTTCTTCTCTTCCTCCTGCAGTGCGTTCGTCACGCTCACCCTCCTCCTCCTCCTCCTCCTGCCTGCAGTTTATATCCTCACTCTATTTTTTTTGTTTTTCTTCCTCTCTCAGATTTTATTTTAATTCAGTGTGACGGGAACTAATTTTCCTGTGTTATATTGTTGCTTTACAGGAGTGAAATATGGATGCACTTAAACAGCGTCTTCACGGAGGCTGATAAGTGTCATGGGAGGAGAAAGTGTGCGCGCATAGTTCATTAGTTACTGCTTTTTCACTTAATCGTTTCTGCATTCAAATTACCAGAGAGCGTGATGTCGGGACGGCTTTCATATTTCAACACAACACTTTCACTCAACAGAAAATAAAGAAAAGTTATATCAATCTTTACTGCTTCAGCTGCTTGTTTGCAGGGGTGGAGTGTTTTTAATGCAGTTATATGGACACTAATACGTGTGGAGTCAGTGTCTGTGTGTGGGTGATGCACCAATACACTTATGTCCAACCACTTTTTTCTGTGGTTTGGTTTCCTTTCAAACAAATTAATGAGTTCAGAGTTTTGTTTTTGTTTTGCATTCAGTTTAGCTTCACAGACTTTCCAGGGTTGATTTTCTTGTTTCAGTTTAGTTGTTTTACCCCCTCAGAAGTAAAAAAGCTGATGACCAGGCAGCGACATGGACACCTAAGCTTGTAAATGAGGTCAAGGTCAACTCGAGAATGGGCCTGTGTAGGATTTTCATTTTTTATTGTGTGAAAATGTTTAGTTTTAGATTAGTTTTTATTAGTTTAAGTGTTAGTTTTAGTCATTTTTAAAGATTATTGTAGAGAGGGTGCATGTCAGAGACCAGATTTGGGCTGTTACAATAAAAACACAAAACCCTTTGACAGCAACTGACTCGCAGTCTTGTAGACAGAGTCTCAATAGGCATTAAAAAAAAAAACCCTGAAACTGAGGATCTTTCCTCTATTTTTATTTTATTTCACGAAAGTTCAGAAAATAACTTCTATTGGTTTTAATTGTTCCAAAAATCTAGCCTTTAATTTATTTTACTAAAATGTTTTTTCACATCTGGTTTTAGTTTTCAGTTTAGTTTTGGTAACTAAAATAACCTCGGACAGCTTATTGGTCAGATGCGTCTGTGGCGGGAGCAACAAAAGTAAACACAGGAGGAAGGTGTTGTGTTCCAGCCTGGTGGACACTTGCTGACCATCTGTGCAGATCAGTGGTGAATGTAAAGCACACCTGGCTACAGGAGGGTGTTTAGGTCAGACTTGCAGCTCACACATGGCAGTTGGATCAGGTCATGTTCACACTATTAACAAGGGTTTTGAATATTGGAATATGATTGGTGGTCTTGTCACCACTGAAGACCAACACTATGGAGAAAAGGTGTGTCCAGTCCAATTGTATTGCTTCAGTAATTCAAATCCACTTAAATAAATAAATAAAACTAAAAACCTGGCACTCTTTGCTGACTCCACTTTGGCAGTTCCTGTCCTCAACATTGTTCTCTAATCGCCCGACTGCCAAAATCCACCGTCGGTTATTACACCGCACTCAGAGCAACGAGTTCAGCAAGCAGCGACAAGCGATGTGGCGAGTGATGTGCAGACTTTGTGCCCTGGGTTATGTCTCTCAGGCTGGATACACCCCTTCTTAAAGATGTTCAAAATTCCCTCTAGGCATCTTCATACAATTCAAAAGCACTCTGATCTTTTCTGATCTTTTCTGATCTTTTTGACACAAATGATCTCTCAGATTCATTATCTGGTGAGTAATTCTTTAGGAAAACAAAACTGCAGCTCCTTCCTGAGAGAGAAAAAAAACTCGGCTGTATGAAGAAGCACTTACGTTTTAGCCAAATGGAAGATTTATCAGTGATAGTGACAGGTTTGTACAATGCGGGAGTTAAAAAAAATACCTGCAGAATAAGGGCACGACTGCTTCATTTTAGGCTAATTAGTCAACATAATTTGCTTTGACTGCTTGCTCTGTAATAAAACATTAAATGCTGCTTTTCTGGGACACTTTTGGAGCCAGCGGCTCATGATTGGAGGTCATTAAAAGACATTCATCCCAATTTGTGTGCAGGATTTATTCACTCCGGAGCACAAATTTGGTCATTTGTTAATTGGTCAGGAGTACAAAGTGAGTCTAATTAAGTAACTGTAGATTTTGCAAAGATGAAAGAAGCCTGAAATCTCTGAATCTTATAAAAAACACTAACCCCAACACTTTCAATAAAACTGGCTGGATTCCTTGCAACAAGTCAAGGGTGAAGAGTCTGGTTCGAACGCTGCTCCCCGCAGACCGCCCTTCCCTTGTTCTTCTTTTTTCCAGCCAGACATCTGTATCCTTAACGCTGTAAAAGTGTCATGAAAGGCGATATGATCATGAATACTCCCAGCGGGACTCTAAAGAGCCGCGTTTTTAGACCATGGGATTTGTACCGTGTCACCGGCTCTCCGAGTGCCTGACACAGGCCATCCTGGTCGAGTCCGTGTAATTGCAAGTTAGATCTGGATAAAGCTTTCATTTATGCACTTTCCCCCCAAGCCTCAACAACCACTGAGCAGTTTTCTTTTTATGTATGCATATGTAATTTGTTTGCCTTTGCCAGGGTTATACCAATAGGCGACACTGCTGTGTTTATGGGCCGGTTTAAGGGCCGTCATTTGGAGGTTATGGGCAAAGGTTACGAGCGCGGGCCTCCAGCCAGCTGGGCCAAGCGTGTTTGACTGTAATCGCTGTGGACTCCTCGTAAATCCAAATGCATTTGGGAAGAATTGAGGCAGGCCCGGAGTGGACAGGAGGTAGTGACAGACAGCAGGCCAGAAATATGTAGCTGAAGGCAAAAAATAGATTGATTTTGCTCTTAGTTGGCATATTTTTTGCATGTTCACTGGAATGTTGACAGCTATGAAAAATATGGACATTGCAGTTTCTGTGTGTTCAGCTTAATGTATTTGCATGATTAATTAATTGTTCTAATCCCCGATTCGGGCCTGTCTATATGTGAGCACGTCGCGCTCTCACTTTGTACCAACTGGCATGTGATGGACTCAGATCCTCCCAGACTTCCTGTCAGACTGTTACTAGTCAATCGAGGCATCTGCCAATTGCTTGTCCAATCCGACCGACAGTAGCGCGGGCCAGCATAGGAACAATGCTGGCCAGCGGATCAAAGTCCCCTTGGGGAAATGCCACCGAGGCTAATTGGTATCGTCAGAGTCGAGGTCCCAGCTGGGATCAAACGGGGCAGACGGCAGAGGCCCGATAACCGAGATAAAGCAGCTGAGTGTGGGGCAGGCGTGTGAAACATAATGATATGGCATTTAGAGATTCAATTTCTCTATATTGGCATGAATAACAGCCGTGAAAAAGTGGTATGGGCTAATCTATTGCTGATAATTTCCGATTTATATCTGCCGGGATATTACTGTCACGGCTGATTACCGCTGAATGAAGTGACTGACAAGAACACGCAGAGCAAAGGATTCGTTCGACTGGTGCACAGGCTTGCGGTTCAACCCCAACCCCAAGATCTATGATCTCATTTTGTGGAATTTATTATGTACTCATTTCTTTTCTTTTTTTATTGAACATTTAAGTGGATTTTTGTTTTTCACTCCTGATATCTGGATGACCCGTTTAACTGTGAAGCTAAAGAGTTCCTGTTGATGGTTCCTGATGGGCAGAGACAAACGGCATTATATGACAAGAAGAAGACGCTAAACATGGATCAAACTTCATCCAAGAGAAAGTCCACACTGAAATCAGCACAGAGTGATTCTTCCCCGAAATGCTCAGGGCTCACGCACTATGAATCTGGCCGTGTTACAAGACATTCAGAAAAGCTCGAGGTAAAAAGCACTGAAGACCATTTAGAAGATAAGAGTCAGGACCCAGAAACAGGTTTAAAGCTTCACTTTTCTGACCCTAAAGATAAATCCATCTTTTCTACTGTCTACACCCAGAACATGCAGGTCTTTTTTTCTGTGCCACTGAAATGGATGAACTCCTGTAACTTCAATGTCTAAAATAAAAGAAAAGCTAAAAAAATCAACCCTAAATTTCCCTAAAAAGTAACACCAAAATCACATGACCAGATGGGAAAAAGTAAATTAAAGAAATGGATTTCACACATTCAGGTCATCTTTGAACGTCGCTTTCTTATAACATTTTTTCACACATGTGACATCGCTGCTGCACAAACACAGAGCGACAGGCCGACGTTGAAGTCCTCCATGGTTCTCACCACACACAGTCTGCTGGATTTCTCGAGGCCTCTGGATTACCACACAAACTGACGGCACTTTTAAGATTTCCTAGTCCTCCTGAGGACACTTATGTGAAAACTACATTGTGATTATTTGGTTTCAAATAAACTGTGGTGGTGTCCCAGAATGTAACCCCGGATCTAACTGTAAATGTGAGTGTGAGCCGAGTCCGTCTGCCCAGCCTCGCTCACACTGAAGCTGCATGTTTGACTTTGTCAGCCTGCAGTTTTGTGCTGTGATTAATGTTTGTTTTCTGGCTCCTAAAAAAAAAAAATCACAGTACTTCTTTTGTCTTTTGACTAAACCCTTATTTGTGCTTCTTTATGTGATGTTATAAATTATAATTCAGCCGCTGTCAGTTCAGGTTGACTTAAGATTTAAAGGTCACATGTGCAAGTTACAAATAGATTTATTAGATCCTACTAGCCCAGGGTTTTAATGCTCAGCATGTTTTATGAATGGAACATAAGCACCACAGACTGAAATATGAATGAATGTTCTGCAGGTTAAAGGCACTGATCGTGTAAGTCAGTTAGCATGTTTGCACTCCCGGATCCAAACAGATTTTTGGTTAAAATCCTGAAATAAAGTTTTGAGCTTTCGACATGTTTAATCCGTCAGTGCATTTATTCTTATCTTCTTATTTAACCAGGAAGTTCCTTAAGATTAAAACCTCTTTTTCATGGGAGGTTTGGCCAAGAAGGTGCACCCTTTGTGAAATTACAAAAATGAAGTCAAAAAGTGAGACAACACAAATGAATGTAAATAACCTTCTGTTAGCAAGCTTCACGTGGGCTTGCTAACAGAAGGTTGGGGCCTAGAGACCAGTCAGCGATCCCCGGCTGAAGGTCACCGTGTGAAACTGGTAGTTGAGAAGCTGCTGCACTAAAAACGTCCAACTTGGCATCTTTTGTGCAAACTGCAGGTGACTGGTGCAATCTGATAGCAACCAAAACAATCATGAGGAGATACCCTACAGCTCTTTATCACCAATTTTACTTTGCATCGGCCAGCAGCCACTCACCAACCAGTTGGAAAACACACATTTTTCCTGGAAGTTGCTGAACAGTCTCTAGGTCTGTGTGAATGACATATCACTCGTTCCTGTTCCTGTCACCTGTTTCTTTCTGACTGTTTGCTTCAAGAATATGAGAACGTGTGAGTGTGTTTTGCTGATGCCACACCCCACGCTGCTTTCTTTCTTTGCCTTTGGCCCACATACTAATTCCCCAGGATTCCTCTTCTGCCGACTGTACACACAAAGGTCTTTCCATAAATCCATCATTTGGAGAGGAGACTTTTCTTTTGTGCCACGTCTCCCCTGAGGATGTGACATCACTAGATCCCTTTGTTTCCCTGACCTGTGGCGTAAAGAGCCAAGTGAGAATTTATACGTTTACATAAAAAAGCTCATTTTTTTAAGCTGGCCTCACCCTCCCACTGTCACGGGGCAATATATAATCATCACCTCCACATTTGAACTTCTACTTCAGAGGGAAGAACCGGCGCCAGCGAGGCCTGCTTTGTTTTATTAGTGTGTCAAAACTTGTATTGATTGAGAGTATGATTGAAAGCGCTGCACATAGCCTGAGAAAGTAAAAGACATATCTAAGCAGAATGAGTGTGTGAGTTTAAACCCATGTGTGCGTGCGGGTGTGTGTGTGCGGGTGTGTGTAGAAGTTAAAGTGCATGAGGAAGTTCTTTCCGATGCAAATAAGGAGCTCATGAACGACCGCAGAGCTCAAAAATGTGTACATCAGCGGGGAAAAAAAAGAAGCTAAAAATGCAGCAAAACAAACCCAAGTGAAAAATGGCCCAGCGAGTGTAAGCCATACTTCTTTATTTATAGCCCACAGAGTGACATTTTCACAACGCCGCCACCAACCATGAAATTTTCCCTCTATATTTTGCCAAGAGACGCTCGCAGCTGTGGGGACCGGAGGGAGGCAGGAGCAGAGGGGAGAGGCTGATGGATTACTGAAAGTACAGGACAACAGAGATCTTTGTGTTTTTTTAAAAAAAGAGGGGCTTCTCTGGATGATTGTCGGTGGTAAGGAGGACACGTAAAGATGTAGACAAAGGACACGCTACAGGTACAAGGAGACTGCGTAGAGAAGATGCCTCGGGCTGGAATAATTGAACATACTGGCGTCCGGTGCACAAAGCAGGAAGGAAAACCAGCAGATTGTGTCAGAACTTTCAGTCAGAGTTATCTAGGAATAAAACAGTAATAGTACAGCAGAGAGCAGAGTGTGATGACTCTGCTTTGATCCAAATATTGATAGTATCGATGTTGGTATTGGTTGTATATCGATACCAGCGTGACAGGATAAATACTTTCTGTTCTCTAAGTTCAGTATGAAACCCACTGAATAAATTAAATAATTTCCTTTTGGGAAACAAAAACAACAAACATGCACTACAAAAAATGTCTGAACCGTTCTGTGTTGACTGTCACGTCTATTTTAATTTACAGTAAGTAAAAATCACAGCCATTTAATGTCATTAAGATGTGTTCAGAATTTGCAAACTGATGATGATTCATTTCATAAATCATGACACACTGCTCTCCCTGCAGAAGCTGCCTTAATAGATTAAAAGCATTACCATTCCCTCATATGGTTTGTTTAGGTTTGGTTGTGGGTTTACTTTTCTTTCTTTGAAAGATTTAGTCTGTATGTTTCTCTTCAGTTTTATTTAATTAAATCCTTTTTGCTTGTGGTAAACACCATTATCTGTGTGGTCTACTAGGTCGGTCTTAACTTTGAGCCGGTTCGTGAGAAGAGGATGCACGAGTCTACATTAAGACGCACGATGAAAATAAACACATTTGAAAATGCAGAAAATTAAAAGTGTAAATTATATGTTACAACAATATTTCTCTGCCTTTGAAGCTTCTGTGTTTATTAAAAGAGAAACATGAAATGTAAATGTAACCAGTTTTGCTCTGTTATTGTTTCATCTTACTATCTTTTACTTTTTAAAAAAAATAATTACTTTTTTATTATCTGTGTAATTTTTTTTTTAATTTCTGTTTTTAGGCTGAATAAATAAAAGTTGGGAGAAAAAGTTAAAGCATGCGTGTATGTAAAACAGCAAAATCTTTTCTCTAAACAAACGCACATTCGTCAGATGGGAATTTTCCATTTATGAGACTGCAGCAGTGCTAGTTTAGCTCAGCGGTCATTTGTGGTTTTACCCAAAGCTCCAGAAACAGTTTCATCTCAGACCATCATCATAAAACAGACTTCATTAATGGCCTGAAGGACACTTCCTGTTGTAAGCATTTCAGATTTTTAACTATTCATACTCGTAGAGAGCTCTTTGGTGACTAGAAAAGCCTGATTTATGTTCAACACATTATTACAGCAAATAATTTAACATCACAGGGAACTCTTTCACAACTGGATACAAGTGCCAAAGTTGGCAACAAACTCTTTAATCATTACGCCTGATAAAGACCATTTGTCATTTGTAAATAAATTCAAATGACTAATCACAGTTTCTAGATGTGAGCTGACTCTCGCAAGAGTCACTCATACATGCTCTTTAGAAAAT
The DNA here is from genome assembly GCF_963969265.1 of Rhamphochromis sp. 'chilingali'. Lineage (NCBI taxonomy): Eukaryota > Metazoa > Chordata > Actinopteri > Cichliformes > Cichlidae > Rhamphochromis > Rhamphochromis sp. 'chilingali'. The sequence continues at coordinate 8,500,100 of NC_137941.1, forward strand.
ATGTTTCTGAAAATCATACATGTTTGATCACGCAGAAATGGGCTTCAAACGGCTGAAATTCCTCAGAAGTGTCTTCATATAAACTGTTTTTCCCCAAACTGATTTGACAGCAGGGGCGGCGGCTGCTTTTGTTAAGCCACACCTCTTCTGTGAAGCTGACCAACTGTCTGTTTCTGTAAGTGACAAAATTAATAATGTAGATAAAATAAATTATTATTATTATTTTTTACCGATTTTATGTGTGAAATAATTTGGAAATAACTTTATTTTGTTCATTATTATATTATAGGTTTAACTGTATTTAACTCATTCATATTTATACTTAATCTTAATGTGAAAAAAATGTAAATGTACTTTCTTATAGTCAAACACATCAAAATGAAGAGTAAAACCTGCGAAACTGATCCACTCGTTGAAAGTCTGAGGTAGTAATTTTGAAAATTGTCCACTTGAAAATTCAAGAGACTGCTGTGATTTTTCAAAGAATGTCTCCAGAGGGATAAACACACAAAAGTTTCTATAAGACCAGGTGTGTCAAACATAAGGCCCGGGGGCCAGAATTGGCCCAACAAAGCCTTCTCTGGCAGTTGTAAAGGAGGGCAGAAATTCTCAGCATTTAATTATATATATTTTTTAATTACTGGCTAATGTTTTAACAGTAAATCTGTAGTTAATAAAAGTAATAAAGTCTGGACCTGAGCTTCCAGCACTTTTTTCTGTAATTTGAGATATTTATATGTTACAAAGGAGGATTTCAGTGACCCAGCATAACCTCAAAGTAGGCTGCAGGTAAGGAAAAAAGTAAAAATAACTCTAGTTGAAGACAAAGAAGACGCAGACCAGACCGATGGAGCAGATGCATTCATTCAGAAATCCCGGCCTCTTGTTCTTTTTTCATTGTAATCTCAGCTTTAAGCCAAACTTGGAGCAGAAGACGTTGCTCCACAGAGAGCCACCACCTCCTGAAAAAGATTTTCCCTCACTGACCTCATGACAGACAACAATAATTAGAGCCAATTAAACGCTGTGAGTGGCATTTTAATCGCACCCCACACATTTGTTACACTCCTCCAGCCGCTTGAGGTGGAAAATATTGCTCTTGTCTCCCATCCCCACTGCAACTAATGCAGTTTTAATTAAAGTTTTTCTTTCCACAGAAGCTCTCTCTGCTTTGTCCTTGGAAGGTAACAAGTCCAGACGTGTTCTGTAGGTATCGCATGAAGCTGCCAACAGCGTAACAAATAACTCTGTGGTGATTGTGACTCAATGTGCAGTTATCTCTGGTATCCACTTAACTGCAACGGCAAACAAGTAGCAAACCACAAACTATGTAGCTCACTTATGAAAGTCGGCGTTTAGATTGCACGACACACCCAGAGCTGCTTTTAATGTAACAGGGGAGGGGAGGGGGTCTAGTGCCACCGCACCGTCTATAGAAAGTTAATTTAGTGGAAGGTTGCATGTGAAATGAGTCAGGAATGTGTTTCTATAAGCTCATAGCTGCTTCGACACGCTGATCGCATCCCCGAGTGAACACAGGATGGGCTTATCTCAGCCCGTCTAAGGTGTCAGGGAACAGATGTCATTCACTGTGCTTACAGTAAATCTCAGTGATTCACTTCACATGTGTCACAGCAGACAGCACTGCGGGGGGACGGCTGAATAACCCTGACGCAAAGCACATTTTTAACCTGTTTGGTCTTTATGTTAAAGCTTCGGCCTGCAGTCCCCTCCTGATCCGTCGAGCTGTTACTTATACGAGGGCCAGATGTTGGTGTTTGGCACCAAAAGTTTAAAAGGCATCTTAAAGAAGTGTTTCTTTAGAATGCAAGGCCTATATTAAAACACGATGATTTTGTATTGCTCTATAATAACATTAGCCTGTCATGGTGCCAATGTGATGTAGTTGGGCGTTGTACTGAAAAAAGAAAGACTCCGTTGCACACCTCTCATGATACCCTCATTACTCAATACTGTTTGTTTACATTTTTTTCAAGGTGAACTTTGAACTTGGGTACTAGCGATGAAGTTCAAGGTTAAATGGTTAGCCAACCTAACTACTTATGTCCTCTAGTGCCTAGTATATTGTTGTTAAGCTTAAAGATGATAACATTGTGGGTAATATGAATTTTTTTTTTAACATTTGTGACCTTGACCTCATTGCCCCCTAAATTAAATAAGCTTAAGCTCTTATTTGTATCTCCGATCACACATATATCTTGAAAACTGTTATTCTCCCTCCCTTCAGAGGGAGTAGCTCATGTCTTCTTAGCCTCACCTGCATAGACCCTCCCACCTGCTTAAGTGAGGAAAGGGGTAAGCAAAACATAAAGTTTAGCCTGGTTTTTGCCAACATGCAGCTGAACCATGTGCACATACTGTGCATCCTTATAACAAACTGAATGCCTGCAGAAAACCCCTCTCCTATTCCTTCACAGCTGAAGACGCACCAATGCAAACCTGTTTTCACTGTCCCTGATTAGCAGCCGATTAGCTTCTAAACCAAGAGGAGCATCACTGTGGGAATGTTTTTCTGGGTTCAAACCGTAGAGCAGATGCTAAAAATACAAAGACAAGGCTGTTGGCCAAGTTTCTAAAAGCAGTGGTCTTAACTACTTTTTCCATTGATTCCAAACTGACAGGAAGCACTCGATATGAGCCCTGAATTCTGGCTGCACATTCTCAAAATGCCAGTACAGCTTTGCTTGAGAGCAGCTTGTGTTTAGCTGCAAATGAAGCACGAAGGGTTACATCCACTGAAAAGAAAACGTCTGCTCATTTGTTTTGATTTGCTCACATATTTTTATAACTTTTTTTCAAGAAAATTACATAAATACCATAAATAAGGATATTTTTCATAAAACAATATTTACACCCAGGTCCTACCGAACAACTCTTCAGCTAGCAGACAGCTAATTTGAGCTCTTTATGGCTCAGGTATGACAAATATATTGTGGGGCAGGTGAGGCTGAAAAGCCCCGAGCTGGACTTGACGATGAGGATTATGTTTGCTGGATGTGTTCGAGGTGTCACAATGCACTAGATGTCTGGCCCCTCTGAGGTTGAGATGACTCCCAGTTAAGGCCAAACTGCAGATGTGGGTCAAACACTTCAAATAGTTCTGCTTCCAGAGCATATACAGCAAAATGTTACCCTCATCCACAAAGATGCTCACTGTCTGCTGTCATGCTCTCTGGATGCCTCGAGTAACCAACTTTAGGTGTCCTTCTAAGAAACAAATTAATTTTGCAAATTCCTTTAGTCCTCTGTCCCCTGTAGTGGACATCAGGTCTTATCAGATCACTGAATGACATTATATAGTTATTGATTTTGGCATGATGTCCACGAAAGCATTGTTGCTTTCTGTTTAGACTTCAAAACAAAGTTTTTGATTAACTATAAATAAATAAATAAATAAATTTAAGACCAATTGACAGAGTCGGGGTTGACCTCATGTTTGTATGGTGTGCTGCAGTGTTGTGCTTGCATTCTTTAAGTGTTATTTAGACTTCATCTAACAATGCCAGGCCTCGCACAGTTTATTCCTGCTTCAACAGAAAGGTCAGTGAATAACGAGATGGAAGTTTCTGCAGGATCTGTACAAACTCAAACACCAAGGTGCCCTTCAGCATAACTGCTCAAGCGTCGCTGTGCTGAGAGGAGAGGTAAAAAAAGAAACGGTTATTGGCCGTGGAAGTCCTGTTAGTTTGAGTAATGTCATATTAATAATGTATCTGCACAGTCTCTGTAGCAGAGCTGGTACTCATAAAATGCTTTGCTCTTTAAGAACTGATCAAGGATCAGTTACATAACCACACAGGACGAACTTCACGGTGAGATGAATTGTCTCAGAGGAGCAGGAAATAATAGCTCGGGTTATATTAAGTAATTCAACCTTTATTTGTGCGAGGAAGTGTTTGCGGAGCGAGCGTGCTCTTTTGGAACGAGGCAGTGCTTCACATTCACACCTGGGAGCTACCAGGTACAGATACAGGAGTCTGGGCTTTGACCGAGGTAGGTGCTTTTTGAAGGTTGTTACTTCTACTGTAACAAATGTTCTGGAACATCCTCCTGGTGGTTTTACCACCACTTAAAATCACAATGTCTTTGTGAGATATGAATACATTCTGGCTACAAGTAGTTTGGTAGCTTCAGGTGCTAATCTACATAACCTCTTTGTTTGTTCTCACTTCTCTTTTATATTTTTATACTTCAATGATGGTCAAGGGCTGTTACAAAAGATTTCAAATAAGCAAATGTATAAATATTTGCTGCTTTACACGGTATGCACTTGGACCACTTATAGCTGGTATTTGAATAGAACAAATGGGAAAAGTTCTCTTTACCACCAGCTTGATATATCTAGTTGGATTATAAGCCAAAGGCATGATAAGTTTTCAGTTTATTTGAGAATCCACAAACATTAAAGCTTTCTCGAGACTAGCAGGCTTTATCCTGTAGGTCCATATGACTAGCCAAATTAATGGTTGAATCATTTTGGGTTATTGTGTTCTTAACAGTCAAATCCATGTCTTAGTTTTTTATTATGCTGTTAGTTCCTGAAAACATATAACCCACAGTTATATTAGAAGTCTCTTAGCCTTGCAATGATAAACTCAAGGGTATCTTTAAGATGGCACTAGTCGTTCTCAGTAACAAAACATGGATGTAGCTTCAGGGTCTGAAAAGCCTGTGGTTTCAAGAAGACTTAGAGTGCTAAAGCAGGGGGAAAACAATACTCTACCCTGAGCTCTGTAAACTAAAGTTTATGGGCTAAGTCACTCATTAATCAGGCTTTAAAAGAGGATTTCACAAATCAGTGGTTGATGCAACAGTGGCTACATCAATCTTTCAAACTGCCTATGGCCTAAGCCCTCCCTATATCTTGTTAGTGTATATTGCTGGAGGGGTCAGTCAACTTGACAACAGTGACAGCCTTTCAGGTGTTATACAACTGTCTCCAAGAAAGGGCCAGAATTCGACTTCTGTATTTGCCAACTAAACTTGACGGATTGTATAACTGGAAGGTGCGTCCCTATAGGTGAGAAGGCACACAACAAGCTACTGCCAGACTAAATCAACTCGCACACGATTGATCTTCCTGTAGAAGGTCTTTTCGTCAAGTCATTATGGTTCACAAACGAACCGATGGTCCTAACTAACTAACTATGGCCTATGTGAAATCCTTTTGTTGAAGGTTCTGACCAGTTTTCACTAAATTCAAGGATGAACATCTTCTTAGCATTGAAACGGCACACAACTATCCACTAACAAAGATCTGTTGGATTAAGAAAGGAGCTGTCATGAACCAGAGCATTATTTTCAATATCTTAGGCGCTTCTGAAAAGTTGGCAGAGGAAGCTTTGGTAAGATGTTAGCTCTCTGGTGGAGGAATTTCCTTTGACTCAGGCTTTCTGTAAAGTGGTGAAAATCATCTTGAGATACTGAGTACGTAAAAGATTAGGGATGAAAGTATAGAAATCGTTTGTTGGGTCAAGAGAAGCAAGGTTTTTACATGGTTAAATAAGTAAGGATAAAAAATGAAACAACATAAATCCATAAATGCTTGTCAAATGAAAGTTTACATTAACTAAAAATGGATAAAAAAAGATAAAGATCAATGAATACTCCTCCCTCCACCCAAAAAAAAAATCAACAAAAAAAAATCAACAGTCCAAATAAAAAAAAAATGAAGCCATCAGCTTATAAAACCATAAGACAAGAAACAATCTTTATAGTGTAGCAGCAGGAATATGCTTTACCCAGCGGTGGACCAGGAAGCCGTGTAAGGGGTACAACTACTGATTCTAAATGTTTGTGGGCACATCGGCCTCTTCTCTGATCTCCACGACACCAGCATCCTGCACAGGTGAGAGACAGCCAGTAGTAACTCAAGTTACAGTCGATCCCCGCCTATTCAAACTCCAAATTACTGTGGGAAATTTGTGGATTTTTTTGTAGAGCATATCTAAAATATTTGCTAAATATTTTCATTAGGATGATAGATTAAGGTATATTTGGTGTTTGAATAGGCCGTTGTGGTTCCTGACCCCGTGAATACTGGGGGTCGACTTTACTCATACTCCCAAAGATTAAAGAAAACCACAACCAGGGCTCCTGTGTCTTTCTGACCTTTGTTCCAACCTTATGCCTCCCACCAGGCCTCCTATTGGTCTTTGCCTGTTAGAAGGCTGTTGTTAATTGGCTGGAACAAGCATCCTTCCAGGAAAGTGTGATGTACATAAACGGAAGGCATAAAACAAAATACTTCCACCAGATGACAAGCTAATCACATGACTGTACTGTGGTGCCAGGGTAATGGCACATGGCTAATTAGCCTGAGCTATGACTCATCTGATATTCATAGTGCTCTTTGAAAGCCTGGCCTATAAACTCATGCTTACATCCACCTTCTGTGTTTTTATAAAGTATTTCTCCTCAGCATCCATCTGTAGGCTTGTGGTTTCTGTTCTGAGTTTTCACTGTGGGGAGTGATGAGATCAGAGCCTGAAAACCAGGCATTCTCTACACATTTCTACCTTCACATAATCTATTCCACATGAGCTGAGAGCCTGAACCACCTATCCACAGTGAGATAAGATGGATTATGGCTTTCCTGCTGTATTAAAGGACACACAACCGTACAATTAAAACTGAACACAGGCTCATACACGCACACCCGCTGAGCTCCTAATGGTAGTAGGCTGGAGCTGCATCGTGCACGATCAGGCATCTGATTTCTGATAAGAAGTTTCAAAGAGGAAGACGAGAGCTGAGAAAGGCTGTCTACGCGCAGGAAATCAAAGGCAGGTAATCTGACTTGCAGAGGAACAGCTGAGGTGAAACGAGCTACAGTGACGTTCTCTGATCTTATAAAGTGACGAATATCTGGCCACCCACAGAGTCCACGGATTTAACGTGACAGTCCGATTGCAAAAAGGATATCCCTCCTGGTGAAATGCACCACTTAAGGATTCCATACCAGGTCTTTCCTATGTGGATTTTAATAACACACATTTGTGCTCATTTGAAGATCATAACACACACTTTGCACAAGCCACCTAAGACTGTTTCAGTAGCAAAGTCTGTTACCAAAGCCAGCTGACCTAATAGAGATGGACTGGTATTTATGTTGCACTCTTCTAATCTCACTGACCACTCAAACAATTTAAGACCATAACCTACATTTAACCTTTCATACAGTGTTTATTTTCTGCACACTTATAGGACTTTATATGCCAGAAAACATGGCTAATTTAGACTCACTAGCAGTGTGGGGGTCATTACTCAACATATTTACTCATTACTTTTGTACATTACTTAATTACTCCTCAGAGAAAGTAATTTGTTACACCACTCGGTATATTTCTTTCTCATTAATCAGTAAAAGGAACTGAAACACACGGTCACATAATTACAAGGTAACAATATAAACTTCTTGGCTATAGCTCCACACAACACAAATCCCTATCCTGATGAGCACACGCATACAATCTTTCTTACTGTTTGAACACAAAGCCGAGAACACAAAGCAAAGATGAAAACCAGCCCAAAGAGACATCAAAGCGATCGCCACGGCGATTCTACTTCAGACACATGATCAGAAAGCCTGACTGCTCATCACTTGGCTAGCTTTGTGTTAGCATGCTAGCTGTGCAGAAGCTTGCAAAGAGCTGAAGTTCTGTTAGCCACATAATGTAGTCATTTCTGTGCTGAACACAGTGGAACCAGCAAACGCACAGAGGCCTCAGCTGGCTAGTGGATTCAAACCAGGAACCAGCTAATTTGAGTCCCTGAGCTTGACCTCTGGACTGTGTTTGTGCTAAATTTACATGTTGCTTAGTGCTGTTCAGCAGGAATCTGTTTGCATGTTGTTTGCATGGATGCAGCTTGCTAATTAAGCTAGCTAGCATTAGCTGGTAACTCAGCACTCTGTCTGCAGCCAAAAGATTAAGGCTAAAGCTTGAAAAAGCAGATTCCAAACACTAACCTATTTGTAGGTCTTTTGAACCACATCAACTAAAAATGTAGGACTAAAAAAAGAGGTTTTTTTCTCAAAGTTAGCGTACAACTACCTCATCTATTAAATTACCTCTGTGCACTATTGCTTAGCTTAAGTTATTAACAGGAAACCTGCGTCATCATGCTACTAATTTCCATGATTTTTAGATCCAAAACTACAGATTTTTCTTCATTGGTCTTGTAGCGTCTGAAAAACTTTACCTTAAATTAAAGCTTTTCCCAGATTTGGAACTTATAACTTGTATAATATATTTTTTTATGGATGGAGAATCTTGCTGGACTGGCTCAGCTCCCAAACTTCACTTTGCTACGCATGAGAGCATCCTGAGTACTCTGTAGGGGCTCTACTTCAATCTGCGATAATTGGTTATATTTGTCCACTTGGTGGCAGGAGAAACACGGCAGGACAGCTTCAGACTTATGTTTTTATTTACACATCTAGCAGTTATGGACTTAATTAGCATTCATTTGGAGTCGTGTCTCTTTCTCTCTTTCAGGCTGTTTGGTGGATCTAAGTTCAATATCCACTCTCTTTTATCTCTGCTTTTAGTTTCCACCTACTCCTAAGGGAAATATCTGACTCTAGCTGCTCCAATATTTTCACCAGCTAATCGCTAACTATCTCTGTCTGCTGTGTAGTGCTGGGTAGGTAATGTGCAGTGGTGTTTTAGACTTTCAGAGATCTGTAATGGCACAAAACTAAGTAGTGCAGGTGTGTTTAAACTGCAGATCTGAATGTTTGACAGGTAAACAATGAGCTGAAAACCACCATAAACATGGCTAATAGCTATATGTATATATAGCTGTTGTGATCTTTTGAAAGTCTCTTTTTACAAATATATTTACATCTTCTTTGAGATTGGACTCAGCTACAGCTTTATTAATTAGACAAACACTATGATTGTGAGAAAGCCTCCGCATGTTGCTTTAGTCCTTGATCATGGGTATGGCTGATGTTTTGTTGGATCAGTCTCCAAAGAACAACCACAACCAAAAACTGAGCAATATAGCATGCAGTTACATGAACTTTGTTCATGTACAGCAGGGTGATTATTCACCACAATGAATAACTTCTTCATTTGTTTGCCCAACACAGGCTGGCTACAAAAGTAACCGCCTAGCCTTGTTTTTGGCCCCCTCTTACTGTAAGACAATGTCTAACTGCCAGGTTAGATGAATAACCATGTTTAGATTGGCTGGTGGCTAAAGTTTAAGTCTCTCTGATAACTAAGTGCGAGCAAAGCAAAGAAACAGAATGACAGTTTAGTCCAGCAACATGACGCCATGAAACCTGAAACACATACATGCACAAGTAGCCTTTAGCTTACATTATACTCGGCTGTCGACATGGACACAGACAGCTGTAGTCTGAAAAGCTTGAAAATAAGAGGCGACTTCTTCTTTAAGTTTGTGAAGATTTTTCATTTCTTATCCAAGAGACTTCTTTAGTTCTAAAAACAAAAGGTAGGAAGACCTTGTTTTAGAACTGAAGCCTCTTGGATGAAAGAGGAAACCATTGAAACCATGAAGGGTGAATAAAATTCAGTAACTTGATTGAAGCAACTACCAGTTGGATCAAAGGATAGTGCTGACTATTGATGGAGGGGTAACTGCAACTACAGAGCAAAATAAAATTGGATTTTAGTTACAGCATCATAAGAAAATTACACTTTTTAAAGGAAGCTTCTGCAAAAGGTCTGCTGAACATCTAGAGAACAAAAACTACACCTACGTGGTTTACACCTGAGTAACCTTCATCCATACCTCTGTCATCTGCTCTCGACGTAACAGGATCAGTGCCTGCTTACAGGACACTTTGGTATCAGATCGTCTCTGCAGAGGTGAGCGTTACATGTTTTCTTTCTCTAACCGAGATGTTTCCCAGCTCCCCTCAGGATTTAAAACCCCCTAACCCTCTGGTCATAACTCATTTTCCCCGAGGCTGAAGTTACCCTTTGCAAACTAAAGCTAAAGCCATTCCCCTTCAGTCTATCATCTTCTTTAAGTTTGTCCCAAACATTTAGCTGAAGTCATCGTCTGCAGGCTGCCTTGGCAGTCTGCCCGGCACTCTCCTTTTATATTTTACAGTGGAGACACGTATACACACCCCAGTGGCAATGTGAATAATGAGAACATGTACTTGGGATGAGAAGAACAAATGGAGAACCAGCAGAGATAGAAAACAGGATAAAATAAAGATGACCTCCTGATGGTTTAAAGCTATCCTCTTAGAAATAAAAAATTCAGTTTCTGTCCCTGCATGTGCAGTCTACACAGATGAACCTGCTAATACTAATTACTGGACCTCATGTAGCTTTTTGAGGGCCAAGCAGTAAAAGGTTCATATTTGCAAAGTTTCTTCTAGATTTTATGCTGTAATATCTGGAGACACATCTGTGTTTGGTGAATTATAAAACGAAAGTAGGTGAAACATAATTTCTGCTCTTAGATATTAAGTTGGTAAAGTTTCTGTCTTGCTTGTCCTTCCAATTTTCTTTTTTTTATACCACCATCAGGTTAGGGGTAAAATGTGGGTATGGTTAGTGTTGAATGCTTCTTATAGATTTTTCGAAAAAGCTTTTCAGGGCAAAGCTTTAATGCCAAATAAATGTTGCCATTCATCCTGGTACTTGACTTACTTCTTCCACTTCGCCTCTACGGGGGTCTGAAGCCAATCCCAGCCATCATAGGGTGAGAGGTGGGCAGCCCCGGGACAGGTCTCCAGTCTGAACTCAATCAGAAAACATATATTACACTTAATTTGAAATGAACATCCTCTATGTCCTGTTTATTTGCCTGTGGCTAATAGAATGTGGCTAAAACAAAGTTTTGACCTACAAAATAACCAACAAAAAACAAAATAGAAAGTCCAGTTTAGAAATAACAGTTGTGAGCTTTCCAGAAATTCAATTCAGTTTTAATCATATAGCATCAAATCACAACAACAGTTGCCTCAAGGTGCTTTATATTTTAAGGTAAAGACCCTACAACAATGCAGAGAGAACCCCAGCAGTCGACCTCGAATGAGCAAGCACTCGGTGAAAGTGGGAAGAAAAAACATGGTTTTTTTTTTAAACAGAGAGCCAATAAATAGAAGTCAGTATGGGAGGAATATGCTCTCTCTTTGTGTTTCCTGTCAGTACTAAAGGCCTTCTCAGGGAATTTGTAGAGGTAATTATAGTAAAAATAATAGTTGTCTGTCTCTCTCTGTTATTCCTGCATCAGATTGATGACCTGTCCAGAGTGTACCCCGCCTCTTGCCCTATGGTACCTAGGATAGGCTACAGCCCCCTGGCATACCTGATAAAGATACGCAGATGGATGGATAATAATAGTGCAGACTCCAGTAACTGTATTTGCTTCAAAGGCTAAAAGTCACCATCCCTGTAACTAGGATGTTGGCGACCTGGTGCATGTTAGGAATTTAGAAATTCACCTTTTGTACCTTTACGTTAGTATACAAAACTACTACAACAGATTCAAGACTGGTCTCTATGTGGCAGGATGAATGTTATCCCTCGGTCCAACCCACTTTCAGCCTGGCCCATTAGGGGGCGCTGGTATAAATAGTGGCCATTTCAGTATCTCTGCATCGCTTGCCTGTGATCTCCTTTTTGGTCACCTGACTTCCTCGGTGTGGTAGAGATCGTTTGTGGGTTACTCCTCTAAAGTCTCCATCGCGGCTGGTCGTAGTTATAGAAGCCTCCTCTGAGCTATTCTGCTTACATTCTATGACACGGCTTACTTGGTACGTAATCAACTTTTGTTACGCTCTCTGCCTTCTATTGTTCTTTTATAGTAATTATTTATTATGTTTCGCAGGAAGTGTGGGCCTTAGTTTTGCGCCAAGCTACGTGAACTGAAGTGCTGCTGTTTTGCCTTGCTGTGCTTTTATCGTCTGTTCCCGTTGTGAGATTTCTTTCCCTGCTGCTGTCAGCTTTTACAGTGGACGTCGGCGTGGACAACGGCCATATGCATGCCGGTTATCGGAGTCAGCTGGCGTGCATATTGATTGACTGTTAACTTGTCGTTGTGTGACGGCAAGCTGGAGCAGTACGGCGATTCCGTTTGCTCCAGATTTTAGAGTTTTACCCAGATTGTATGTTGTTTTATTGCTTTTGATTTGTAGTTTGGATTTTTGTTACACCACTGGTGGGAGGCCCTTTTTCTAGCTGTAGATCACCAGTGTGGTCCTGCAGTTGGGTTATCCCCCGGTGCTACACATTAGTTTGTTGTAATATATTAAAATTTTCTTTGTTTCTTTTATTCAGATGCAGAGTGCCGACGTGGAGGAGACTAGGGTGCCTTGGTGGTGGGATCCCTTGAGTGTACACACCTGCCTTGTTTAGTTTATTAGTGTGAGTGTGTGTGATAGTGTGCTCCACTTGTGTTTTGGGTGTGTTTTCTTTCTTTAGTTTGTGTGTGGCATCCCTGCCCCTCCACTGGTAAGCCTCAGCTCTGAATACCTTTTTAAGCATATTTGTACTTGAATATTTATGATTGTGCTTTTATATGGTGTTTTAAATAATTATTAATAAATTGTGAATTTGTTGATCATTGAACCTCGTCTCTGGACTGAGTATAGCGAACCTAAGTGCCTTTCTGGTGATTTAGTGTTACTTTCAGTATTCTCTGGGTGAAATTCCCAGGGTGGCGTTGTCTTTTTAAAACTGCAAAGAGTATTTACTTTATATCCCATCCTCGTCTCGCCACATCTATAAGGTAAAAACCACAAAGGTACTAATAAATACCCCCTGTGAAGGGTACAGCGGCAGTACCTCAGATGGTATCACCCTGCTGACAAACCGCTGACGCCTGACAGCGTAGATACTGTGTGCTCTCACAGACGACGGAGGGTTTATATTTAGATGTTCGGTTGAACCACTTCATCCACTCTCTGAGCCATTCATCTGAGGCTCTGATGGCCCGCTGACCATGAGGGAAATTACAATCACTGTTAGAATTGGTGTAATGAGTGTTTGTGTAGGTGGGCGGGTATTGTATCTGCTTCCATTTGTGTTTTCTCCTTTTCACCATCACTAGCTGAGTAAGCACAAGGTCCTTCCAGAACCTTCAACAGAGGGATTCTTCGGGCTGAATGACAGGACCGCACTGCCTCATTAACATCGAACGCAGAGATAAGAACCGATTACAAACAACATGAAAAAGGCTGCTTCAAGAGTAATTAATCAGACCGCACTAGCCCACTCTCAAACGCAGAGTAATCCTAACAGAAAGACAAACCCTGTCCAAACTCATTTCAAACAAGCCTTTTATGTGTACTCTTAATTGGTCAGCACTATTGGTAATATAAGCCACCCTTTGGCCACATGCTTTGTTATTGTGCCAGCATGGACGCAGGGCTCGCAGTGACCATAATCAGCAGGCCGCTCTTTGAGGCTCCACATAATAGAGGACCTTCTCTCACTGAGCTGCAATCAGCGGTTCGGTATATGTTTATTTTTTGCAAAGACGGGACAGAACATAATACTTTGTCCCGTTTGGCGTCTCTGCTTCGAGGCCTGATTGGGAGACCCCCCCCTCGAAGGAACTGAGCTATGAAATTGATATCCTTTGTTTAATTGGCTGGGTCGCTCGAGGTTTACAGAATGCCCCCCAGGACTCATCCTCAAACACCGGAATTCACTGATTCCTCAGTTTTTCCTGGAGCACCACAGCCGCCGCATGCTTTGTGCTGAGTAAACAGTAGCGGTTCCACCGTGGCCACAGGAGCGAGGCAATCCGCCATTTTGTTTGTCCTCTAGGTTTGTGCTATTATGAGGAAGCGGGGTGACAAACAGCACAGCTCAGCAGCTCTACTAACACCAAAGGATTTACCAGTGAGGGTTTTCTTTGTCCTACAACATGCCTCGGTATAATTCTTTTGGTTGATTTTGTGTGTTTTGAATTATCGTGCAGCCCTTGTGGACATTGCCATCTGCCCAACCCCGGCCCTTTTAAACAAACCCTTGGCTGTTGTTGGCTGCAGGGGTGGAAGCTTGCAATATTCTGCCCAGTTGTTGTGTTTACACGGGGGCGGCATGGGAATTGTGTCTCTCTTTTGTGTACTTAAGGCAATGCCACCCAAACCCAGCGAAAATCATAATATCCATGGTCAGAGAAGGGCAAATACACAGAGGGAAATCTGTTTGGAGTGATCGGGGTAAAGATAACAATGAAGGAGAAAACATGATCGGGCTGACTGCTGCATTCATAAACAGTCTGATAATGATTTAAATGGTTTGTTTGATACATGTGGAGCGTGCTGTAAAAATAAAATGGAGGGAAATGTTAGGAATAGATGAAATTGTCCATGACTGTCACTCAACATGCTGCTGGAGCTGCGACGTCTTTCTTTTCTCCTCTAATCCATTACATTAACAGGCTTTTTCCATCCTTGTTTCCTTTGTGTACCTTTAATCTTCACTCCAACACCTCCACTCTCCCAACTTGTGTTTTTGCACACACACTATCCCAGCGTTCTCCCTCTCTGATAGCAAAAGTGTTTTCGCAGTTCATGTTTTCTCGCCTTTGCCCACTCTTACTCCTTTTTTTATGCATCCACCTCCATCTAGCTTCTCTTTCATTATACACTTTTCATAAGGTTTTATTTCCCTCCAGCTGAGAATAGGCTCATTTGCATATTTGTGATCTTTCAATACAGGTTTTTGTTGTGTTGATTGATGTGGCTTCTGTCTAAATGTGAATACTTCCCTAGAGTCAAAGCTCAGACAGTGCATACATTTCTGTGATGATAGCAGGTCCAATGGCAATCGGATATAAGCTTTAAACTTTATGTCTAGCTTTAAGACATCATCTATATCTGCATAACTCATCTGGATAAAAGCAGTTGCTCTTTAATGTGGGGTGTAAATGGGATCAGGGTGTTATAGGATCAAGCAGAACGTTCAATGTTCCTTCAGACTCAAGCCTAGCAGACTCAAAATCTAGTGTTTTTGTCATGTATCTCCTGTTCCAGTCATCGATGTTCAACGTGGCCAGAGTTTCAAATAATGAGATCACTGTATGAAAAGTAATCCCTGTGAGCTCAAAGCTCAGGCACTCAGTTTTAGGGAGTTTCTTTTTTTTTCTACTCTTGGATCTGTATGATGTCATGCAGAGTGGATAAGCCTACAAGCGGCCAATCAGAAGACAGCTGGCCTGAGGCGAGGCGAGTTTGTTTCAGACAGGATAATCTGAAAGTGTCAAGTTTGGGTGTGTTGGTAATTTTGCCATCCCAAATACAGGACGCGAAAATCAGTGAGGGTGAACATAGAGCGAGACTTTAATGTCAAAAAACAAAAAATTACAGTCCAGAAAGCCCGAGAATAAACCAAAGCAAGGATGAATCTTTAAACATAGAAGTCCAGTACCAAGAGACACCACACCTTTAGGCAGGACTCAACAAAGGAAAAGGAGAGACTGAGACAGTATATACAAAAAAATACTGAGGGAAGAAGAATATGGGGAGCATGGCCTCAGACATGTAACCGAATGACACATGGAAGTAAAACTCAACACAAGACACAGAACAACACTTACCCAAATAAAACACAAGGAAACATGGAGGACAAAAAGACTAACGCAGAGACGAGACTGAAGGACTAGAAAGGGGACAAAAAAAGGAACTAATGAACCTAAATTCATCTAAAACTAAACTGAAAACAAATAACACAAAAAACAAAACAATAAGGAACTAATACCAGGCATCAGAAGATAATAAAACGCATGTGTCCAAAGAAATACAAAGCAACTTTTCAACATAAATCACCTCTCAAAACCCAGAAGAAAAATAAATTAATAGCAAACTCAAACCGAAGGGTCCCAGACCAAGGGACCATGCCAGAAGGCCTGAGGTTTCAGATAAAGAAGGATTATTTTGAACTTTGAGTAATACAAAGCTACTTCACTGGATTCCAAGAATGAATGAGCAAGATCTGTTCACTTTAAATGAAAGGCAACAAAATGAAGAAAACCATTACAACTTTAAATTCGTAGAAAAAATGTCCTTTAACACCTACAATCAACCTGAAGTGCCGAATGCTAAAACATCTAATGCCATGAGCCCTAATAAATAAATAAAGGATGTAATAACTGAGTATAAACTAAGCCTAAGGTGAAACAGTGTTTTGGCATTTATTATTTCAAACTGCATAAACGCAGGCACACTTACTAAATGTGCAGCGAATCATTGCTGCTTTTTAAAAGTTAACATTTAAAAGTGTGATCTATTAAAAAAATTATCTATATTCAGCCTGACATGCCTCGTCTCTTTCTGAAGTCCCCCTTTTCTAACCTTCTGCCCTTTTTCTCTCCGTATTACCCTTCTCTTCAGACCATTTTTAGCCACACTGACAGCGTAGCTCGAGGCAGTGTCGGCCCTCCACTTTGGCCCACACTGAAATATCTCAGCGACTAATAAACTGCCATCGAGTTTCATTCAGACTTCCACTGTTCCCAGAACACAAATTCTGCTGGCAGTTTTGTGATCTCCTGACTTTTCATTTAGCACCAACCAAAATTCAAACCACATTTATAGCCTTAAACCTTTGCACACATTTCCACTTCTACTCGACAGAATAACACCAGATGTAACAAACTGACTTTAGGGATGTCTTTATTTTATCTACTGCAGCAGCTTGAGGGTGAAACTTGTACTTTCAGGTCAAATGTCTCGACAGCTCAAGATAGACTGTGGGATGGAGTGAGAAGTTGTCAGCTAATACTAGTGAGCTTATTTAGTAAACTACATCAATAGTACTTATTAGGAAATATCTGGTTGGGGTGGATGGGAGAAAGACAGGACAAAGACACGCTGTGGAAGAGCGCGAGAGATTAATAACCTGATCCAGTCACCTGATACAGCCCTTACTAGATACATATATGTTTATCAAAAAGGTGAAAGCTTAATCTTAAAAGTACAGAGGGTGGTCTACCTCCAGAATCCAAACTGGATGCTGGGGGCCTGAAAGCTGATGGCTTACAAGTGAGACCTCACTCTGGCCATTAACCAGTTCACCACGATGCTCAGGATGGCAACTTGTCTGTAAGTCTATAAGAAGGCAGGTGCTTTGACAAAACGTTAGGCTCTCCTATTCAAGGAATTCAAGTTCTTACTTTTGATTCATTCCATCAGATTAAAATTAAATTCCTAATATGATGTATAAAGTCAAAACATTCAGTGAATTCAAACGACAGCCGGGGACGTGACATGATCAGGATGGAGTTGGATGTGAGTGACTGAATCAACTACCAATGAGAATGGATATTGTTGACTGACATATGACAGGATGCTTAATAGAATAGAGGGTTACCTAGGCAACCAGAGCATCGAATATCTTCTAACGACCAATCTAAGCTTCAAAGCAACATGTGAACAGACTTTAGGTGCTAAAGTCTGCACATTCAAACCGTGCATGTTAGCATTAGGCTGGTGAATATGCTGTGATGGTGGCTTTAGGAATCATCTAAAGTAATTACTGTGCTTCAGTATGTGCTCGCAGAGTCGCTCTCATGGCCGCGGCCTTGTTCTCTTTCTGCCCGCTTGCTTTTCTGAAGCTGGAACTTCACACAGATCATCTTTCATTTCTGTCCGGCACTCTTTCACATCTCAAACTTCTGTCCCTTTTTCATCCCTTTCAGCCTCCTCTCCTATGCAGTTTCTAGTGAAAGATTCCCTCCTGGACACACTCTCTGTACAGTTGGAGATACCGAGGCCCGTCCTCTGCAGAATACTAATGTCCATTGATCTGCTGCAGACATAACATTTCAATCACAGGGATAGCATCCTCCAAGCCTCCAAATTTATGACGATCAATGTGCAATAACCATAAAAGCTATCGAGCTGAGGGTTGGGCGGGGGGCGGGATTAACAATCATGTACATTTAAATCAAAGGTTACCACTCAGCAGCGCCATCCGTTCACAGAGCCGTCTGGCCGAACTCGCCGCGCTTAGTTCAGAGAGTCTTAGAGGAAACATATTGTGTTCATCAGTGGGAGACAAAGGCAGCAAAACTTATTTCTCGCCGTCTCTGAGAGGAGAGCGGGAGTTAATTAAAGCATGAGACACCTCTCTGAATATCTTTAGCACTGTTTCCAAGCAGGCTTTCCAACACCCAAGAGTAAAAGAAGGGATGGAGAGACCGAAACATAGAGAGAAATGAGTTGGGGGGCGGCAAACGCAGCACTATTTCAGCACGCAGATCTGACTAGACAGGCTGAAGCTGCAAATTGCTTTTAGCACTCAATTTCTCACCTTAATTAAAAGAGGAGAGAGCTCCAGTTACAGGCTACCTCACTTTAAGCATCTGCTTTTCATGACAAAAGTGGGACAATGGTGGGTGTTTTTTTTCCTCCCTTGCTTTCTTCCTGCCTGCAGTCTTCTGCTGATAAACCCCTGAGTGGTGTTGAGTCGGGTCAAACTGTGATGCTTAACCTGCGGTGTCAGAGGCTCGAATGCCAATTAATTGTGCTTTTACCGGCTCGTCCTGTGAATAACACCATGCTGCACTTCTCTCTCCCCTTTCTTTGTTTATTCAGACATACAGCGGTCCTAAAGCTGCAGCAGCCATTTGTGGCCCGGTTAATTAAACTGGCAAATCATCCATGCGTTTTTTTCCTTTGATGTACGACTGAGTCCTTTTGTCCACACTGATTGCAGCTGGATAATGACGGCTTATAATGAATACAGCGGGAGGTACTCCTACAGTAGCGATTAAATAAATATATCATGTCACGCCACGGCTTTTATCTACTGCTCGATGTGACTTTAACGATGTTACACAAATGACTGTGCGCATATTTCAGGCTGTCGCTGAATCTGTCATTTGTTATCTTACAAGGTTTAAAAGTAATGCATTCACAGTAGAGGTAGAAGACGGCGTGACACAGTCTCACAAATTTTGACGAGGCCTCAAAAATGTACTAAAGCAGCAGAAGTTGAGCAGGTAGTCAGTGCAAACTCACATTCCTGGTATATTTGATAAGTTCAAACCGATTTCTGCTATCTGCTTGGTTACTATTAGACCCCAGACCATTTAATAGTTCAAAAGTCCAGCCTGTTTCCATTCCTAAGGAGTCAAATACTGTTGCATACACTGCTCAAAAATAGTTAAAAGAATAGTTTTTAATCAGAGTATAGCAGCAAGTCAGTTGAACTTCTGGTATATTGATCTTGTCAGTTAAGTAGCAGAGGAGGTCGATAACTCGTTTCAGCTCTTTTAGTGTTAATTAAACTAACAACAGGTACCCAGGAATGGTTTTACAGGTGGAGGGCACTGACATTTTTTCCCTCCTCATCTTGTCTGACTGTTTTTTTCCCCTAGTTTTGCATTTGGCTAGGGTCAGTGTCGCTGCTGATAGCATGAGGTGATACCTGGACCCCACAGAGGTTGCAAAGGTATTCCCCACTCCTCCAGGATGGGACATCAATACGTGCCATTGCCAGAAAAAGGATGATCACTGCCAGAGCCCTACAGAATGACCTCCAGCAGGCTATGGTTGTGAATGTGTCTGACCAAACTATCAAACTGAGTTCATGAGGGTGGCCTGAGGGCCTGATGTCCTCTAGTGGGGCCTGTGCTCATTCCCCGGCAGCATTTCCCATATATACCAGAATTGGCAGGTCCACTGGCACTCTGTGCTTTTTACACATGACAGCAGATTCACCCTGAATATGCTGTGGCACATGTAAAGTGGTCTGGATAAGCAGGAAGAAGCATATCCATGGAGGGCCACACAGACCTCTACAGACCTCTGGCTAGGCATCGGCACCCTGACTACCATTATGTATCAGGATGAAGTCCTTGGACCCACTGTCAGATTGTACACTGTTGCAGTCGGTCCTAAGTTCATCTAGGTGCACGACAATGCCTGCCTCATGTAGAGAGAGTATGCAAGCAGTTCCTGGAGGATAGAGGAATTGATACCCTTGACTGGACCCCACTCTCAACCTCTCTGCTCTCGTCACTGCTCCTCATTTCAGACTTAAAGTGTCCTTCCATATCATCTCCTCAAACACTGGAAAGTCTTTCAGTGATGAGAAGTAACACCAACATTTTCTGTTAAATTCAGCTACAGTTAGATTGCAGATGTGGGGCTTAAAGCCTCAGTTTCAGATGGACATGCAGTTGCTTATTTTATGCTTTTTTCAAGTCCACCTGAAGAGGATACACTGCAGCGGAGTGTCTCTCAGATGAGACAACAAATTGCTCAGTGCTCAGACCCTAAAACACTCACAGATGTGGAAACTATAAAGAGATGTAAAGAATTCCTTGGCATCACATTTACGCACAGTGGGTCAGCACATTTTGTTCCACATGCACAGTTCATGCAGTGACTGGGCGTAGCATAACTTTAGTTAATGAAGCCATCCAAAGTACACTATGAATATTTCATTGACTATATGAGTTACAGGCCCTTGAAGTACAAAGGGGTGGGTCCAGATTCCACCACATCTTTTCCAGCATTTTTGAGCCTTCATAACTTCATAAATCCAGAAGAATTTCACAAATTTTTAATGCTGAAAAACATATTTAAGCTGTGCAACTTCTACTCCAAGTGTTATAGTCGATATTCAACGTAGAGCATAATTATCATATTTTGAAAACTCATATAACTGTGTGGAATAGGTGGTATATGAAAAATCTCCTTTTTACCCAAGTTTTGGACTCATCCCTCTGAAATTTAAGGGCCTACAAAAGAAAATATTTAGAGCAGGAAGGTAAAATTTAGCATTTATTACACCGCAAAGTCTGATGTTTCCTGTATAGCGGTGAGCTGTGCACCTCTGCACTCGTTGGGATCTCTGCTTTCAGGCGTCGCTTCCAGTTAAAAGCCCCAGAGGAAATGTCAGAATCACCATTATTGATAGAATCATTAAGACAATCTCATAATTCCCACACAGATCAGGAGGTAATTTGACCGTACCCATAATCAGCTCTCTTAATCAATTCGTGTCTGTGCCTGACAGCCGAGTATGATGGTAGAAAGGGAAGTTTCCTTGTTGGCAGTTGAGAAACGACATGGATGAATGTCAAAGAAAAGCCGTCAATTATCCTAAGCGGGTTTACATAAGTGATTGGTCCGATGATGGGGCGGGAGCAGGGGCAGAGGGAAGCGTTGGGCTGGAGGTCCGCTTGATTTTTGATTCGTTTTGATGGGCCCAGTTGACTTTTTCCTCTTTGTGGTGATGGTTAAGGAGGGCGCAACAAATTACTCCTTGTTGGCCGAGGCCAACATGGAAATCTGATGAGGGGAAATTACACATCACATCTGCCCTCGTTTGGGGCAAAACGTGCCTAAAACGGTAATTGTCCGGCTTAACGGCCACACCAAAAAAAGCTGAATAAGTGCCTTTGTGAAGAAGTTAGCGTACATACTGTACGGTCTCCAGCCAGCTGTCCTGCGGCCATCACTGATCAGCCCCACTGGATTATGGGAAGAGGGGAAGCATTCCAGTCGTGCTCTCGGCTAATTAGGCTGTTTGTTCTTGCCCCATTTTCAGCATCCAAGTAAATTGGGCGATCAAACTGTTTAAACCCCTGACCTTGGGCTGATTATTTCTGGGCAGGGGGGAGACATGGGTTTAGAGGCTGACATTTGAAGGCTGTGGTTCAGCAGAAGGAGGTGAAGGAGAAAGAGGAGGCCAGAAGGCAGTTGAGCTTTTGGCAGAAAGTCACTGACATCTCAGTTTTATAGTGAGGGTCCGTGTCTTCAGGCTCACTCCAGAGCTTAAACTTAACCAAAAAAAAAAGGCTTGCTGAGCCTTACCTCTTAAGATTTGCAGCTTGATCTTGTTCCACCTCTAGAAACATGTGAAACACTGAGGTGCTCCTTTGACAGCTGCACACTGCATGCTGTACATGCTGTAAAGTGTAAAGTGCTGGCTCCAAGAGCCACCGACCTTTAGCTCGATTACCATTTGAAAGGAAGGTTACACAGCTGCTTGGCACCGGTGGATATGCATCATATTCTGCAGGCAAACTGTGTTTGACCTCATGGACGACACTCTGGGTCTTGAGACATAGCTCAGCATCAATAATTTACAATCAAATACTGCATACATTTCATGTGTTTCCCTTCATAGATGTGCCACAGATCTTAAAACCACACCAAGCACTGACAGTACTCGATAGGAAGACGTGACGGCCAGAACGTCCCCATAAAAATGTGCCTGTGGGTTACCTTTAAAAATCTTTATAAATGTTTATTGTCAGTTGCTGTCAACTTGTTTTTTTTTATTACACCCAGAAAGCCTAAAGCAGTGAGTTGGTAACCTTTACAACAAAAGAGCTTTATAAAGAAGCTGAAGGTAGTATAATAGAGTAATAATAGATAATTACTCTTACCACATGTGAGAACTGTGATGTGGGCTCTTCAGTACATTGAAACATCATTGCGATAATCCCATGTTTTTGTTGCATTTATAATAAAAATTGTCCTGCTAATATTTATTCACTGGCAACAAAAGAGCACAATTATGAAGTGGAAGAAAAAAAGTATATTTTAGGATCTGTTGTTCATTTCCATATTCATGAGGAAAAGACAAAGACCAAGTGAAGGAAGACACACAGAGGGTTGATGTAATGAGAAGGTGAGACGAGGACAGATGATTCGCTTTAAATGAGCAGCGAAAACAAGGAGGAGAAAGAAGACATTCGTGTAATTTTCTGTGAAAGCCATTGCAAATGAGCCATGTATGGATCCAGAGCCACAGGTTTGCGACTCATGGGGTGAACCACTAATATCAATGATTTGAACTCTAGCTAGCTAGTTAGCAATCTTGCTAGCTATCTAGCTAGTCAACTATCTATCTATCTAATTATTGTAGGCTGAATCCTGAATCAGTAAAATAGTTTTACTTGTTCACAGAAAATAAACGCCTTTCTTGGATTATTCCTTCAGTTGTTAGAGCATCCACAATTTTGCTTAGAGGCATGAAATGAGCGGCCACACATACTCTGTAGCAGCAGCCTCATTATTGCTTGACCTTCAGCCACCACAGCCAGCTGCTTGTTCTTCAGACAAGTTTCAAACCTAATGTCATTTGGAGTTATTGTTTGGAAATGGGAAAGTCCTAAACCGCCCAATCAGCACACATTAGCATAATGCTAGCATTTTGTAAACAGAACCCGGCTTCCTGTAAGAAAAACGAAAGAACAAATGTTTTTCATTTCAGATATATTGTTTATGTTATATTTGTGAATACTAGAATAAAACGTGATTTAATTTTGACCAAAATGTTAGTTGAGGACTATGTCAGTAGTGCCCTCCGGTGAACTGAAGCCTGTTTCTGTACAGTGGGATTAAAAGGAAGTGGAATGCCTCGTCTTGATTATACAATGCAGAAACCACTTTTTTTTTCATAGTGGGTGCATTTGAGTTATTGACTGTTTCTTTTCCAGCTGTCAGTCTTTATTTTCCTCACTTGCCCTCATTTGACATCTTCATGTTAATTCTGCAGAAAAGTCAAAATGCAGGAACGGAGATGAAAACAAGGCAAAGCCACAACAAGTGAATCACAAATGAAGCCAGCAGGAGGACAGATAGATGACTGAATAGGCAGAGACACATGCAGCTGAAAGCAGGGCTTCAAAAGAATGTGGTGAAAATTGTGATGTAGAGGAAAAAGAGGCTGGTGGACAGATCAAATGGGCAGAATAAGCCCACAGAGAAGGGAAAGGAAGTAAAACAGAGATAAGCTGAAGGAGAACACACAGTGAGAGATAAAGAGATGTGAAAATAAACTGGTCCTGTAGGTCATTGGAGAGATATCACAGTGAAAAGGAAGGTTGTGGAGAAGATAGAAGTCGGGAAACAGGCAAATAAAAGGAAAAAGAAAGACTTTGTGTAACAGAGGTAGTTCCGAAAGATGTGCAAGTACTTTCTGAGAGATTAAAAAAGCAAAACACTTTATTTAGACTGAACAGATTTAAAATAGTACGAGTAGTACTAGAGCTGCTCTATGTGAGTCACAGTTCAAAATAATCTTTATTTAACTCATACTGGGCCGCAGCAGCCGGTCAATCAGAAACAAGCCGCTTTAGTTCCTCCTCCTTTCTGCTGATTAAAGAAAACTTTGTTCAAGAGTGGCTGTTTTTAAATGTGACTAAGAGAAAAGAATGCACTGGAAATAAAATTTTAAAGGGAAAACAACCAAAGACAAGACGGATGATGGGACTGAATACATACAGAGACACTGATTACATTTTAAGACTCAGGTGGGAACAGGTGGAACAATAACAACAGGTGAAAACAATGAAGGCAGGGATGACACATCATGAAGGCTGGAAGTAAAAACTGAAAAGACACATGAAAAAAAAACAGCTATCAAAGTAAAACAGGACAAAAGAGACGAACGGTACCTCAAACAGAGAGGAACACAGAAAAGACAGAAAGGGAAATACCATCAAAATCAAAACAAGAAATAAACTAAAAATGTTTGTTTAATACAACAGTGTTTGTCATACTTACATGGTTCAGATTATCAAAGAACTTTGGTTGTAATTTAGTCACAGGTTTTTGAGCATGAATGGTTTTGTTGAGCTTGAGCTTCAGGAGATGAACTGATGGCCCGAGATTCTCCTTTAGGATTGTTCAGTAGAGAACTGAATTCATTGAATTGTTAACTACGACAAACCATTCAGGTCGTGAAGCAGCAAAGCAGCTGGTAAGATATTCTTTTTATGAAATGCTGTTTTAGTTTTTCATCAGATATAATGGGTCTCTTCCAAAATGTTCAACTTTTGTCTCATCAGTGCAGAGAAGTCATCAAGATCAGCGGCCCCCAGCTGTACTGGGTCGCGAGAGTTGAGGCTTGGGTGTGAAATTTATGATTTTCAGGGTTTTTATCGTTTTTTATTGTTATTTTTCATCATTTTTATCGTTAACTCAGTTTCCCTGGGTCTTTTCCGGTGTGTTATGAACACGTTTTCTTTTTTTTTTAGCACGAGTACTGGTTTTATTTATCCAATTATATTTCACACAGGTCCAGCTAGGTTTGGATAGCTTTTTCCCATTGATATTCATTAAATAAACTGGACCTGGAAGCCATCATTTCAAAACTACATTGTGTATTTACTCATTATTTACTACTTGACCAATATTATTTGTTTGATGGCTGGAAACATTTGACATATATATGTCAAATACTTTAGGGCAAATACTTTCTGACAACACTGTATATGGCAGGAAGTAAGACAAAGCAGAGTAGAGTCAATTCATGATATGAAACTAAATTTCCATAAACTCAGAGGGCATCATGGGAAAATTCCTCTGATTCTTCAACCAACTCAGGACTTTGTTGTGTAAAGCAGTCTGAAAGCACGCTCCAGTGAGAAGTTACTTATCCTTATTAATTGGTTTCATTTTGGCCTCGTGGCTCTCGTCTTACACAGTCTGATTCCTTTTCTAATTTCCTCCAGTTTTCCTCTCTCTTTGTGTCAAACTCTTATTCTTCCCTGTAATGCAAGCATGTGAAACCTGTGTGGGTCTGCTGGGAGCTAATAGATTCTGCCAGGTCTTTAGCCAAAAGCCTCACTCTGGTTTTGTCACTCTGCCCAGCCTGCAGCAGGGCTGGAGGGGTTGGACGGGCACACAGAGTCCTCGGAGAGGATGGAGGTCTGGCTGGAGTGCACGAGGCAGAAAGAAGAGGGAAGGTGAGGGCGGAGGTGTAGGGTGGGGGGATTGGAACTGGAACATGAGTTGGGTCGAGCAGCGTGGAGCGAAGCCAGAGCGGCAACCTGCATCAGAGGTCACCCCGCCTCCACCCTCTGCCACGGCCAACCACAACCCCAAATCATCCACCGGAGGGACCGGAGTGACCCTGCGTGGCATCAGAGGGTTCGGCTGGCAGGGAAAACGGTGGCATGCAGGCAGCTGAAATCCTGTTTTCGGTTTTATTTCCTCCAGACTTTGGAGTCTGTGTTTATCAAGCAGCTCAGAGTCACTCAAAGGAATCACTCTGAAAGTTAACCTAAGGCTAGAAACACTTGAGCAGAATTTGAGGCTTTTATGAAGTTTCCAACCGTGGCAAACAACTCGTGGCAGAGAAAGTGTTTGAACACATTCAAAACCACAGATGGCACGTTTTTTTAGCAGCTCGGTCGGTGCCACATTTTTCTGTCCAAACTCAAATACCTCCACAACTTGTTTTAAACATCACCCCTGCGGACTCTGCAGACCCTACGGTCGATGTGTATTTGTAAAATAAACATTATTTCCATCTGCAGTCATTTAGGCTTGGTGGCATGGCTCTGTTCTGGGACCTACTCATAAATATACTGTTTGTTTTTTTTTAAAGAAAAATAAACTAAATATTTCTGGCATGCCCAACTTCAAAAAACTTCAGAAAAGTTCATAGCCAACAGAAAAAGGCTCCAGTTGAACTTAAAAGTAAAAATAAAAGTTAAGATTATAGCATCATTAGTTTCTTGTTTGAGAACGGCTGCTGTCTTGACAGATTGCACCGTTCATGTATATGTCAAGTGTAAATATGCTGAGTGTGCAAAAAAGAACAGCTTTGAATATCACGGCTTAAACAGAAAACGTGTTTAAGGTGGAAAATGTTACTCAGCTGTGACCCTGCGGCTTTCCAATCAGCCCGATCCAATCACCTCATTGTATAATGGCCATGATAGAGCTGCACGGTGAATTACTGCGCTGCAGCACTCAACATTGTTTCCACTGCCTCATGTTGGGAAATATAGCATAATTATATGTAAATAGTATATCCTGTGCATATCTCTTATTACTCTCCATCATTTACATTTTTAAAATGAGCGCTTTGCATGATTGCAGCTTGTTTTCCCAGAACTACACTCAAAGTGAATTAGTCTGAATTACCTCAAAAGCTGTAGGGGTGCTTAAATTATTGCTGTTTAGCCGTCTCTTTTGCCAACAATGGTATCATTTAAAAGGCTTACTGCCATTACTGCATCTCTCGCCTGTCGATTATATATACAGAACAACACTCAGTCGCTTCAGGAAGTATCCAGACCCCTTCAGACAGCACACTTAAAGGATTTATTATAAATGTTTCCCCAACAGGAACCGATGATGTTTTGGGTTGGAGTTTTTTATGTATGTCATTTGAATGGAAAAGCTTTTAACAGAAAAACTGTAACGCCAAAATGAATGTAGGGTAACATCTTGCAGCGTCCAAACATTTGTCTGTTTTGCCTGGGGCTCAAACAAACCCCAGTCCTACCCCTAATCCTAGATGGGCTGGTGGTGACCAGGTGGATGTTAAGGGATTAAAAACTCAAAAACCGAAATCTCAGCTCTTCACAAGTTTTCCGACAGTTTTCTGTGGCTACAGACTGTGGTCAGGTGCGTCTTGTTTGCTTTTATTCTCTTCGAGATGCGCAAAGAGCTTGTTTGAATCCCACCTGTAGCAAATTAAATGGGATAGATGGAAAGAGGAACCCATCTGTGCAGCTGAGGTCCTCCAATTCACCGTGCATTAAGTCCAAAGATCCCTTGGTGTATCCCTCGGTGATAAAACCGCTGTGATCCAGACAGGTCAGGGCAAGAGTATAAAACAAGCAGTAAAACATCTCCGAAGCTCCAAGTTCTGAGTAGCAGATATAACATCTTAGCATCACCCATACTGCTGGACTTAGGCTGCATTTTGCCAAAAAAGCAAACTTTGACAAACTAGAAGATGTTACTTTTCAAGAAATCTTTCTTACATACATTCTCTTACGTCCAAAATCTCATATAGAGCAGTTCATGGGAACCCAACTCTGATTCCTGCATTGCTCACCAGCAACCAGGTGGACCTGGGAAGGTTGCTTTGTGTCTCCCTGGGATTTGGGAAAGTTGGATCTTTTTCACAGTGTGTTTCCCCTAAATAGGCTAAACAGTGATGTATATTTGCAAAACTTTATCAATGGAAAAAGAGATGGCTGTTCCATTTTCTGCATCAAAAAGGGGGCCTAAGGGTTTGCCTTTCACAGACTGCAGCTATTCCCCAACTCTCCGAAAATGGCACTCATAGCTATTAATCAGTGGTCATGTTTTGCATATTAATAATCATGAAATTGACCTCAAAGCCGATTGTTAGTCAGTGGTGCTTGTGTTGGTCTTGATGCAAATGCACTGTTTCTAAGGTTTGGGAAACCTGCATACAGAGACCGGATGAGTGACGAAATGTTCTCCCAGTGAAAACACAACGTCAGAACAGAAAAAGAATCAACTTCCTGTGAACAGAGTTTAAGAAGCTGTATAATTTGTTCTCTGCAGGTTTCACGGTGTCATTCCAACTACAATCCAGTGGCTGCTCCAGCTCTCACAAGTGTTTATAATCTCACCTCAGGAAAAATGCCCCTACCATTTTCTATCAGAGCACCATAACTGGTGGCGCCTAACAAGTCGGGACACCTCAAGAGTTTTTGTGCATGTCAGAAAAGATAAGAGTAGCTTTTTATTCTTGACTTAAAAGCAGACCTGAAGTGCTTCACTGAGAAAATTGGACTGGGTAAGGCTGATATCTGACTCTGATATACTTGTTTCCCAAGTCTGTTGTTTGTCTGTTAGAAATTAAAATATGACAAAATCTTTTCAGGTGATAATTCCTGTGTTTTTTTTAAGCTGTCCGTCACTCTCTGCTGTGCCCTTTAACCTTCACCTGCCCTCCATCTAGACCAAACAGGCCAACACAGCATTTAAAAGGCTGCATCGCCCCGGGTTGCTAGTACTTAATGTGATAAAAACCATCCACCTCAGAATCCCTGCGACCTCTGACCTGTCAAATAAGGTCAGAAGTGGCGTGTCGGTTTGCGTCTCTGTGAACTTTCCGTGCGGCTGCACTTCCTTATAACAAACAATCCTGACTTCACATTCTCTCCGAGCCGATAGCATCTCCAGGCTTTCATGTTGCTCTCGATGCTGAGACGTGCTGCAGATAGCAGAGTGTCTGACAGTAAGTGTGCTCCTCATCTGTCAGCAGACCGTGATGTGCTCTGATGTACCTGATAGCGCCTTTATTTAGGAAGGCGCTGATTGTTAAACACCACAGGCGTGCCACACTCAAAGATAACAGAATTTAAGGACCGGTCTTACTGCTTCTGTATGCATCGAACACGAGAACATGGACATCGGCCGGCTGCTCTTATGGTTTCAGTTGATTCAACACATTTCTTAACAGACAATCGAAATTCCACAAGTTCACCCCGCCGACAGATACGCTTATTGTTTACTTAATCTTTGTTTCTATGTTTGGGTTTCTAAACTTAGCTTTCATCTGAACTGATACTTTATCTTTAATGTCAGACAACCACTGCATACAGTCTGATCAGATCAGATCCATTCATAGTTTTCTTTCTTTTGTTCGCAGTAGTCTATGCATACTGTTTTTGCAGTTTGTACACACACAAAAAAAACTTCAACATATTAACAGGGAATTCTTTTGGTATTTATTTTTGATGCAAACTGAACTGCACAAATCCACACTGACATACTTTTTCTTTGTTAAACATTTCTAACGTTTCCTCTGTTTCCTCTGTAGATTGGAGAAGACACTCCAATCATAAAACATTTCGGGAAAAGGTCGGAGTGACATGCCAGGAGACGATTTCAGGAAAAATTTCTCGAATGCTAAAACTATTTCGACGTGGTTTCTATCCAGAAGGACGCAATAATAAAAATGAATCTTTTGTTTAAGGTCAAACGCTAACAGCACCTGTTTGGAAAAAATAAGTTATACAATAAATGTTCCACGCCGTAATGGAAGTGTTTCATGTATTTTGCATCAGATTTCCAGTTGAGTAACATCATGCTCTCACCCACAGAGCTCAAATTAGATCATTTTGACCTTTTGCATTTTTTACTGAATACGTTTCAGGACTTTTGTTTCCACATCTGTGGAGATTTCAAACAGCAGCCTGGGGTTTGGGGGTTAAAAGACAAACAAAATCTGTTTTTAAAGGTTTGGTGACACCTATTGAGCTTTAACTCAGTTAGGTTAGAGACCTGAAAATCATGGCGCGCTCAGCTTGTTGAGTCTCTGAAAGAGTAAAAATATTTTCTGATGTGAATTTTATTTTATTTTTTGTTTGTTTGCTATATTAGCATTTATTTTTCTCTGAAGAAGAATGGAACAGTTTGCCCACTGAGATCAGCATTATCTTTGAAATCTCTGCTTAAAACATCCTTTCATTAATGTTTGATTTTAATGTTTGTGACTATGTTTATAATCCTTCTCCTTATTATTCCTTTTGTTCTCTTTTATTTAGGATTTTTAAATAACATATTTTTCACTTCTGTGAATCCCTTTGTAATTTTGTTAAAAAACGTTGTGTATACCTAAAGTTTATTTCTTTGTAAAGAATGTGAGTCACCTTGTTTGCGTGTATTTATTTATTTTTTTTGTCGGTATTTAAGATATATAGACTGGGACAAACGCCATGGTGTTGCATGAAATTTGACCTTACTTTAAAGCGAGGGTGGACTAGAGGTTCCACAATTTACATATAAGTAACAGTTAATGTCTAAACATGAAATATGGCAACCAGCATGCATCTATGGGCTGTGAGACACCAACATGGTGTAAGTAGACTCGTTCGTTTGCATTAGGATCCAGTGTGCAGACAAAGACTACGTCTGTAAATCTGATCAGCCTTCGTGATGCTCTTTATCTTCTATTGATGTCACCATAACAGCATCAGTGGGAGGGAGAAGCAATCAGCTCTTATTGTCTACTTAATTAAGCTTCATTTGACGGAGATGATGGTTTGTAATCAGCGCCTCAACCTGCGACAACGTGGCCTCTCCAGAGCTGCAGTTACAAACTAAACTCCAAGCTCTGGAGAGGAGACATCCAGTGCTCCTCAGTTAAAAAAAAAAAAAATCTGATATTGATCAATTATTGCAATACATTTTAGAAATAAATATCCCGCTTTTATCAAACCTTAATTATTCAGAGTGTAGCTGGTCACCTGGCAGATGTTAATATGTTCAAAAGCATATTCCGGTCATAGACCCCTGATATCCCTGTTCAGCCCTCTTTCTAAGTTATCTTCAAAATTTCAAGTGCTTTCTTTTCATTTATAATGTTAGTGGCCACCTGGAAGTTCTTCAGCTCTATTTTTTGAGATTTTTGCTCAGAGGAGGAAGGGATATGTTGTTCAATATCACTATTATTGGTAAGTCTGAAATTTTGCTGTACGGTATCTATACAATTAAAATAGAGTGATACATCTGAAAGTGCATTACAAACAAGTTAAAATACAAAGAAATACAGACGAGATAAAAGCAGGGTGCATCCATCCATCCATGCTTTGACCTTACCATACTAACTCTAAGCACATGTAGCACATAATCACACCAATCAGCCACATGTGAAATCCAATAAGAAGTCATTCAGGTAAGATTAATCATTACAGTAAAAATCTTTGTGGGTTCTGACTGTCAGGTGAGTGATACACATCCACCTAAACACTGTTTGTGACAGAACGCCAGTACTCCCCAATGGCGGCAGCCTTTTGCAGGAGAGCAACACATCGCACCAGATGACAAAAACTGCTAAGAAACAGCCCAAGGCTTTCAGCCTGAGAAATCCCCATGAAGCCTTCCAACCAAGCATCCACAGGACAGGTCACAGCTGCAAAGACCCACACAGGACTGCTGTGTTATGGCTGACTGTCGTGATAGCTCACAAGAAACAGTGCTCATCAGAATAACTAACTTTAGATACTTTAAGTTTGCTGAACGTACTTTTCCATCAGCAGGACTTTGAACTCAGCTCTTTGTTGTGTCGTGTTGTGGAAACAATCCGAATACACTTCTTCCGGCGCTGTAGAAAGCTTATTCTTTGACTTTTCTTTTCCTCTTCTGGCTGTTGGCTGCTTTGTTCTCACTGCCTCAGCACAACGGCGAGTCAGCGTGCAAAAGCCATCTCTGGGTGAGGTATGTTAGCCAACTGGTTTAACAAAGTCTCTGTTGCTTGTTCTGTCTTCTGGGAAATGACAGCAAAGGTCCACACAAGCCAGTCAGGGGTTCATTTTCGATGCTCTGTGGTCTGCACATCTGCGTCTGCTCCTCCACAGAATGGCCTACTTGACTGTGCATGGCGCCATATGGGAGCCATGTTTGAAGCTACTAGCATAAAACCACACAATTAATTCTGAATTACGCCAGACGATCTGCTGCAGGACGGCCCTAATGATAATGATGTGGATGGGTTTCTGGGTGCACAGGCTTTTGGACACGGGGGATAGTTCTCAGTCCACCATGCACAGACAATCATGCATACAGTCCAGCAGCCATTCAGCCTGTGCATTCAGGAAGCGTCTGCATGACTGCCCTAAATTTGCCTGACGCGGGATTGAAATTGAATCTAATGTAGTGCACCCTGGAGACAGCGAGCAGCACACATGTAAATTATTTAAAAAAGGAGCTTTGGACTGCATAATTTAACCCAAATAAAGGAGGAAGATGAGAACAGAATAGTAACTGAAGACAAGTGTCTGTTGACTTGTAGTGTAGCTCGTTTATCACGATCACAGTGTGAAGAGAGTGTGCTGGGAGTGAGTGTGTGTGTGTGTGTGTGTGAATATTTAACTGACTGAAGCTGCAGGAAATGTAGCAGCTCCTTAGAGAACAGGGAGGTGTTATGTTCATTTATATTTTGAAGGTTATTTTTGACAACATGCTGCTATAGAAACACTAGGATATATTTCAGAAGTGTTTGATCTAGATTCTTTACATATATTAAAAGGACTTAGAATTTGAGGCTTTCCCTGATCAGCTTTCGAGTTATTGTAATTGACTGTAAAAAGTCAGCACAACGAAAATACCCATATGGAAAAGATATATATAAATCTTATAAAGTTTGTATCTGTCTTGTGTGAAACTTGTATGAAAAGCATATAAGTGTGAAAACAGATATAAGATCCCTTGAAAAATTATATAATGAAACTTGTATGTTTTGGATACTTACTAAAACAATGTATGAAAGTAATGCGAAAGTGGCCACTTTCATGAGTAATCACATATAAGTTTTTACTATTTCTTTTCCGTATGGGTAAACTCCACCTAAATTTGGTTTATATCTGACCCAGATAGACTGCAGGTCATAACTTCTTACCTGAAGTTCAGTTCACCTGACGCTCGGACTGGTGGCCGCTTCGGGTCTCTCCTCGTCCTGCCTCCGATCTCCCTCATCCACCTGCTGTCCTCCACCACTTGTTAATTTTACTGAATCTGTGGAAGCTCCGCAATGCCACCACCAAACTGAGTTATTTTTACACACCGGCCAGCATCTGGCCAATCCACCACCTTTCATTGTTTATACTGTTACAAAACAACAACAAAAAATCATCGGGCCACCGAGCAAATGCCCGGTATGCCCAATGGCCAGTCCAGCTATGGCCGTGCCATCAGTTAACCCTTTGTGTGCCAACTGTGGCATGCGTGCCTAGGGTTGCCGACCCCTGATTTAGTGAGTTGTTCACTTAGTGAAATAAACAGCGGTGGCAGTACAAGTGTTACAGTTTTACTAATGTTTATGTTCACAGCTGCCATTAAGCTGGGCTTGGTGGGGCTGCGTCAAGTCCTACCTGAGGGTACATTCCAGTTCCAACTTCAAATGGAGAGTACTATAATTTGTGTACAGTGTCAGATAATATTGATTTTATTCATTTGTTGGCACAAAGGAAAGCAGCCAACTGGTGGGAGTTAGCTAGTTACTTAGCTACAAAGCCTATACCCATAAATGGTGAAAAATATGGCTGCCATAGGTTGGAAAAATTAAGGCAGTGTATTCTATCTGATGGACACCAGAAAGCGATAGCTGTGGTTGCAAAAAAGTTGAAGGTACCCTCTATGCAACCTCTGCAAACAACCTCTTCTCAACCAGTCTGGGAATAAACATTTTTCCCTCGAGTTTGCTTTCACATCCAATATGGCGGACAACTCTCAAACAATGTGCACATGACAATATGTGAAAAACCTAAACAGAGTAACCGTGTTAAACACTTTCCTGCTGCTTTTGGCCATATTGAATTAAAAAAAAAGCCTATCTAGTAAAAACTGAGCATACTATGTTTCAAAATGGTCTACAGGCTATGGTCATTTGCCAGTGATTTATGATGTACAAGTCATTAGCCAATGAGCTAGTGGTTTCATAGCCAAAACTTTGTCACATCCGGTCTTTTGAAACCATGGTGGTGATGGTGAAAACACTAAATGCAAAGCTTCAAATTGGGATTTAATGGTGACGAAAACCAGTGGTTGACATCATCATCATCATCTACATCCATCCTTTACACAGTATATGTTTCGGTCACTGATAACTTTATCACATCCAAGATACCTCAGTTGTCATCATACTAATACTCAGGTACTATACCAATACTATGCTGTTCTCTCAGTCTTTGTGCAATATGCATGACACACAGTGCATGCAACAGAGAAACATAGTGCAGGGTAGTCTTGTACTTCTTTCATCATGGCTTTGCCTGATTTGCAGCTCACACACTCAGTCTATACACGATGACTGAGTTCACTTAGTGGCCAATGGTGTCAGTAACACTAGTAGTAAGGCAGCACCTCTTTTAAATGCAGTGTTTATGCTGCCTGCACATAAACATCAGCTGACATTAACATTAAGATTAAAAGCCCTTGACAAACACTGGCATCGCAGCTAACACATAGACGCCTCCTAGTTCCTCCATCTCTCTTCGTGCTACATGTCTGTGCAGCAGCACTTTGCAGTTTGATGGATCTGACAGGAATACACAGGAGCAGCGTTGTGCAAGGTGGCAGCTACTGTAGCAAGCTTTAATTCCTCGTCTTATTTCCCATGCACAAATCAGATGGGCTCCAGTGCACTCACAGCTCCTCTTCATCTGAAGCCTGTGACTTTGGTTATTGCAGCCTCCCCTTAGAACTCGGCCCGAGCGGACCTTCAATTATTTATTAAGCTTTTTTACTTTTTTGAAAATCTGAACACAGTGGCACGGGAGGTGCAAAGGACGCTGCCTCTGCTCTCCCGTGGACATTCCCTGCCCTATTAATGGAGCTCTGCTTCAGAACAACAGCAAATGACATTGAGAGGAAATAACTTTGAAGCATTAAAGGAGGTATGTTTCCATTTTGAGCGAGATTAAATTAATCTACTGTTATTGAGTGCCTTAATACATTCAGTGAGTCCCTCAACGCAACCTAATTATATCAATTGTGGGGCAAGAAAAAGAAAAGAAGATGAATGTTAATCTGCCAAACGTAGGTCTGATGTGCTCTCATTTATCTCATCTGGATGGGATGAGGTTACCCGATAAGAAGGTCACAGTGGTGTGTTATCTTTATTAAAAGGTGGTTCAAAGGACGCTTGTAATGATGATCCATTCAATTCAGTGGATTACAGCCTCTTTGATGGGTTAAATGTCTGACATATGTGCAGGCCCCTTACATGTGTTCCCACCAGCTGTGCTGCTATCACTTGCCTTGGTAGTTCACTGCTATGACCCTCTGCGTGTTTTCCTGTGGGGCACATGGAGCCGAGCTTCCTAGGACACTCATCATAAACCCCTATAGAAGGTCTGATGTTCTGTATGGGAACCCGAGGCGTGGCCACTTCCAGCTCGCTGCAGTCAAACTGAATGATATCTCTGTTTTTGAGTTTAGCATGAACATCTGGCAGACACCGTGAAATTACATCTTTCAGAACCCGCCGGGGCTGAGTTATGTCCGCCAGCCAGCAGCGGGGTCAGAGTTGAGGCCAGGTAACAGCTGGCCACAGCGAAGGCTTCGAGGATGGATCAAGGTTGCGAGTGGAGATGATACATATGCAGTGACAGCAACAGTTTAAATAACTTTACTGAAAGTAGTGAGTGCAAAAAGACAGTCCTGTTAGGGATAAGAACAGTGCTTTTTGACCTCTTAAATTACCTGTGATCAGCCTAAAGTAGGGTTATGGCTGGGTTTTAATTTTGAAATGAAGTCTCATTACAGTTTCAAGGTTTTCTACTCGGGCAAACAGGCTGAAATTTTCTTAATAAGAGTGTACTTTAACTGAACCCAAACACTAACTCTAACTATAGACAGGTTCAGAGTTATTATAGTTTGCTTGTTTGAGTTTAGCTCTTATTTTTAGAAAACCCAAGTTTTCAGTGTTAATTTTATTGGGGGATGTTTGTCAGGAGCAAGATTTAAGGTTCATATTCAGGACATGTACTGCAACAGAAACAAACACACATCCCAGTTGAGGCCTTTTTTACTAAAGCTTCCTGACACTTGCTGGGTTCACAAATTTGACCATAAAGACTAAAGTTAATAATGATCCCTGTATATATATATATATATATATATATATATATATATATATATATATGTTTAAATTTTGCTGTAGGTGGATTTGCAAGCACAGCATATCATTTATTGTAGTTTCTTTGTCCAAAAGGATTTGTATTTTTATTTCAGTTAAAGCTAAAATGTCTTTTAAACATATCCATCCACCAAATTCAATTCAACAGCCACTCCGAGGTGCTTGAAAATGCCTTTGCAGCAATGTTGGATCGTACTTGCCAAAAGCGCCATTGCAAACCACAACCACTTTGATGGCCACTTCCATTTCCACCTTCATCAAGGTCTACAATGATATTAGGCAGACATTCTCAGTTCCACTGTAAGTCATCTAATAATATTAGGTGAGCCAAACAGTCAGCTAACCACATCCATATCTAAAGCCTCTCTCCGCGGAAAGAGGAGATGCTAGTGTCTCAAGTACTAAGGCTGCCTAGCTAAGATTAGCCACCTCTTACAAAGACAACCTTCTGAGCTGTCCATCAACAGTGTCTTCCTTCGAGTGCAAAGACATTCACTTTAAAACGAAAGATACAGTTTATATACTGTCAGCAGTAAAGGTCAATTTCATGATATTTTTATCCCTCACATCCTTCAGGGGAAACTCATTTCCACTGCTCTATATTTTAACACCTAGGTTTAGTTGAGTTAACTTTAATAAGATTAGATTCATAAGGTTAGATGAGTCACCAAGGATGCAGCAGTTGTTAGCTGAAAAAAATTAAATAAAAACAACATAAAAAAGCTAGTTTGTGTGAACTCTAGCGATAAGCTGGTATTAAGGACGGTTTGAGGTTGCAGTGCATTTACATTCTCATATGTTCACTCATGAATTCACCAAGACAAATCATTACAGTGAGAACACGGCAGCACCTGTGCCTGTGGTATCCAGGTCATGGGGTCAGGTCTGAAACTGTCTGAAACTGGATACAGTGTCTCATTTAGCGTTTCGCTCATGTGTCATTGAAGAAAAATGTTTATTGTGGACGTGTTCGTATGAATTCAGAGATACACTAAATTTTTTGTGATTTAGGTCTGCGTTTTTAACTCAGTATTTAAATTTCAGTCCTTCATGTCCTGTTGCTTTTCCAACAGGGCTACATTAACCACAGTTTCTCCACTTTCTCATGAACACTATAGTAAGACCTCATGGGAAAACTATCAGTGATGTATGAATTAAACTGCATTAAAACAGTTTGCATAATAAATACTTTTTATATGAATTAAAGTGGACACATTCTACTCATTTCTGCAGCTCTGCATGATTCACACTTCAGAATAATCCGAGGAGCTTGGAAATTAAAGCAAATCGACTTTTTTAATAAGAACTTACCGAAGTCCAGTCACTTCTTTTCCAAGCTCCCTACACTACCATGACCTGGATGTTTACAGGCATTCAGAAAAACACTTCTAATTCATCGTCTAATTCTTCTAATTAATTTTTTTCTCAAGGAACCGAGGTAATATGGGCCAAGGTGGTAGATTTTCCAGAAGTCAGAAGTATAACTGCTAAGTCCAGTGTTCATGAAACTATTTGAGACATGATATAAAGCAGCTGAAGAAGCCTCCACATGTGTAATTTAAATAACTTTGATTTAACTATGCGTCTGAATGCAGGCAACTGAATGCAGATTCAGTTTTATACAATGTCTTTGCACTCCAAGAAGAAAAATGTTAACGTGAATCCATATTACCACGTCTGCATTCATTCCCAGCGCTCCATGCGTCAGATGATGGGCAGATAGAGTGTGAATTTGATGGGCACCAGTGCAAAACACGAGAGTTTAGGAAAACAAGGCTAAGCAGAACTATTGAGGGGCCGGAAATAGTGGGAGAGTGATGTCACCCCGGTGCCACGGCATTTACCCGACACAATTAAGAGCTCTTCCAGTCACTGTTGCACTTTCTAACATAATCCATCTGTGTCACCATCCAGGTCCCAATGCACGACCTAATCTAGGCTAAATGCAACTCTAATCCAATTAATCTGTCATTGCACAGGCCCGCTGATGATATTTTTACTTTCTGCTGACACGTCCCATTTCCCTCTTGGCAAAATAATGAGGAGGGATAACTTAATTTGGATAACGGAGAGCAATAATGAAAGACAGTTAACACAGCAAAGAGGGAGCAAGACCAAGGGATGGAAAGAGCAAAGGAGGAAAGTCATCATCGTTATAATGGGCTGCATTCACTGGATCCAAACTTCTGTTTACTCGCTGTCTTCTAAATGATGAGCGTGGTCGGCTCACACGTCCAACACGGCCATGCATCACTGTACAGATGTGTCTCATGCTGTTAATTTCATTTACACCTCAGCTGCCATAAGGACAGGTAATTGGGAAAGTGTTTTAACATCAACTCCTGACAGTCTACAGTGTGGCTCATAATGGGAAAGTGTTGATAAACTGCTGATGATTGCCACTGATTATCTTTGTTCATTCTGTGATGTACAAACATTAGATGTATCATCAGCCCAGATGGGGAGTCTCATAACCACTGAGGCAATGAAACATCATGTGGTCTGATTGAACACTCTTCTTTCTCTGTTTCTGAATTGATTTATTACAAGATGATACCTTGAACCTGCTCACTGCCCATTACAGAGCGGATAGACAGAATCTGATCGCATATGAATGGATGTTAAACCAGCCGCAGCGTAGCACCGATGGGCAGAGAAAACTCATGCTCTGGGAGCTAAAGCTTGATATTTTGCAGGTAGATTCTAACAGCAACCAGTGGACTCCTGAACAGTAGTGTTAGGATCATATCTACCTCTTTATGTATTATTTTGACCTTTTTAACAACGATTGGCGATTGTCCCGGCCTCGTCGAGATTTATCGTGCGATCTCTGATGTCATCTTTGACCTGTTTTAGCCATGTTTTCTTCGGTGCTGTTCGCTTGGCGGGTCGTTTACACCAGAGGAGTTGGTGTGGTAGTCGGCTCATGTCCATTCGACACACATGGCCAAACCATAGCAATCGGTGTTTTTGAATGTGCTCCCCGATTGGTGGTTGGTTGTCGCATCTCCATCAGATGTCCTCATTTTGAAGGCGGTCTCGTAGAGATACTCGTAATATCTGCCGAAGGCAATGCATCTGGAAAACTTCGAGTTTGTTGAGGTCCGCTTTGAGCACCGTCCACGTTTCGGATCCATAGAGTAGAATCGGCGGGATCAGCGTCCGGAAAAGGCAGATTTTGGTCGAGATGGAAATATTGGTTTGCCTCCACAAGCACCACTTTAGAAAAGCGAATGCTGCGGTTGTTTGACTATTCGACTGTGGATCTCCGCCGTGGAAGCGACTTTCTTCTGCTCTATCAGTGAGCCCAGGTATTTGAACTGCTGAACTTGCTCTAACTGGATGCCGTCAAGTTTGACATTGGCAGGCAATCCATCTGTTGTCAACACCTAATTCAGAGCTGTCCATTGGTTTCGTGCCTATTTTCCCCGGTCTAACGGTTCTGGTCACTTCGGCAGGGCAACCACCTTCCTCCTTTTGCAGTCGTGCTTAGGACCGTCCTTGGCTGAGTTAACACAACACAAAACAGAAAAACACTTTACATGCTTAGATCTGTGGAATATTTTTAGACTTTTGAAGGAAAGTGTTTACCTTTATGTGTAAAAAACAGAGCCCTGTCATTTATTTGTGTGACAGCAGTGCAGTCTTATAGCAGACATATAGTGTACCAGTCCAACTAGCAGGCATGTTTGAGTCTAATCTAAGCTACTTTGGCGTTAATGATCATTTTTCTCTTAGGACACCTGACATCTGGGCCATATCAGGTGGACCGGCGGCAGCTAGGCTCGTGCTGAATCAACACAGATACATATGCCAAATGTTTATTGCTATATGAGATTGGAGGGCTTCACCAAGAACAAATGATTTCTAGGTAAAAATTTATATTCAGTGCAATACAATGTTGTTGGCCAAGGCCTGGCACTGACTAGTAAAAAGTCCACATACAACCTTGAACAATAGTTCAGTCATATTGCAGTGTTTGCCTCATGTGATAACTTTGGATTTATCTGAGACCAGCTTTCCCATCTATGTAAACTCTTGTGCTCTTGTACTGTTGGTTCGGACATCTGATAAGCATTTAAAGCTCAAGGTTTCCCTAAGAACTGAATGCCAGCTTTCTTTCCAACTCTTTGCATAAGATCACGATATTTCCTGGCACTAAACTCCGGCTCTGGATGTAAATCAGAGGGTACGAAAATCTTCCTGTATGGAAAAAACTCCAATAACACTGAGCACGCTGAAAACTCTCAGTCACCTGTTGTAATGTAATTTTCTTCACCAATTTGAGATGGAGCTCGCAGTGCACATTCTTGGGATTTTAAAAATAGTTGTGTGAAATTGGGATTGCAGAGAGTGAATGTAATAAGGAAGCGGGAACATATCGCCCAAATGTCTGAGGAACAGCTCTTTATCACACCTGCTTATCAGCACACTGTGCAAGAACAGTGGAAGTGAACCAACACACAGTCTCCTCGCAGCTGCTTTGTGTTTAAACTGAAATGTCAGTGCTTCAGATAATCAGGTGCTGCGCTTTGAAAAGTCAAATGGCAGAGTGGAGCTGGCAAAGATGGGTATAATCTACCTGCATCTGCACGTTTTTTGAAAATTCATACAGAAATGAGGGCTTTTATTGAACAATTGGGGACTTTTTGAATAAGTAGTGATCATTTTAAATGCCTGTATTTCAGTGATGATGGTATTTACTGGAATCCACCAGCATTAGCAGCTGCATAGTTATGGTGCATATCCTGCTCCCCACAGTCAGAAAAATGAACATTATAAGGAGATGGATAATTAACTCCCTGGTTGCCACAATCATTTTTCAGAGTTTGTTAAATGGCCTGAAGATGAAAAAGATAAATTCTTCTCCTGCTGTAAATTCAAACCATTTTAATGGGCTAGAAAAGTGGAACTTGTAGCTGCAATAATGTAAACAGACACGTGTTAAAATGCAATAAATACTCAAAAAGATGAGCACCTTTTGCTTCCTTAGGCACAAAAAACTCTGGACATGATTTCTAGCCCTGTAATGGATAATTTGGTGAGGAAGCCTCATAAAAAGTTTAGCTGTTTTGTCTTACGTCCATGCAGCTTGGCTGAAGGACCACAAAGACCGGTGGAGGGAGAGGGTTGGCGCGACAGATGAGGATGATGGGGATAGGAAGTAGAAAAGACAAAAAGAAAAACTTCATCTTTCAGCTGCTCCCTGAAAGATTGTTCAACTTCACCCCGTCTTTAACTTCCTCAGGCCCCATCAGTGTCCTGGACCCCAATCAATCCTCTGTGTGTGTATAGTCCCATCTCCCTGCTGTTTAATCCATGGATGTTTTCATGTATCAGCCTCCTGACTATGTTGACTTTGCATTTTCTGCCTTTTGCTCCCTTCTTTGGATTTTTGTATATTTTGACGGACAATCATTAGTTTAGATTGCAACCTGTTTCTGCCTCCTTTCTTTTTACACTTCATGATTTTGATCCCAGTGCCTGTTAAAACCAGCAGAATACAAGAGGTTAAAATTTTTCCCGGAGTAGCTGTTCTGAAAAAACAAGTATTTATAATCCAGCTTAAATTAATATTAGTTACATTCAAACATTAGCGTTAGCATATAAATAAAAAAAGTACCTAAAGTAAAAGTACTTACCGTAATTGTCGGGCTATAAGCCGCTACTTTTTGCACAAGCTTTGAACCCTGCGGCTTTTAGTCAGGTGCGGCTTTTCTATGGATTGTCCTTGATTTTTGTCATATCGTAAGACGATTTGTTTTGTTTGTTCCGCTGTTGTACGGCACTACGTTGCCTGGAGGAAGGGCATGTGATCAGACACACAGCATCGGGGTTCAAGAGTGGTATGTTGGTCACGTGTCCATCCGCCAGGCAACGTAGCGCTGTACAAGTAGCGCGAAAAACAAACTTCAAAGTAGCGCTATGCGTTCAGCGAGAGGCGTGGATGACGAGCGGCGATAAACTTGCGAAAAGCAAGTTATGCTCAACTCCACCGGTGGATTCTGACAGCGTGGAAAAGTGTGAAAACATCCATGATCACCAACGGATTTCGAAGGGCTGGACTGCTGCATGATGGAGAGGAGGACACCGCCACGGCCCTTCCAGTGTTGCCAACTCCTCAGTAAGGAAAATCGCTATTGGTTGTCCTAAAAGTCGCTAGAAGTCGCTAAATGATGTCATTGCCTAATTTGCATAATTGGTCATGCTAATCTAATTGTAACCTATGTTGTTGGAGAGAGAAATAACATCGTGGAAGAGACAAAGTGAGTAAAAAACGTCCTAAATGCATTTAGAGTTTATTTAGAACTACAAATTAAATTTCTTTTAGCAATTATTGTTTTTTTTAATGTCACAATTCCAACCCTGCTCCTTTACCCGGGCTTGGACCGGCAAAAGTGACCCGAAATAAGCACTCTGGTGGAGCTACTTTGTGTGTGTTTGTTTATAAGTAGTTTTAAACCTCGTGATCCACAAAACAGCATAAGAGTAAAAGAGTAAAAGAAGAACTGACTGCGTTACAGCACCCGCTGCTTGTTGAGAGTAAAAGTGATATGCGCTTTCACGTCTTTTTTTAGAAAAAAAGTCGCTAAGGGGTCTGAAAACTCGCTAAATATAGCGACAAAGTCGCTAAGTTGGCAACACTGGGCCCTTCAGAGGGTGTTCGACTCTGACACTGACAACGAGGATTTCTTTGGTTTTGAAAGTTACAACGAAGGAAAGAAGCTGAGAGTGGATGACGTAGCCATCCTGAGCCTGTTCGTTTCCGACACTGGAGAAGAGGACTTTGGTGGGTTTAGTGCGCAGGAGGAAGAGAAAGATGATGGTGAATGACTGACTTTTCTTCTTGTTAAAGCCGTGTCACTACACCTGAGCCTAAAAGGTAGTCCAATCTATTTTTCTGGTGTGCTGTAGGTTATTGTTATGTACTACATTTGTTACTCATTTATGAAGCACAGTACATGTTTCGTACTTGTAATTACCGGTACTTGTACATATACCTAAAAAGTTATGCAAATATGTACCCCTAATTAGTTTTTCAAAATATTAATATAATGGGTGTGTCTCCAAACAGCCATCTCTTTCCTGACAATTCCCTTTGTGCATATTCTCTTACATATGATAAGTCAACATTGAAACACCTGCGGCTTTTAGTCAGGTGCGGCTAATGTATGTACAAAACAGGATTTTCCCCTGATTTTAGCTTGTGCGGCTAATATTCAGGTGCGCTTTGTAGTCCGGGAAATACGGTAGTTCTCTTTGATGCTGCAGATAGAGATGGGTGTTATAACCTTAATAAGACAGATGCAGTGATTGGCAGAAAAACAACTGTGTTCCTTTTAGTTTCTTTCCTTTGCTTTTGATGAGTTGTTTACGTTTCTTGTAATTCCAGTTTAGCGATGATCGGTCGGGATGTTTTTTGATCGAAGATGGTGAACTGGGAGAAAAGTACACGTTACCATGTCCACTTCTGGTTCAAATGTCCAGTATCGCTTCCTTCATGACCCAGTCCATTTTTGCCCCAATGGTTTTAACGGTGCTGTGAAGGGAACTGTTTGACTGTTCTCAGTGTTATCTGTTGGTGAATTCAAGGCGCAAGGCGTCTTGTTTGGGGTGTTTCTTCTGAGTTTTCATAGTTTGATTGATTTTGATTTTATTGATTAGCATTCAAATTCAAATCTCAGTGAAAACAGTGAAAAACAAAACAAAACAGTTGTGTCTATTGAGTAGGTACTGTTGGGGAAATGATTGACTATAGGAGGTATTTTAAGTTCTCCAGTATGGAAAGTGAATGTTCTGGTGGATACCATGAAAAAGCTAGTATTTAGATGTCGAGCCTCAGTGATGTACCATTACTATTGTGGAGTATAAAGTAGATTTCGTTTTTGTAAAAAGATAAGATAACCTTTATGGGTCCAAATGCTCCTTCAGTTGATGGAGGATTGTGGGGATTAATGAGGATGAAGAATGATGTTAAAGTTGTTCTTAGTAACAGTTCTTGTTGAGGGTTCCAGATAGGCAGAGATAAACGTCACCATATAAAAGAAAAACAGATCAAAGTTGAGCCAAGAGAACGTCGGAGATGATCCACCCGCACCACAAAGTCAACGATCGTCCCAAGCAGAAGGAGAGCAGGGATTCTGGACCTACAGGCTTCCTATGTGCCTGCAGAGCTGCATTTAATATGTATTTTCATAAGAGTGTAAACAAGCCGTCCTTTGAGCTCACATCTTGTTGTGCTGGAGTGCAAACTATTAATAAAACATGCAGCAGCCGGCATC
Source organism: Rhamphochromis sp. 'chilingali' (assembly GCF_963969265.1). Lineage (NCBI taxonomy): Eukaryota > Metazoa > Chordata > Actinopteri > Cichliformes > Cichlidae > Rhamphochromis > Rhamphochromis sp. 'chilingali'. The sequence goes on from NC_137941.1 coordinate 8,544,732, forward strand.
TGCATTCGCACAATATAATCAGATTATCGTGTTCACCTCAGGCTGTGTTAGAATTTGAAACCTCACCTGCTTCCTCGCTCCAGCTCCTTTAAAATGTTTGGCCTCATGTTTCATCATCTCTTCATTTTTAAGCATGCAGCTCATCCAATTAACAGATTTTTTTTAAGTGAGCTGAAATGAATATTCCTCAGCCCAGAGGTCTGAAGATGATAGTTTTCCCGAGGAGTTTTGATTTAACATTCATTCTCAATTATGACTTAATTGCTTTTAATTGTTATTCAGCTATGGCCACTCTAATCCTGAGATGTTTACTCATCAAACATTTTGTAATGCCAGTTGTTAATAAAACAAACGACGGAAGAGAATCAATTCGGCCTCCTTGACGGCACATTAAGTTTTAAAAGTTAAAGCCAACAAATGCAATAAAATATGAGTGTGCAAACAGTTTGAGATGCATTTATTTTTTGCTGGTGAAATGAGACAAACTTGAGCATCAAACATAATTTCCCATATTCTGTTTGTGCATTCTCCATCGATTTTTACGGTGCAAATATCCTCTTTGTGTAAAGAAACAGGCACAAGGTGACGGTTCAATACAGGATGAGAATGCACTGAGTCTCTGGCATTCTGTGTTTCTTTCAGATAAATATTCTCAGCTTTTCTAATTTAAAATGATCCCTGCTGGGAGAACACAAATGATTTACTCATCTGTCTTCTTTTATGTTTGCCTGGTTCCAGACTGTGCGTAAAAAACTGAAGACCTGTCAGGCCTGCCTATAAATGAGCCTGTTATTTGAAGAAATAACTCGTGTGAGGCAAATGAATGACAAAAAGTGAGCTTTTGTAATGGTCTGCAAAAAAATGAAGTCCAGAAAGATAAAGAGGAGGAAGAGAAACACAAAGAGGGCACAGGCGGAAAGAATCACAATCACAATGGGAGGAAACAAAAACAGGAAGTAAAAGTAAAACAAAAATATGATGGGTAACATGACAACTGAGACAGAAATGCAGGCGGCATGGCATGAAGATGAGATAAAGAATGAGTAAGAAAGGAGAGGCTGATAACTGAGGATGTATGTAAAGGAAAGCACGACTACAGAGGATACATTGATATGAATTTATAATTCATATTTTGGGAGTAAAACAGACCACTTTGTCCCCCCTTGCGAATCTACACCTACGCTTGACTGTGTAGGAAAGAAATAACAAACCAAACCAGCCCAAGGAACTAACAGCTTTTTCTTTTATAGTTTTTGATCTCCCTTTAAGGTTTTACAACAGGGTTTTCCAAAAGATCCGAAACAGTCCCTCGTCAACGCTCGAGATTGTACTGTGGTTGTGTTATGTGAATATTTTCCTTCACTGACAGAAACTGAAAAATCAGAAAGCTGTCCGTCATTTTGACAGATTAGAACACAGATAGTGGGATTAACACTAAATAATTCACTCGCAGCGACCGTGAAGAACAGAGCTGTCAACAGCTGTGGGCGGTCTCTATCAACACGAGATTAAACACAAGAATAAACTCGTCTGTGACCTCTGCACGGTCAGAGGTGCAGAGGCAGTTCATATGTTATGGCTTCCTCGCAGGTGAAGTGAGCACCTCAAAAATGAGAAAGTCCCACGCTTGGTAACTTTACTGACTGTAAATGTAACTTCAGTGTCCCGCAGAGCGAGGGGACCAGCCTTCAGAAGAATATATAAACAGACGTAAAGAAGTAAAAGGGAATAAAGTAATCAGCTCTACAGCAGCGGCAACACCACCTGATGCATCTGATCATGTTCAAAATCAAGTAAATTAAGTCTGCTTAGCTCGTGTTTCTCCATTTAGGCACAAAGACTCGGGTGTACCTGCAGAAAAAAACTATTTTGTGATATGAAAAGTGTTTGTTTTCTCTCTGTGACCTCATAAACACTGACTCTTCTGTGCGTGTGTGCTAGTTTCTGTGATTGAGCTGTTTTTGAAAGTGTAACACTGTTAAATGTCCTAAATTTATCTGTTTGTACCATTTATTTTTTTCAAATTCTGGGCAAACACCAGTGAGGAACCAGCAAATGGTGAAATTTACTTCGAGTTGTGTTTCAATCAATTCCTGGAAAAGCAGCATTTATACTGTGACCGCAGCAAGTCACAGGCTAGCTCAGTGTAAGAAGAAGTGGGTTATGAATGCAAATCAGCACCATTAGATTTACTCAATACACTGAATGAAGTCTGATGCCGGCGGTCGTGTGAGGCCGTCCAACCCTTTGCTTGAAGATTGATACACTGCAGCACTCACATAATGGAAACAATAAATCGAGCTGGCCTGTTTATTTTTGTCAAACCGCCTGTTGCCCTGTCTAATTACTGAGATCACACATGGACCCCACGCTCACGTCTGGGGGCCAGCCTGAAATTTAAGCACACTCAGAAAATCTTGTGTAAATATTTTATAAATAAAGATTATTATCATCCTTCAGCCTAACTCTGGGGGAGGATGTGTCGTCTTTTAAGGATTTATAAGGAAGCTGGGAGTGATCTTTGACACTAACTCTTAATAAACTCATAAATTCTGTTATTCACTTTGGCTAGTTGCAAAGGTGAAGCTGCTTCTCCAAATCTGAGGCCAGGAAAAGGTGGCCAGGATGGGAATGAGCTGCTGCCTCATCAGCTCATGTTGAGCAGGTTTACAACATTAGGAAATTGCTGCGGTGCTTCAGTGCAAACATAGTGTCATAAATAGCACTTAAATAGTGTCATAAATAGCACTTAAATAGACATGAAAAAATAAAAGTAGGGATGAGAATTAAAAGTGCTACGTAGAAAGATATATGCATGAGCTATACATGAGATATATACATGAGAATAAGAATTAAGAGTGCTACGTAGAAAGATATATACATGTGGAGGAGTTCAAGTATCTCTGAGTCTTGTTTCAAGGATTCTCGTTTATATCCTATCCTTATGCGCATTTGATAGCACAAAACTTATCTGTGGCTGAGAGAGCACCACCAGAGTTCAACAGTCTCCAGGAAGAAGCTGTTCCTCCGTCTGGTGGTTCTGCTCTTGATGCTGTGCAGACTCCTGCTCGAGGGGGAGAAACAGTGTACATCCTGGCTGAGTAGGGCCCGGCTCCTGCATCTGCTGGTGTAGATGTCCCATGGTGGTGGTGGAGAAGGTGCTCTCTACATTCCTCTGTGCAGCTTTCACCACCATCAGCAGAGCCTTCTTCTCTTCCAGAGAGCAGCTGCCATGACACACAGAGATGCAGGAGCACAGGATGCTCTCCACCACACTTCTCTAGTATAACCCCAACCCTGAGAAAAAACAGAGGTGGTGGTGTGCCTTCTTAACCAGGAAGGAAGTTGTGTGGCTCCAGGTAAGCTCCTCAGAGAGATGAGTCAATTTGCCTGGATAAATAAAGGATAATGAATGAGACGGAATTAACAAGAACGCCTCCTGGACCCTCCTACATGAGGTTTTTCTGGCATGCCCAACTGGGAAGAAGACCTGGGGTGAACCCAGGAAACACTAGAAAGACTTTGCTGACATGGCTGGGGAGATGAAGTCTCTTTGCTCCAGAACCCAAACCCAATAAGTGGGAGAATGGGTGGATGCTTCAAAAAGCTGAAAAATCTATATGAAGAGGTGGATTTATAAACCTCTGATCAGTTGATATAAAGAGGTAAACCTCACCATCAGACGATAAATCTCTAACAGTTTTTATTTGAAAGCCACCAAAACACCGAACGCTGCTCAGAAATAGCTTTCAAATCTGTGCAATAACTTTTATCCATGCGCAATATATTCTGGAATCTGGAATGCTGACCTGATGGATGCCTGGACAAAGTCTTGCAGCCATAAACATCACAATATTTAGCCACTGACTGCCAGTAACAAGAATGCAAGTATCAGCCAATAAATCTACGTATCCTTAAAAATCCTGTTAGGACGGGCTGTGGCTGTACTGGACAACAAAATGCTCCTCTTGCATCCCCATGAGCGCGTGCGTGACAGAAAAAAGTTCTGCATGAATGCGTGTGAATGGGTGCACGCGGCTCGTATGCGAGCACACTGAGTGCTCAGTAAGCACCATTTAGGGGCCATTTTAAAGCATATTACAGTTAAGTGGTTGGAACCTAGCATTCGGCATTTGGATACAAACTCTGGGAACTTTATTGGAAGGAACAAATAACCTGCATGTCTGTAATGGCCTAATAAGCCCACTAAAAGTTGCCATATAACTCTCTGTAATCATCACTGAAGATTCTCTGTAGGTTCTCTTCACCACGGGCCGAAACGCCTTTCCACACTGAACATCAGGAATATAAAAAACAAAACAAACGGAGCCGCCTTAAGTGTATGCACATGCAACGATTACCAGATAACAGGATGTACGCGCCCACACCGCCACCTTCCCCCAAAAACAAACTAACTAAAAACACAGATTTACTCCTCCACCCAGAAAATTGCTCCAGCATGCTCAGAGACCACCTCTTTCAGCAACACTTATTTCATTATGCATTGTTGTCTTAAAAATAGCAATATCACTTTCAGCTGCCTGAGACTGAGATGTGCCTGTTAGCTGAAACCACTTCTTTATATTTATTGCCTCAGCCTACCCGCCCTCAAAAAGTGCTAATGATTTTCAGACCTTTCTCCCTAATTCATCCAACAGCTGAACTAGCAGCTGTATGCCCACAGAGACAGCCCATCAAAATCTCTGAGCTGCATTCTTCTTCTCTCTTTTCACTTCTTTCACTCTATTTTTCCTCTTTGTTTTTATGCGTGCTGGCTCGAGTCGACATTCCTTTGTCTCTCTTTACGGCCTTCGCTTCATCTAACTTCTTTTATTTTTGGTCTTTTGAGCAGAAATGAAGCAGCTGTGTCTGTTATCTATACGTGGACTCAAAAGTGCCCAAGCGGCGTAGATGGTGCACATCCAAACCACAAAGGCCGACTGCAGTTCCTCTAATGTCCACTGGAGGATGGCTTATTAGTTATTTATTTATTTTTTAAGAAAAACGTGCTTTCAGTTCTACAGTCACATTTGGGAAAAGAATGGTTGGCATGCCCAGATCATCGAGTATTTGATGGGCCCTAGGCAGCTTGTTTTTAGGATCAGACTTTCTTTTCTTTTTTTAAAATAATTAGACATATCATACAGGAGCGTGTCCATACATGAGCACAGAATATTTCAAAATGGAGAGGGTGTACCTTACTGAAAAAAAACACACCTATCTGTCTGATTTCCTGGTGATCTCCTCCTCTTTTTCCTCTTTTCAGCATCTCCTGGCAGTACCAGGGTCCTGTGTTGAAACAATAGTGAAGTAGAGCCCAGCGAGCTTTTACAAGGAAAAGCACTTTTTGTATAGAAAAGGAATAAATATTATTATTATTTTTGTCAAAAACAGAACAGTTTCCTGGATACTCGCTTCTTTGGTTTGACGTGTAGCAGGTCTCCTATCCACCGTGATTGTGAGCTGCTAGCTTGCGTTCCCATTTTTATCTTTTCCCCCCGTCGTGCTGTTTTCATTCAGTTTGGAAGTACCGTATCCACTACTTGTTGCCTCCCACCAGGTGACCTGTGCAATCACATTGCAATAGAAAGTGGTGATGTTGATGTTGAGGATGTCGCTCTTGTGAAAAATAAAGTGTGAATTTTGTAAGGAGGCTGCCATCGTGTTTTACTCCAGCCTGACTGAGTCATTAACTTTTTAAGCAGTTGGTAAAATCTGGTACAAAAATGGAGGCTTGATCACAACATCAAAGTGGAGAGCAGCACTCGACAGGTGAAGACTGAACTAATGTAACGAGTGAGTGTCAAAACAAGAAACTTCCAGCTAGACTACAACAGATTGTCCTTCTACTACAACAGGATGTGCTGAAAAACATCAAACAGCTCTGTGGTTGGATTGTTTTTCATTCTCACCTCAAAGACGTTAGCAGTTTTGCAGCAAAGGGTGTTGTTCTACCAAAAATATTACCATATAATTATCCTACAAAGAAAAGAAAAAATATTATGAAGTGAGAATAAACACACATTATCTGCATTATCTTTTTTTTCCAAAAATCAGGCTGCTATCATGTGAGAAACGCAGAGTTTCCCAGGAAAAGAGTGAAACATATTCCTGGGAGGTAGTCATTTTAAAACCACAGGAAGCCCTTCAGCCACGGGTGCACGTGCGAGCGGCCGCAGGTCCATTCCCAGAGAGTTTTCAGATCGTTTGGACGTGGTCTGAAGTGGATGTCTGGAATGTAAATCTCACCCCTGGCTGATTTCTGGATGAGGGGCAGCATGTGTCTGAATGTGCAGCTGAGGACAATTTCCTCACAATCACTCTGAGTGGATTTTTCTTGCTCGTTAATTAATCCGAACTGTGAGAATACGCACTCCTTCGCTTTGCAGGTGGACACTTACAAACCCACACAGCCACACAGTACACAGTGGAGAAAATCAAACCCACTCTGAAGTGTGTGCATGCAATCAGCCTCTCCACCCTAACCGCTGCTGTGGCTCCTCCACCTCTCTCTCTCGCTCTTTCTGGGAGAAAATAATTTGGCCGGTCGCTCTGGACCAAGAATCTCTGTAAAGTGGTAGTGGGCAGCAGATTCTCAGGAGGTAAAGATTTTGGGTGGTGGAAGAGCAATTACTCCACGGGGATCTCTGGAAGCAATTATTCCACCATCCAAATGCCCCTGAAACAATTCACCGACCGCCATCAAACACACATAAACTGCTCTGCCAAGCTATTGTACTGAGTCACCACATCATTGCTTGCAGAATTGTATTAACCCCATTTACCGTGCATACGCCCACACAAAGAAACTGAGCTAGAAAATAAACAGTTGGCCGGCTCAGATAATAACTGGTGAGACAGTTATGTAGAAAATGTAGTGTATGAAAATACTTGGAGAGTGAAGCAGGGATGGTACGAGGTAACGCCGTCTACCTCCTGTATACACACCCCGAGGATCCGTTTGATTACACTTTGAAACATATGGACCTCTGGGAAGGTTTTCATAGATGTCGCTTTGGAGATTAAATGTTCTTGATATCTACCCATCGAGGGACCTTCACCTAGCATAGTAGAATAGATTGAATTGGTCCTTCTCAGTGTTTTGATGTTATTTTGTTGAGAGTAGCATGAACCTCTGGATGATCACTGGCGATTGGAAGTCAGTTAAACAGGTCACCTATTTTTGAACAGACTGACAGCAGTCACCTTCAGGCAGACTGGCAAAGGTTTGCAAATAATCACAGTCTCAAACTCATTTGGGATGTGTCTCTTTTCAGGAGGAGAATCAACTCAACTGGTTGCCAAATGGCTGTATTCTGGTTATATTCTGGTTGCTGAGTGCCTTTGAGTAATGGCGTTGCTACTTTTGGAGGAATTTCTGTTCAAATCTAGAAGTTTCTGCCTGGAGTCTGAATCCAAGTCATTAATTTTAATTTATGTGCATGTAGACGGCAACAGATTAGCAATTTTTGCTGATTAATCACAGGTAATTACCATTAATCGCAAACAGAATGCATATAACCATGGCAACCTCACCCAAACTGACTGACTCAGTGTGTGGCGCTCTCCAACCGCTGAACATACAAGGTTGTTTCTTCTGGTGTTGTCGATGGCACAAAATTTGTGGAAATAGCGACACACTCATCCTCTCGTGACACAATGAAAGCTAAACTTTCTCAAAACACAATTTAATGTTATTTTTTATCATAATAGAACGATCAGAATAAAACGATTGGAAATGTGTCGCAGATTTTTGGTATGACACAAAGAAAACCAAAGAATTACAGAAACGTTGCCTCTCATAAACCCATAACTAATCAGCAAGTTAGAGAAAACTAAACACACTACTGAGATGGTTTAGACATGATAAAAAGTTTAAGCCAGGACAATTGGACCATACATTCAAAAGGTGGGAGTTAAAAGGGATTTGTACTCTAATGAAAAATGGAACACTAATGAGTTTCCAACAACTAAAAAATAAATACAAATTGGAAAATAGTGATTTTTTAGATATCTGCAAGTAAGGCATTATTACATAAAGCAAATAAAATCTGACTGGTTCGAAAAACCATTGGGTGTTATCGGAATAATAAAAAATTGCTATGAACATAAACAATTCAAAGCAATTTCTACTTTCATTAGAAGAGGAGAGACAGGACACAACTTTTTACCTCAAAAAGAAATGGGAAGCTGAACTGGCCATAACTATAACAGAGAAGGAATGGGTCAGTATGTGTGAAATACAACACAGCACAACAAATTCGCCGTTGTGGAGGGAATTTTGCTGGAAAAATTTGACACGTTTTTTCATTACACCCAAGATTAAAAGTAAACAGATCTCAAGTCCACAGGAATGTTGGAGACTGTGTGGAGAAACAGAAGCAGACCATTCACATGTATTCTGGAAGTGCATAAAAATTTAAAAGTATTGGGAAGACCTTAAAATGACCATGGATAATATTCTGGGATATGCACTCCCAAACACCTGCCAAGTGATGTATCTTGGAAACAAAGGAACAGATACAAAAGGAGGATTTATATTTAGTAAAAATTATTCTAGCCGCAACTAAAAAAGCAATTACAAAGAAGTGGTTACATCCAGACCCTCCCACTCAACGAGATTGGATTAGTATTGTAGAGGGTATCTCAGAGATGGAAAAAATAACATTCAATATCAGACTGATAGGATGTAAATATGATGGACAATGGAGGAAGTGGAAAGCATTCCGAAGTGGCACCAAGAAAACAACACAACAAGAAATGTGCATGGAATAGATGGAAAACAAATGTAAACTCCAGCGTGTTTGTATGTTTGTTGGTTTGTAATTTTCTTTACTGTGTTTTTTTTTTTTTTTTTGGGGGGGGGGGGGGGGGGGTTCTTGGAAAAAGTTGGAAGTTGGAAAAAAAAAAAAATAGTCAAATATGGCACAAGTGTAAAGCATTGTACCCAAAATAAACAGTTACAAATCTGGCAAGAAAAAAAAAAAAAAAAAAAAAAAAAAAAAAAAAAAACTAAACACAGGTGTGAAAACGAAAATATAACGTGGGATTTCTTTTGTGTAGATGTAATGTGTAAATCATTTTAGCAGGTGAGATTCATTTGCTTACTATTCATTGAGGAACACCCGTGGAGCGCCCACTACTGTGCACCCTGCTGATCTGCAGCCAATTCATGCACAACAGGACCAACAGACCGGCTCTGACATGACTGCTAAAGCTCTGTTTTCAAACTACTGCCAGTATGATTGCCTACAGGTGAGGCATCACAACACTGTTACTACAAACCAACATACTCTAATGCTAATAAAGTAAATCAGTGGAATGAAAGGACTATTACTATTACTAGAGTTACTGCCTCAATTTATTTTATTTTTCGGAGCTTTTGAACTACTAAATTAGTTTTTTTCTTTTGCTCATCTTCAGCCTACTCTTTCTCACTCTGTTGGATAAAAAGAATCACCAGCTCACTGATGAACTAATCTAGGTTTAAGGTTAATATCTAATCTTTTTTTACAAAAAAAAAAAAACTTTCACTTTTTGGTAAATCCAAAATGGAAAAAATCTGTAACTGTCATGAATCGCTGTGCGGCAGGCGGGAGTTGGACCCAAAATGCAGGACTCACAGACTCGAGGGAATGAACTCAAAACACAGCTTTATTTGCCGGTAGAACAAACATACAAACTAAACTAAACTGGGAAGCCACAAACTAAGAACTCACAGCAAGACACAGGGAGATCCACACACAGCATGAGGGACGACGCGACACTGACTCAGAAACACAGGGTTTAAATACACTGGGAAGTAACGAGGGGAATGAGACACAGAAGGAGGGCACAGCTGGGAGAAATCAGGACTGACAAGACAAGCAAAGCAGGACGCATTCACATGAGACACGGACCATCAGAGTAAAACAGGAAGTATCACACAGAGACGCGAACTTGACACAGTGGAGACAGCAACTAAGAAATACAGAGACATAAACCATAAGGCAGAGGTCTAAGAACCAAAATACACAGGGAAATACTCAGCTGGGAACACAAGAGACTAGACTAGAGAGAGTAACAAAAAACCAACCATGAGAACATAATGCACAATGCAGAGTGACAGAAAACAAGAAACTCAAACATGCAAAGACACAATTACACAGAACAGAGGGGACACAGAGAGACATGAAGGGCAAGGGATCAAAACTAGAAGCCATAGAATAAATCACACACAAGTACAATAATACAAAAATCACAAAGAACTAAAAACGCTGGGTCAGGAGACCCAGGACCGTGACAGTACCCCCCCCCCCCCCCCCCCCCTCAAGGGTTGGCTCCAGACAGCCCAAACACAGAAAGACAAAACCAAACAGAAAACAACCCAGGGCGGGCGGCGGGGGCCCAGGACGGAGGGCTCGGAACAGAAAACAAAAGAAGAGCACGGCAAACACCGGAGCCCAAGAAAACAACCCAAACACAGAGCAGTTCAGGGGGCCGACCATGCGGAAGGCAACGTCGGAGACGTGGAACCAGTTCAGGAGGCCGGCCGTGCGCAAGGCAACGGCGGCGACGCGGAAACAGTTCAGGAGGCCGGCCGTGCGCAAGGCAACGGCGGCGACGTGGAAACAGTTCAGGAGGCCGGCCGTGCGCAAGGCAATGGCGGCGGCGAAGGAGACAACGGAGCAGTTCAGGAGGCCGACCGCGCGGAAGGCAGCGGCGGCCCTCCAGTCTCAGGCGTGCTGGCCATGGCCTGGTGGGCACAGGACCAGTCGAGGCAGGACCAGACGAGGCAGGACCAGACGAGGCAGGACCAGACGGTGGCGATGCGGGGGCCGGACCAGGCGAAGCACAGGCTGAGGCCGGACCAGACGAGGACGAAGACCCGGAGGCCGGACCAGACGAGGACGAAGACTCGGAGGCCGGACCAGGCGGAGCTGCAGAGGCCGAGGCTGGACCAGGCGGAGCTGCAGAGGCCGAGGCTGGACCAGGCGTAGCAGAAGCACAGGCAGAGGCTGGCCCAGGCGTAACAGAAGCACAGGCAGAGGCTGGACCAGGCGTAACAGAAGCACAGGCAGAGGCTGGACCAGGCGTAACAGAAGCACAGGCGGATGCAGCCGGACCAGGCGACGACGAGGCGGTCGCAGGTGGCGGCTGGACAGGCTCCTCGGGCCCTCCAGCTGACGAGGCGTGAGGCTGGACGGGCCCCTCGGACCCTCCAGCGGAGACGGGCGGCTGAACGGGCCCCTCGGACCCTCCAGCGGAGACGGGCGGCTGAACGGGCCCCTCGGACCCTCCAGCGGAGACGAGGAGGTGCTGGCTGGGCTCACTGGAACCCCCAGCGGACGAGGTAGATGGCGACATGGGAGCCGCGGAGTGCTGGATGAGCTCATCCGAGCTTCCAGCAGGAGCCGATGTAGAGCCAGAGAGAATTGGGACCCCGGGCTCAACGTTAAGCTGGCTAGAAAACTGCACTGCTACGGGGAACTGGGCCAAAGGTTCAGGTGCGAGCTGAGCTGCTGGACACACGGGGACCTGAGCTGCTGGACACACGGGGACCTGAGCTGCTGGACACACGGGGACCTGAGCTGCTAACGGTGGAGAAGTAAATGACTGCACAGGGGACTGAACTGATGTCTGTAGTAACGGTGGTGGTGAGAGTGGAGTAGGTGGTGGAGTTAATGACTTCACAGGGGAATGAACTAGAGGTAGTGACGGTTGTGGTGCTGGTGGTTGAGTGGGTGACTGTGCTAAAGGAGGCTGCACTGGGGACACTGGAGACTGCACTGGGGAAAGCAGGGCTGCAGGAGGCTGCACTGGGGACACTGGAGACTGCACTGGGGACACTGGAGACTGCACTGGGGACACTGGAGACTGCACTGGGGACACTGGAGACTGCACTGGGGACACTGGAGACTGCACTGGGGACACTGGAGACTGCACTGGGGGAAGCAGAGCTGCAGGAGGCTGCACTGGGGACACTGGAGACTGCACTGGGGACTGCAGTGATGGTTGTAGTGGAGGTGTGACGGGTGGAGGAGTGGCTGAAGTGGCTGCGGGTCGGGCGGCTAGTGGCTCAGCTATAGAGCATATTAACGGCAGGGCTATGGGTTGAATGTCTGACTGAGTAGCAGCCTGAATGGCTGGGTGTAGTGATGGTGGTGGTGGAAGGGAAACAGGTGGTAGTGTGGATGACGGAACTAAGGGCGACTGAGTGGCAGACCGAACTGATGACTGAAGCGATGGTAGAGGTGAAAATGGAGCATGTGGTGGAGTTAATGGCTGTGCTAGCGGGGACACAGGAGATGGAGCTAGCGCTTCTGGCTGGGCAGCTAAGTGAAAAAACACAGCCCCGGAATAAACAGTCCCAAAGTCAGGAAACTCTTGATTGTCCCTTCCACTCACCACAGCTGGCAACTCAGACGTCTCGGGGTCTGGCTGTGGCGGTGGGTGTCGGCGGCGTGAATGCCGTTTTCTTCGGGAAGCCGGAGGTGCGGTGATGGAGGAAACTGGCAACGACGGAGAGATCACGGCCGGCTCCTCGTCCTCCGACCACATTGCTGCGAGAAAAGCAGCGGGTGAGTGACAGTCAGAGTGGAGGGTGGATGGAGAGGAGTCCAGTGGCAGCGGCGTGGAAACGTTTCCCGATTGTGGCGGTCGCTGTTGCGGTATGACGAGCTCGCGAGCTTGTACTGTCTCCTTGGCTTTCTGCAGATTGGACAGTAGGCCCGAAAATCCTGAGAGCTCGTGAAGATGGGGATTCCCCTTGAGAATTGCCTCGATGGCGTTTATCCCAATGGACATTGCTTTAATGTCCGAGGCATGGGAAACTCGCTCCCACAGGCTGAAGATGCGGGCCAAATCGCTTTCCCGGGAGGAGCCTGCTGGGTCCATGTCTGGTGACGTCGTACTGTCATGAATCGCTGTGCGGCAGGCGGGAGTTGGACCCAAAATGCAGGACTCACAGACTCGAGGGAATGAACTCAAAACACAGCTTTATTTGCCGGTAGAACAAACATACAAACTAAACTAAACTGGGAAGCCACAAACTAAGAACTCACAGCAAGACACAGGGAGATCCACACACAGCATGAGGGACGACACGACACTGACTCAGAGAAACACAGGGTTTAAATACACTGGGAAGTAACGAGGGGAATGAGACACAGAAGGAGGGCACAGCTGGGAGAAATCAGGACTGACAAGACAAGCAAAGCAGGACGCATTCACATGAGACACGGACCATCAAAGTAAAACAGGAAGTATCACACAGAGACGCGAACTTGACACAGTGGAGACAGCAACTAAGAAATACAGAGACATAAACCATAAGGCAGAGGTCTAAGAACCAAAATACACAGGGAAATACTCAGCTGGGAACACAAGAGACTAGACTAGAGAGAGTAACAAAAAACCAACCATGAGAACATAATGCACAATGCAGAGTGACAGAAAACAAGAAACTCAAACATGCAAAGACACAATTACACAGAACAGAGGGGACACAGAGAGACATGAAGGGCAAGGGATCAAAACTAGAAGCCATAGAATAAATCACACACAAGTACAATAATACAAAAATCACAAAGAACTAAAAACGCTGGGTCAGGAGACCCAGGACCGTGACAGTAACACCAAAACGAATGACTGAGTCTTTATTTGAGAGGTCACAACCTCTAGTTTCTGAGAATTTGCCTGTTTGGCATGAAGCTCAAACAGGAGCTCAATGTTTAACCCTGACCCTGAATTTCATCCTCAACTGTAGGATCTTAGTGCTTAATCGTCACATTAAGGTCCCATTTAACACCTGTGCCTGACCCTGTATTTTACCATATTTTTTACTGTAACGTTGAGAAAAGGTCAACGCTCGCCTGATGGAGGCTCAAGAAATAAAACTCTTCTTGGAGCTTCTATCTTTTCACAACCCTGAATCCAGCCATCAATGGATGCGAGACAGCTGAAAATTCCCGACCCCACATGTGTCGCCGGTGATCTGGTGGATGTGAAGAAGTTAAACGAGAGCTGAACCTCCATTTACCCTTTTTGGGGTAACTAAGCCTTCTTGGCTGTGTTGTATAATGTTAATTATTTTTAATTTATGTAATAACTATGGTGAAGTATTTAAGTTATCCCACTCTGTTATTATTTGTCCGTCAGCATATCTTTCTCCCCTCGTCTGCTCTCTTTCTACAAATAAATGGACCCACCTGTAATAAAGATAATTACGCCTTTGTATTTTCTTAGGAACGCATTCCGAGACATTTCGCAGCACCGGCGTGTCCAGCGCTCGGCCCCCTTAAAAAATATACATCGGCTGCACTGAAACCGAATCCGTCCGTCTGAAAGCACTTAACCCTCAAAGGCTCGCCTCACTGTTTGATTCTCAGCCTATACGTCCACGCCGCGTGTGGTGGGAGCGCCGCATGTGTTTGTGTGCAGAAATCAGAATCCAACAGGCGCTTCTGTGTGAGTCATCCCTGCGTTTTTAAACTCTCCAATTATCCTGACAGGCTGCATGTCATGTCATCGTGACCACCCCCCCCCCCGAAGAAGAAGCTGATGCTGCACAGGATGCAACCCCCCAACGTTTCACAGAGTGGAGCAATTCCACCCCTCGGATGGGACACATGGGAGCGGTTTGGGCTGGGGACGGTGTCAAGGCGGGTGCACGGCGCTGCTGGATGATCTGGGATGCACCTCCCCGTACTCCCCCCCTCCTCTCAGCTCCCGCTCTCTGCTAAGTCTGAGCCAGGAGACGGCTGGTGGGGTTTTTAAAGTGGGGAAGAGAGACGTTAGATCAGATTAAGTCACTGAACGAGCCTAATGAGCTGTTACGCAGGTCTGACACACACCATTACCCGCCATTTACACCTCACAGGCGCAGAAAAGTCCAGATTGTTTGTATTTGTGTGTGTGTGTGTGTGTGTGTGTGTGTGTGTGTGTGTGTGTGTGTGTGTGTGTGTGTGTGTGTGTGTGTGTGTTCATGTGTAAGTGAGAAACAGAGGTGGCAACAGAGACAAAAAAGATGCAGGAATAAGGCGTGTGTAAGTGCTCTTGAACTGGATGGGTGGGCGCGCTGAGGCAAAAAGCAGACTTTATTGGATAATTAAGAGGAAGCAAGTTGCTCTCATCACTCCACCGCTGCTGCTCCCTCCCTCGTTGGCCTCGGATACCGACAGAGCCGACTCAAACAAATGAAACACCATTCTGCTACAGTTTACGTCCAGCCGGCCTGTTCGCTTCCCTTCCTGACCCTCTTCCTCTTTGGACCGTAAACATTGTCCCACTCAGTATCACCGTTGATCAGAGCTGTCCACAGCAGACCTCGGGCTTCACCCCCCCTGGCTTGCATTTCGCTTTGCAGTTTTAGCGCTCCTGCTCACCACGGATGGATGAAGTGCACTGCGTGGCTGAGTTAAGCGTGCAGCTGTGCGGCCACAGAGGATCCCATGTGAACAATAAATCTAAAGACAAACCACAGAACAGAATTTACCTCCCAGGCTATGAACAACAAATCCTGTATTTTAGGAAAGAGGGCATAACGTGAAAGGTAGGAATAGGAAAAAGTGAAAGAGAGCAGCAGAGACAGTGTCTGTGTTCCCTTGCAGGGGTGGCAGCTGGATTGTGTTAGGCCGTCAGAGTGCGTTATCTCGGGGACACAACACAAAGCAGGCTCAACAAGCATTCTCCCTGCTAACCACCGCCTTTACGTTAAAGACAAGCTTTGGCGTCTTAGCCATGAACCGTGGGCCCTCGGAGACCAAACACAGGCTGACAGAGCAGCTACAGACAAACCAGAGTTTGTCGTGTCCCGCTGACTCTTACTGGCCCGCTGGAACAGGCACGCCTGGGATTTGTCAGTTCATAAGGCCGCCGTATGGAGATGAAATCAATACTGTTGAATAAGCGAGGCACTCGAGCTAAAAGGCTTCTTAAATACATGTAAAGGGACAGAATAAAAGACTTACTGATGAGCTGAGGAAATGAATGGAGTTAGGACAATAAGCAATGTGGATCACAGGCTTTAAATCGTGATAAAAAGGACAGATTGCAGAAAGCCATCAGCAGCACAACTGGACCGTTATGTTTGGAGTGTGTTTCCCAGTTGATCTGGAAACTATACTGTATATACAAATCCCAGGATTTAAAACAGTCACAGGCACACTATGCACTTGGAAAAACTTTCAAATGGGACAAAGTTGAACCCGGAATGACTTATTCATGCTCAACTCTATACACTTTCAAGGGTTTCTCGCCTTTCTGCTTTTACGCCATGATTTTCATAATTCATTCACTATAACTTTCCTTCGCACAAAAGTTCAGATTGCACCTGTGAGTCGAGAAGTTTCTGATGACCTGCATGTGGCAGGGAAACTCAAATGGACTAAAGTTCCCGAGGCTGTGTCAAAAGAAGAAAAATTAAAGCGAATCGCTGGAACCGGGACCCCATTAGCATTTTCATTATGCATTCACATTGTGATCAAACGCTACGTAACGATGGCGCTTCACACCTTCCACCTGAGCTTTTCTTCTGTGACACTTAATGACAGATTTCCTCCCTGGTTTGATGGTCATTTACCTCCCTGGCAGAAACGGCTCGGACAATAGAGAGCAGCACAATGACGGCTGATTAAACGCTCCGGCTGATTATTCCTGCAGCACGGTGATTGTGCAGCTGAATGGAATCGTGCCACTTCGCACAATCACGGGTGAATATTTCGATTACAGGTTGCAGAGCCCAGCGTATTGTCCCGATCAGAGGTTACACAATGAACAGAGTGCTGTCGAAGGTGCAAGGTGGATAAATGCAGCTTTTTATATACAATAGGTAGTGTTCTTATTTTTGGGGGGGTTGACTTTATCAGGACTGGAAAGTCCTCGCAGGTGAGTTTGGATTATGCTTGCAAAATAAATGCTGTCATGTAAAGGTCCATATGTCAGTTTATAAAAATGTTAATGTTCTGCCAACAACTTCCATTTAAATATTTTAACAAGATCATTTTGGATACATTTTTTTCCCATTAAACTGGAACCATGAATGCAAATGTCCAGACTATTTTTGTGACTATTTGATGAACTGCAGCGAGATGATGTTGCGGGACAGTCATTTGAATTTCTCAAAACAGCAGATGAACATGAAGCTCCTGTTGTGTTTAAACCGACAGCAAATCCCCTCCGAATTTACACAAAACAAAGAGATCATATAATAATAATAATAATAATAATGGATTGCATTTATATAGCGCTTTTTGGGACCCCTCAAAGTGCTTTACAATACCACTATTCATTCACTCTCACATTCATACACTGGTGAAGGCAAGCTACAGTTGTAGCCACAGGTGCCCTGGAGCAGACTGACAGAGGCGAGGCTGCCATATCATGCCATCGGCCCCTCTGGCCATCACCAGTAGGCGGTAGGTGAAGTGTCTTGCCCAAGGACACAACAACCGAGACTATCCAAGCTGGGGCTCGAACCGGCAACCTTCCGATTACAATACGAACACCAAACTCTTGAGCCACGATCGCCCATATCTGCTGAGGTACATAAAATATTAGATAATTACACCGAGTGACTTGGTTACACTTTCTTTTTCTTTCAACCACATCTGTTCGGAGTTAGTAGGAGGAGGAAAAGGCTGCCTTTATCTTTGCAGAGGGAAAGACTCACTGTAGAGAGACGAGTATTACTTGCATGCAAAAGAAAGACAGAAGCACAAATGATCTATTTGTTCTTTTATCCATCAGTGACACACACTGAGGATCCTGCATGGTTCCCAGGCAGTACTGTAGTTGATGAAGATGTGTGGAGGACGATGATAGATGGATGGTTGCTCCGGAGACAGCTGTCCACTTCACTGCCTATTAATGAAGGGAAACTTGGATAAAAACGAGGGGGGCGGGATAGTATTTCTAAGTTTCTGAGGAAAATGCCCAACTCAGTTTCCATCCATCCATTTTTTCCACTTATCCATTTCAGAGTTGCAGAGTGAGAACACGCAAACACCACAGGACCTTCGAAGGACGTTCCAGCCCATAATGTTCTCGCTGTTAGGTGACAGAGCTAACCCCTGTGTCACCGTGCTGTCCCCACCTCAGTGTCTGAACAACAATGCACTGGAGAATCAGTTTCCCAAAAAGTACAATTTAAATAAATAAAAATAGAAATATACTTGTGCCATTGCTGTATATAAGAAATTGAGGTACATTATCGCTTTAATGTAGCAGGAAATGTTTGGACAGAGACAGCAGGTGGAGCTTCTCTGGAAGTCTGAACGGAGACTCCTTCACGGTGACAAACTGTGACTCTTAAAAGTTGTTTTGACTGCACCAACACAATCGCCACCTGACATACATTTCACTCTCTGAGGTTTAAGGCATCATAGGTGCTAAAGTCTAACACTATAATTTGGGAACCAATGAATAGTTGTGTATAGTTTTATACAATTACTTTGTTCTGCCTTTGTTCACTGGTTCTAAAGATTTGGGATTTAGGGTTAGGGTTGGGGTCATTACTGACAATGACAAACCTCAGAGGGTTACTGTCATGGTCCCTGTGCCTCACCAGCTGATTCTGTATTAGGCAACATGTGCTCTCTCTCTCTCTCTCTCTCCCCCCTGCCGGGGCAATGCTCATTATGGGCTCCCGCCCCTGGCCCACGCACCTGCTGCCTATCGGGATGATCACAAGGCCGATTTAAGACAGCAGCACTGTGTCACTCGTCGCTGGATTGTTGAGTTATCAGCGTCAGTCGCTCAGTAGATTGTAAATAAGGATCTGTGAGTTCGTTCCGTCTGTTCGCCTCTAACTATAATCTCTGTGTACAGATCTATCCCGGACCTTTCCCTGCTTGCCTGTCATCCCGTGGACGAGTGAGTGGATGGTGTTTCCCCAGTGTGGGGAGTGAAGAGAGAGAGCCTTTGGAGGACGTCAGATTCCCGTCTTTTCCCTCACATACCCCGGAACCCTGGACCCCCCTCCCCTCCCTCCAGCACTTTGTAAATAGCATCACCTGGTGTCGTTGTGTAAATAAAATCTGTAAATCCTGTAAGGAGTCCCGGTCTGCGCCTGCGTCTGTTAACTGAAACCTGACAGTTACAATGGGATGCAAGCTCATCATTTTCAGTGTACATTCTCCTTGAGAAACATCTCGGTGTTACAACAGAAGTCTGTGTTAGCAGTTCTGAAGAATTCATGGTGCACGGTCCTGTAAGTGCACTGTCTTTAGGCTGGGACGGTGTTTGGTCTGAGTCACAGCTGCGAGCTTGCTCTCCTCACCAGTGATGATGGTTGACATGAAGTTTTTATCCATTTTAAAAAATGCAAATCCAAAGATTCAACTTGTTTTAACTTTCAGGTGTCCATTTTGGTTCAAATGAGCCAATCACTTCACGATCAGCAGGCCAAAACAACGAGTCACGCTAATGACACACAACGACTCTCCGTGTTTTCATTTCCTCCAATAGAAGCTGACAGCTGATCAAATTATCTTAAAAAATAAATTAAAGAGTTTGAAGTCATTAATTAATTCCAGCACTTCTGCTTTTTCCATCTTTATCGCTGTTTAGAAGCTGTCAGTAAAACACTTTCTGCAGCTCCTTCGCATCAAAAGCCTCCCAGGATTGGGATGGGTACCGGTATCCGGTGCCATGATGGTTCTGACATAAACGGTAGTAACCAGACCGAAAAGCAGCGCACATTTTGGTGCTTTATTTCAGTGCTTTATTTCGGTGCTTTTTTTTCCTGAGATGTGATACGTATCACATCTCAGCTAGATTCTAGCCAATCATTTTACGTTTCCGAGGATAGTAGGCGGGCCCAGGTATGTACGTTCTTTTAGAGCAGAGCTACAGATTAAAAATGCCCAAGGCGAAGCGGTCAAAAGTCTGCATATTTTGCTGTGAAGTACAGCCAAACTCAGCAGCCTGCAACAAGTGCTTTAAGCTGATACTGTGCAAAGGAGGTACCACCTCGAATCTGATGAAACACCTGGTGACGCATAGTGTTTTTTTAAAAGCCGGGAAATGCACCGTATTTGATAGCTTGCTGCGAGACCTCACACCGAGCACATCTACTGCGGGTGTGCTGCCTGTTATCGGACTCGGAGTTAGCAACATCTCCCAAAAACCCGAAGAGGAGAGTCCTGGCCCCTAGCCCTGCCAGTGTTGCAGAAATGATGATGGATGATGATGGCAGCAGCAGCCGTTCTTCTCTGCGTGAGTAGCTTAATATTGTTCGTGTGTGATTTACGTTGAGTAGGCTAACCACGTTATTACATTAATGCATGTAAGGTGAACTAGCAAACACCGTCGTAGTTACTTGGGGCTGTCTTCTTGTTTGATGGCAGATACTCCCTTCACCCTGGCCAAAAAGGCTAAAATGACCAAAGAAAAAGTGGAAAACAGTTAAACATGAGAGGTTTTTGGACAAAGTTTGTGTTTTTTCCATTGTTTAAGCACTGCTTCCATCCAAGAGTGATACCATATATGCCCTATAGCTGCAGAAAAGGCTAACATTGATATCTTTTTACAAAAAAACAGCTGAACATGAGAGGTATTTGGACCAATTTTGTGTTCTCCATTCTTTAAGCACTGGTTCGAGCACCGTTTAAGCACCGGCACCATTTCAAAACTACCCGTTTGGTACTGGTGTCAGATAAAACCTAAACGATACCCATCCCTACCCAGGAAATGAAGGAATTAAAAGCATTTGCGAGTGTGAGAGACTGCACTGCCTCGGTGGTAAATAATAAAGCTGGATTTCTGTTAGAGCGGCGGTAAGCTCAAAGATGCTCTTTTATATACACTCTTAGAGCAGGAGAATTTACCTGTGTTGCTCTGTGCTGCCTGGGATTATTATAAAAACTGTTTCTGTTATGACTGCACTTTTTCAGTATGTGTCACATGTCTGGTGTGGTTTAAGTAATCATGCCGTATATGACGGGTCGTTTTTAACCTAATGATGTGATTATTCCCTGATCTGTTTGCCTCCTTCGCAGTCATGAGTTAATGGGAGGAAATTTCTTGCTGATTCTGCATGAAGTGTTTCCCATAAACGATCAGGGTGTATACATACAGGAAGTTTTGTGGAGGCCTGCGGTCAGAAGGACACTCTCATGATTCACTTCACCGAGAGACAGATGATCTATCTGCGCTGACACTGACAGGGTTTGTGGTTAAATGGGAACAAAATCCCCATCTCATGAGGAGAAATGACGATAAGGAAGCTAAAAAAGAAACTTTTTTAAGCAACACTCTCTGCCACAGCTGTTTGTCTGTCTGACAAACTTAAATCACGAGTAACCAACACCTCAATCTGATCTTAAGTGGGCCCGACCACAGAAGGTTTTTCTCATGATCATTTGTGTATATATTATAAAAAAAACACCTCTGAATCAGTCCTGTTATTGGAGTGGAAGTTTGTCAAGATTTTAATCGTAATTGTGACGATGAACATCCTGAGACGTATTCAGAGAAAACAATGTAAAGTCAGCACCTCTGCCAGTCCAGGTACAAACAAATGCTGCTGTAGTCAATTTTAAAAAAGACTCTTTCTGGCTTTTAATAATTGAACTTTGAAGAAAACAATTTTACATTTATTTATTTTCAATAGAATACTACAAGACAGAGCTGCAAACATCATCATTGTTACAATCATTATTAATATTATTACAGTTATTATGACAGTAAAAATCACTGCCACATTTCATGATGTTGTATTATAAATATTTGTAACCGTTAGTTGTTCCAGTGCATTGCTCTAATGCTTATGAAAAAAAGTGCTGTCAGTAATGTCATGTCTGTGTGGTTCAAATTTCTGTTTGTCTCTAAAAGTCACTTACAGTCCTTCATCATGTTATGTCAGCTGTATTTGAGTTAAATATATCTGACTGGAAAATGACTGCATTCATTTCATTAAGTGCTTTTAAATCTAAACTAAGAATCCTTGAGGCCAAGTCCATAACATGCAACTGTTTCAATTAGATTCATTGTCATTTAAACTACTTTTTTTTTTTTTTGAATATGTAACTCATTACTGTACTAAATTCATTAATTACATTAAAGTTACTTACTACTGCATGACAAAAGGTCTTCAGTTATCTGCGTGCCAGGTGGATAGAAAAACATGTTTTTTTCTTTTGCACTAAAATCAGCTGATTTCAGTTTATTTTTGTTCGTGTATTTAACAAACTCCCAAATCAAAGACTTTCCTCACTTTGCATCTGTTTGCTGTGAGGTGCAAGTCCTCATCAAAGATAAGTACTCCCACCCACCAACACTAAACATTTACTTCTATGGTGTCAAAATACATATAGATTTTTGCGTTCTGAAAATGTTCTTCGGCTGTGGCAATGCTTTAAAGTTCACTTATTATTTTGTAAAACAGCCATTAGCTGTCAGAGTTACTGCTGATTATCCACGAGGACTTACACTTCAAAGTGTAGAAATAGATTTATGTGCTATCATGTAGCATTCCTTACTTTTCTTTCATAAGGATAAGTGGAGCCCGAGATGCAGCTCTATCTGTGAATCAAACCGACGGCTCTTCACTAGCGAGATGTTTTCATTGGCTATGTTAAACTGTTGTGCAGGAAGCCGGTTTTGGCTCGCGCGAGCGCTGGTGCTGGCTCTGAGCTCGTCACCCAGTCATTTTCAGCCCAGCTTCCAATCAGCCCCATCATCTGCCCATCTGTCACTGTTGATGTTCCTCCATATTGTGGCCTGTACGCAGCAGATTTTAATCTCATACTTCTGAATAGGCACGCTCAGTGCTGCTGATGCTCGGATCTCACGTCCCATCGAAAATGGCCGACTGGTGATGAATTACCAACCAATTAGCCCCGAGACACCAGATGGAGGCCGCTGACTCAACTTCTGCCTCACATTAAACTTGTAAAAACTTTGGGCTGTTTAAAGGGATAACCACTGTGACTGGCGCAGAGAGTAAGAAAGGAAATGTTTCAATGACTTTCTGATTAAAGAGCTAGCTAAGGAGTGAGTGCCAGTTCTTCTGCTTCAAGATAAGACTGCCTGTGGTATGACGATGTGCGGATGATGCTGAATTGTCTGACCAAATTCTTAAACAAAGGCAGGTAATCCATGCTAAATGGCCAAGGAAGCACAGAATGACCCCCGAATTGCGAATTCCAAGCTCCAGTTGAAGCTCAGCCTTCCATACGAAGAAGTTGATAAATAATTATATTATAAATTCATTAACGAACAGTGGAAGTTGTCCACTAGACCGATTCTGGCAGACGCAGGTGGGCAACCACACGTTCTATTGTATGAGCAAACTGTGCCTTTTTTAAATACATTTCCTATTTTTGTGATGAATTTCTTGTCTTGCAATATTTTTACTGGGTATTTTTACGCCCTAATGCCGTCTTTTGATTAGCCGCCGCTGTCCACCAGGTCAGCACCAAACTGCTCAGTGTTCGACTGCCTTTTAGCCACATGCTAACAAAAACTATTTCAGAAATTAAAGGTGGTTCCTTTAAATGCATTTGGCCTCTTGTCACAAAATGATGCTCCATGTGCGTCCAAAACTGCAAAAATCATCCAACATAAGAAACGCTCCTTTGATTATTGTACTTGGCTGAACAACATGCGCAAAAGTCCAAAGAAAAGTATGTGAGACTGAAAGAAGTGCAGGAAGAATGAGTTCAGTTTCTTCCTCTTGTACTGCAGTCAAACATTAATCTGTTGTTAGGGATGATGGTTGGTTCTTGGGTAGTTTGAGACTAAAATACCTCAAAATATCCTGCAGGGATTTCTGTCAAAGTCATTCTGCGTTGTGCACTGACACACATGGCAGAAAATGAATCCTATTTAGTTTTCCTAGATCAGATCAAAACTTGTCCGATGCTTTTATGTGCAAAATACCTGCAAATTTCAGCCTCTGTGTGTAAACCCTGGAGATCACCGGCGTATCCAGGCTGCTGTCTGCTACGAAAACAACACAAGCTCACGTTATTCAAGCTTTCAATGGAGAGGCCACCCAGTACTGCTGTGATTAAAAAGGGCATAGGAGGCTTCTCTTACATCAACTTTGCTTCAGCTGAAATTGAACATTTTTAACAGGTTTGATAACGCTGGTGCTGACCCTTATTATATTTCCTCTGTTTTTCTCTAAGTCACAGCTTGGATCCGGCTGAACTCTCACTCAGGCATGGTGATTTATCTGACTATAAACAACAGTCTCATAAAAGTAAAGCCTAATGCTGCTCGGTTTGGCCTCGCGGCTGTTCTTGACTTGAATTATGTGTTGCTTTTTCAGGTGAAAATGGGAAATATAATGATGTGCTAAGGGGGTTTAGCATTATATTAAAGAGCTGTATTGATGCAGTGTCCCGGTGCTGTTGATCAAAATACAAACTACAAGTAGCAACAAGTGGGTATTTTAAACGAAATGACAAAAATGTGGTCAAAGAGAGTCCTTAGAGTCATTCTTCTTCATCTGTCCAAGCGGCAGAGACTATATCCCCACAATTCAAGAGATAAATGAAATTAACGTCAGTTTATGACCTTTATAAGTCAAACGAGAGGCAAGAAACAGAATTTCTCACTTGGATTTGCTTTGATGACTCAACACGTCTCGGCTGATTTTGATGGATTTGGATAAATTGAAGTGCTTTTGCTGTTACTGATGATTGAGTCTCTTGGTGCTTTTTGCAGACGTCGTCCCCTGCTGAGCTAGCTTTTAGACTTGAACGCACTCACACAAACTCACACGCACCTTGATATTCCACAGCGCTCAGAATACTGCTTCCAATCTAATTTCTGCAGATGTAGTGACCCATGAAATGATGCCAAGTCGCTCTCTTCTCCTCAGCGGTATGTAAAAGCTGCAGATTGCCTCATTCAGCCTCCAATATTAACCCTTCGGCCACCTCTTAATACCTGCCACAATACCCATGGCTGAGCTGAAAACAGGCCTTTTCCACAGACGGTGCAAGCGTATGAAGGCCGGTGTTTGAAGTTTGTGAAAGAAATTTGGTGCCAGGTGTGTGTGTGTGTGTGTGTGTGTGTGTGTGTGTGTGTGTGTGTGTGTGTGTGTGTGTGTGTGTGTGTGAGAGAGAGAAAAACAGGTGGCCCACTGGAGTGTGTGCGTGCATGTGTGCATGCACAGGTTTAGTTCAAAGATAAGTGCTGCATTGAGACAGAGATAATCCTCTGTAGAGGGTTCGCTGGAACTCTCGCTCCACCAACTAAGGGAAAAGTTTGTTAATGTTGTCACCTCCAGAGAAAGGAAAAACAAAATTTTCTTTAGTGAAACTGGAGACTATCTCACCTGTGACTGGAGTAAGCACAGTCTGTGCGATAAAGGGATTAGAGGATACTTGAAGAGATGAGAGTTGTATAAATCCAGATCTCAACAATCAACAAAGTTTATTTTTTATTCACAGCTGTTCTAGGCGGGGTTTTCTAAGGTAAAGTTAATACTGAAAACAACCTGCATCCTTAACCAATAATGTGTAACTTCACATAAATAATACCATGAAGGCATATAACAGAAGGTAATACAGCATATAGAGACACAAAGGTACATCGCAAATAGTCATACAATTTTCCTAGTAACTTGGCAACTGCCTAAGCTGCATCTGAGAGCAATTTAGTTATAAACATGGTATCTATTAAAAGGATATCTGTATGTGAATATGTAGTGGGACAGATTTTCAGGGGTTAACCAAATCTATTTGGTCTCACTAAATACATGGTTTGAACAAAGTCTGGTACCAATGAAGCTTATAGGAGCCCAATGTCTGCTGATGGTTCTGAGTATTTTGGGTCTATGAAGGGCCACAAAGAAAGCGCACCTGCTCATAGTTCACAGTGTCTCTCTTTATCTGCAGCATCTCGGTCAGGAGAAATTGTAAATATTCAGTGCTTACAGTTGCTCTTAAACTTTCACGATGTAGGTGGGATGCACGTACTAAAGAGTCGACTTGGAGATCTAATGAGGAATTACGCTTGTTGCCTACAGTTTGACAACAGTAACCAGTGTAAAAGTTTAGATAACAACACCAAAAGCACATAAAAATTTGTTGTTGTCTTAAAGAGGGTAAGTCATGATACTTGCTGATGGATTTGTACTGCTAACTCAAGTGTTATCAAAGGAGTGCACCATCAAAACAAAGTAGTGAAATCATCTGCACAGAAAACTGAGCCATTGTAACTACTGAGCCCTCAATAGCGAGTTCAGCTTCAATATGTGCACTAATGGGCACAGACTGATGAAGACTGCTGTGGAAACCACAAGCAGTGAACCACATGCCGTGTAGCTGCCTCTCAGGAAGCTGGAACTCCTCAGCTTCACCAGAGATATCTTAAGAAAAATTACTCTAGAAAAGTTGTTCCTGTTCTTCATCATCAGATCAGCCTTCTTATCTTCTGAATGTGAGGTGTTACATGGTACTTTGTTAGTGCAAACTATCCTTTTTGACTTTAACTTCTTCAGTAAAGATCCCTGTAAAGATCTACAGACCTGTTCCTGCTGCCTCTGATCCCTTGCTTTCTGGTTCGTTGGTTTTACATTTTAGATTTGTTTTTAAATCTACATTATTTTTTGTGGAATCAATAATGAGAGGATACCCTTGCAGTGCACACTCCCAACCAGTAGGTCCTCATCTGAGAACGTTTAAACAATCTGGCAAAATTAATAAATGTGAAAGTGAGGCTCAAAGGAAGGCTTGAAACATTCACTGGGAAACTTTAGTTTTCTGGCATTCAAATAGATGTTGCTTTGACATGTAACTATTCCTGAAGACTAAACACACCCCACAATGGTACTTCATAATGGAAGCTGTCTCTCCCACATCGATGATGCATCCTGTTACACTGCAAACTGCTCAGGAATACCACAAAAAAACAACAAAGAGATTGAATTGTTGACCCAGCCTCAAACTATGTGGAACACACTGGAACAAGCCCGGTCCAAGAAGGGCCTACTCTGCAGCCCACAACATCCAAAAGATCTACTGCCAGCCATCTCAACACACCCCCAGAGATCCTGTGTCCACAGTATCAGGTAGGTGGTTTAAACCATAGCAATCAACCAACACATTAAGATATTAAAACAGCAACATAACACAAATTAAGTATTGCATGCATACTAAAATTGGGTCTTCATGACCATTGGGCATGCTTCTCTTTCCAGCATACAGGATGTTGGCAGATTAATGAGGAGAAAATTGCGACACAGAAATGCCAAACCTGTGCTTGAGCTTCGAGTTTTGTATACTTTGAAGGCAAATCATTCTTTGTGCTTATAACTGGACCACCGTGCCACCAAAGCATGTGGGAATGATAAACTTAGAGTGTTCCAATGAAAGAGAAACCAGCGGTTCTGTGTATATAATAGACATACTCTTGCAATTTTCCATTTAAAATGCATCTTTAAGTGTCTAGCTCTCTGATCACAACCAAGTCAAATCAAATGTATTAAAAGAAAACAAAGAGAGGTACATTTGTAAAACAGCTACATGTGCTTTATATGTGAACTAAACCTTTGAACCAAACCCAATTTTTGCCTTGATGGCTGTGCAGCATTTAGAGCATTGTTAGAGCTCTAATCAACAGAAAATTGCTCAGTGAATTAATGTGAAATGAGGTTGAATTCAAGTCTTTGTAACTGCCTGACCTTTCACTTTTCAATCAAATTTAGACATAAAGGGGATTTCTTTTTAACAGCTACAACCAGATTTCCCTCAGAAAACATCATCCATGGATGATTGGTGTTTGGGGAGAGTTTAGCTTGCAATAATTATGCAGCAGTGATAACTTTCCAGACTTATAAAATCCTGAGTCAGAGTACTATAAACCGTTACGCTTGAGAAACCTTCAAATTCACCAGCCTGTTACTCAGACTGGACTCCCAGGTTTCATTTCATTTCTCAGTTTGCCTGAAGCATCATACCCCCCACTTACACAACCCCCCACACTGTTTAATGCACAGCGGATTTCAGTCAGAGGTAGAAAATCTTGATTTCCTATACCTTGCCGAAAGCAATAGATCAGGGTTCACTGTGATCCTTCCTGTGTGCCGTCAGTTCTGTGCCTCTGCTGTGTCTCGGATCTTTTGAGCAGCGCTGCATGCCTTTAAAGAGCAAAGTGTTGTGACTTCTATCTGTCCAATCTGCCTTTCAAAAGGACCAAAATCAGCTTCATCATGTCAGAATTATGGATGAAGCTGCTGATACTCAAGACGGTTGGTATCTAACTGGTGGGGATGTTAAACAAGGTTTTGAATTTTTGATTTTTTAGAAACAAAAGCACAGATGGCACATATGTTTGTAGCAACAAAGGACTCCTTCAAGTGAACAGGAAGTGGATGGAGGCTTGTTCTGTTTAGTGGAAAGCTTTGATGTCTGAGGAGATAAGAGCTTCAAACGGGGAACATGTCGTGAACATTGCTGAAAAACAATAAGAAACATAAACCCAAATCAGCACGCTTCATCTGCTGCCTGTACTGTATGTGTTCCTGAAGTGTTTTCATGGCCTCCAGCTTTCATTTTAACTGCGTTTCTTTTTCACTGAAGTCCCTGCACATGAGGTTCGCCCCACAAAAAAGCTGGACAACCAGAGCTTAAATGATAAATCAGCAGCACCCTCGTTCTAATGTGATGATTGCTTTGGGGAATTATTTCTTGGCTTGCCCCCTTTGAGGAAGGTCATTACTTCACAGTCAGCCTGCAAAACAGGCAATAAAGTGATGGGATAATAGTCAAGAAAATTGTTAATTAATAGGAGTTAAACATTAATGGCAGCATGAACAAATGCTTCTAGTGAAGAGAGGTACTAATGGAAGAGGGAACATGGTAGAGGAAGGAGAAGCAGAGGGAGAACGAAGCCCCTCCCCCCAAAAAACCAAAAACTAAATGCAGCAAACAAAAGCAGATGGAGGCAGAAGACAGAATGATGGAGAAGTGGGGAGAACAGATGCTGATCAATGCCTGAGCTCCTGCAGCTTCTGGAGTCTTGGCTTACTGCTTCCTGCCTCGAGTCGCAACACCGCCAGAGCAGCGCTTTCCCTCAAAACACCATCACAGCGACAGCAACAACATGTGGCCGTCCAGACGCTGTTTCTGAGATGTACCGCAGCTTCACTGTAATCTAAGGATGGATGTGTGACGTTTATCAAAAACAGTAAAGTCTACTCTGTCCAGTCCGGCAGACGAAGGAAACTTTTTCCTCCACCATGAGCAGCAATCGGGCCAACAAGTTACTGAGATAGACCCTAAACAACACCACGCCCAAATTTCTAAAAAGCAACAATATCTGTGGCACAGTCTTCTAATTTATAACTAAATAAGTGAATATTCAAAACATACAACAAACCATTGCGTAATAAATGAATGCAAAATGAATAAAAGATCCAAAATAGAATAAAAAAAAGACAAATATGTGGAAAAATATAAATGCTAATCCACCAAAATGTCACTATAAGTATTACTTCAGTAATTCATAATCACTGGTCTTGAAAGCTGCCTGTTTCAGAGATTAAATGTGCTTCCTCTTATGGGTTTTTAAGTTGAATCCAAATATCACAATTAAAATAGTTTATTAGCTTCCAACATATTACATCTTTACCTTTCACACCACCGTACTTTGTTTAGATTAAAATTTATCATAAATTATAAACTTATGTCTTCTGATCTGTTTATGGTTGCTTCACATTTTGAAATTCAGAAAAAGGGCTACACAGAGATGGATTAATATGAAACATTATGTTAGAAACCATAACAATGTTATTCCACCTTAATTTCCCCCCAAAACTGAACTTAATCTGTTTAGATCCCAGCCTGTCAGACCAGGTCAACATCAGAACTCTGTGACATGAGGATATGCTGGTTTCTGTCCCTGGAAATATCCACAGCCAAACATATTTCATTATTATTTCAATGATGCTACCCACCAATAGAGGAAAAGGAAAGGTTATGTGCATTTCAGAGACTTACACTGCAGCGAACAGTAAAGGAAAATTAAAAATATCCCTTGGATATTTTAATATTCTTAAAAAAAACAACAACTTGCCAACTTTAAAATCTCAGCATTACAAAAGGTCAAATCCAAGGTAAAAGAAGTGGTCAAAAGGTCAAATACAAGTCACATGAGTCCTATTTTAACAAAGTTCACTGAATAATTTGAGAAGAATGGGCATAGGAAAACTATACACCCATTTCATTAGGGACACTGGTTCAACTGCTCAAAATGCAAGTATCCACCCAGCCAATTGCATGGCAGCAGGTCAATTTAGACATGATCAAGATGACCTGCTGAAATTCAAACTGAGCCTCACAACAAGGGAGAAAGTAAGGTAACCACTCATTACAACCAAGGTATGCAGAAGAGCATCTCTTAATACACTGCACATCAACCGTTGCACATTGTGACGTGGGTGTGGTCTCTGGCCCGCTGCAGGGGAGGGGTGGCACAGTGAGCTCCCAGGGCGGCGCGGAGGCGGAGTGAACAAGTGATTGATTGTGACTCTTTATGTGGCAATGACAGTCGAGGAGGGTGGTGAGCGGATGTGACAGCGGAGCGTGAGTGTTTGTGCTGAAACCACAGTGAACATTGTTAATGAAATAAAAGTGCTGTCACCACACCCGTGGACTTGTGTATGTACTACAGCACTAGAAGACCACACCTGGTGTCACTCCTGTGAGCTGGGAACAAGAAATTAAAGCTACACATCATACGGGCTCACAAAAACTGGATAATAGAAGATCTGGAAAAGTTGTTGTTCTTGTTTTAGTCTCAATTTCTGCTGCAACACTTGGATGTAATTGTGCGGCAGACATTTTTTTGCTACAATTTGGGACTGTTTGGACACAACTGAGCACTGTTTAAATGCCACAGCCCATCTGAGTATTGTTGCTGACTATGCCTTCCCCTTTATCTTCGTCTACTGATCCTCAAAAGGCCTCCACACTCATTAGATCTTAATCCAACAGAGCACCTTTGGGATGTGGTGGAATGGGAGAGTCTCATCATGGACGTGTAGCTGACAAACCTGGAACAACTGTGTGATGGTATCATGAGAGATGTTTCCAGCACCTTGCTCACTGAGCCATGAAGAACTAAAGCAGCTCTGAAGTAAAAACCTAATGAAGTAGTTAAGAAGTAACTATTTATAGATAGATTACCGTAGTTGATTTTTATTTTAAATGCCTTTTTAAAGATTATCTGATGTATACTGAGAATGAATTGGTCATAATTGACAGACAAAATGAATGAATTTCGATAAATGTTTAAAGCACTTACTCATTACTCAACCATATATCAGCTCTGATGACATGTTTTCCTTCATTTTCTTATTAATTACTCTCTATTTGCACTAAACGTCATCATTGTTTGACTCCAATCCAACCAACAGGCCCAGATATATATTTACAAACATGACACATCACTGATCTGATAATAAAGACAAATGTCAGTTTTCCTGCATGCTTCAGCCAATTTTTTTTTTTTTTAAAAAAGGGCACATTTTATTCGAGCTCAGAGGCAGCAGCCAAACACACTCCAGTAAGTGCTGAATACATCACTGCGAGCCTCTTTGTGCACATGTCTCCTGATTAGAGAATCCAGCCTGGGGTTGAAAATCCTTTTTGTAGAAACCAGACTGTTTAATTGGTCACAGCGTGATTTTTTTGGGGTGGGTAGGGAGGGATGAGGAAACTGTGAAAATTCATGCTACGAACAGTAAGTAGGTGTTAATTAAGCATAGGCTGCCATGCTTTAATTAAATTGTTGTTATATCGGGGGAAAAATCAGTTGACAGCAACCCTGCGATGGGCTGCAGACGGGTCCAGCATGATTCCTCCTCATGTGAGCTGGGATGGCATCCAGCACCCCCACGTGACCCTGAAGATGAGGTAGCAGGCAGAAAGAAATCCAACCCACTAAAGAAAAAAAATCCTTGTATCTTTAAAGCTTTATTTTCTGTTTGATCGCCTCTTCTCCACTTCTGGAAGTTTTTTTTCCCTTCTTCTTCATAGTAACATGTAATTTCCAGCGCCCACAGAGAGAAATGAAGCCCTGAGTGGAAAAAAAAAAAATCAGATATAGGTGGAAAAAAAATTGGAGTTATTTGATTTTCACGTCTCACACGGTGAAGAAAATGTGCGGGCTTTCTGACGTGGCATTTTCACTTGAAAGGTCACTTTGTACACTCGACTTTTTAACTGCTGCAGCGCAGTTCGCTCCTCTCCTCTTCCACTTCCATATTTCCGCTCTGCTCTTTCATTTGACCCGGCAGAGGGATAGAAACATCACAATTACAGCTGTACGACTTCCTGACAGATAAAGGGTTATTAAGGGCAAATTGTTTTAGCTGTGTAACAATCTTCGTCTCGCAACTTCAAAGGAGGAAATACAATTACAGGCTTTAGGAGGATTGGATGCAGCTGCACATCTCAGATCTGATCCGTGCTTTGCTTTACATGGTCATTAGACTGCGGGGATGTAAACAAATGCAAATACGATTTCCTGATATGAGCGGTTAATACGCGCTGAACACAAAGAAACAACAAGTATGCGCGCACCCAGCGTACATAACTACAATCGCTGATACTCAGTCTGTGAAGGCTGAGGCAGCCATGAGCTTCTTTTCTTTCTGCAGGTGGGTGGATACAGACACATGTGCTCCAAGGCTACTTTAATAATGGGCACACCTGTTGAATCTAAAGCACTGCAGTAAATACAGGGCATGAACTTGAAATTTAATAGATGATGCTAATCATTTATGAGCTGTTCATTTAATCATGTGTTAACTGGTGAGGTTTAGTTTACAAGATGGATATCATCCCCTGGTTTCAGGACTAGAAAAGTGGAAAGTCATCAGCTAATGACAGCTAGTTTGGCTAGCAAGCTGCATCCACAGCTTACACAGCCTCAGAAATACTACTTTCACTCACCAAAAGTGGAGTACATATGTTCTGGATGATCTCTGTTACATAGCAGGGCAAAAAACTACTTCATAAAAAGGCTCCAACAGCATAAACACAGTCCGGATGTCCAGTTCAGGGATATCGATTATCCCTGGTGAATCCTAGCATGCAGCTAGCAGCTAGCAGCTACCATACAGTTTTTATGAAGGTGGAAAATATCCCAAAAGACCAAAACAGGTTTTTTTGTATCAGACTGTAAATGTATTTATATATTCTAACTTGGGAACTGACTCACTTTAGGAGCCTGTCTCAAGTAGACATTGGAGGAACTGTAGCTATTGTGATTTTTCATCTTTGTAGGCATGACAGGATAACCCACTCAAGTACTCAGAATACAACAGTGTAGTATTGAAATTCGAGCTTTTGACACATTTGATTGCTTTTTCAGTATATTACCAATGAAACGTTTCCTTGTGACAACAGAATAAATAAACGAGGAGATTCCTGATGTATTTGCAATGTTTCTGTCTTGCACCAACTTCTTGGCACGCAGCTGCATGCTAATGGAAGCTATCCAATCCTCACCTGTCAGTCAGGTCAGTCAGCGCAATTGCAGAGAGGAAGGTCTTTAAAGTGTAGAAGTCTTTACATCAGGCTGTCAGCTGCTAAAGAGCTTTCCTTCACATTCCTTCTGGACTCAGTGAAGGAGGCATGCATTCACTTGTTTTATTGAATGGTATTAATTTGAATTGAGCTGATAAGCCCAGCTGACTAACCATTAGCAGACCAAATATCTTTGTAATATGAAACTATCGTCAACTGAAGGACTGATAACATTTAATAACTTGTCATGTAGTTTTTAGACAGTAGTTATAGTATTTAGTCCTATTGCCATCTGAATGTAGACTGCAGCATTTAGAATATGAAATAGGCTGCTGAACATTGACACAAGGCTGCTTTTTAACTGGATTTGAGTTTTTAATTTAATATTCAGGCATTCAGAAAGTTTCAGCAGTGCAGGTTAAAGCCGGAGTGATGATCAGTATTAGAGCCTGGTGCCTGGCTCAGTGCCACAGTGGCAAGAACTTACTGAGCTGAAGTTTGTGACCATCCTCAGACTATTTTTTTTTTCAAATGACTTTAAATTATCTGTAATTTTATCTAGACTTTCATGCAGTAAGGCCTTGGAAACTTGAAACCAGTAATTTCTAATCAGTAACTAATTTACATTCATACAGAATTAAAAATGTCAGTAAGAGGAAAATGCATTTTCGACTTTTGGCCTCGTGTTTGTCTGGGTTGGATTGCGGTGGGCGCAGGATCAGGGTATGTCCTTTCCACAGTAATGTTTTCCAGTTCCTCTGGCCAGGTGAGATATACAGTTATAGATATCTTGGTCTATACCAGGGTCTCCTCCGAGTTGAGCATGCCTAGAAAATGTCCATGGAAGCATTTTGTTAAAATACCCGATTCACATTAACCGGCTAACTTCAGTTTCTAGTTTCTAGCTTCTCTTAACACCCACCAGGTCACCAAAATCCCATCTAGGGTTAGGAATAAGGTGTGGGTTTGATAATCATCCACTCCCTTTTATAGAATTTGTGTCTATTTGGGAGAGTCAAGACTTCATCAGAAAAGCAAAACAAAAACCTAACCCTGGATGGGTCGCTGGTGGCCTGATGGAGGTGAAGAGGTTAGAGTCATTTGGCCGATATTTCTATCAGCTTCCTGTGAAATGAGGCTTGTGTTGTCATCAGAATGAAAGGTGTGAGAAAAACACACAGGCAAACAGCTTCCTCTTCACTTCATTTGACTCTCTAAAGCTTTATTGACACGCATGGGTTGTGCCGCGGGTCGACATTGGTGGGGTGAGTGACTGGCTGCCAGCGCAGAGATGAGGATTTTGGCCTTGGCAAGCCAGGGCATGCTGCCTCCAAGTGTCTCCAGGGTTCATTAGCCCCCTCCTCTCCCCTCTCAATTAAGAGTCCTTCCCCTCGTTAGGGCCATCTGCACTGGAGATAATTAAAAAGAGGCACGCTTTAATGCAAGAGTGCCCTCTTGAATCGCTCCATTGATCTTATGTCCTGGATATTTCCACAGGCAAAAATTCTCCCTCCACACAGATTCCCAACTGTATGCATAATGTGTAATGGCTTGATGTTGATTAGGAAGCTATTGGCATTTTTAATGGCCGCTGCTGGAGGGGATCGCTCGGACCAGCTCGGGCCCAGTCACACAGAGTAACGATCAGCAGCCCCGAGAGGCTCCGACTCGGGCTAAAAGTGTGTATTTGTGAGCAGTGCATTAGTCTCACAGGAAATGGGCTTCTCCTGCGTGGGAGTCCTGATGTGTATCGGCAGAACCGAGCCTGACCTCTTTGTGTCCACAGGATTTGGCCATGACTGCTGGAGAACCCGTGTTCACTGTTGCTCTCCATTGATCTGCAGTCAGACTGTGATGCTCTCAATCGATGTCTTACTCTTAGCCACATCAAACTGCCATGAGGTTGTGGAGGAAGGGCGGTCAATACCACACAAAGCTCCTCAACAAAGTTTGTTTACACCGGAGGACTTTTTCCCCTTAATCACTGGTCCTTTACAAGGTGTGCTGCCGTCATTAAGTGAATTAACAGTGGGAGGCTGAGGAGGAGCGAGTAAGGACATGGTGGGGTAAACATTAGCGCTTGCCTGTACGGATATGACGGGCTTCTTATGAGGTGGCATTAGAGCTGATGGCAGGAGACGCAGATGGCGGTGGACATTAGGGGAAGGAGGGATGGTGTGTGCGGCTCGTGCTTTTTTCTCCCGTGATGAGGTGAGGACAGGGCAGATGGGATACAGGTGATGGAAATGGGCCGAATCCATGGTCCTAAGCACCACACGGTGCAGGTGGAGGAAAGAAAAATAAAGGCTGAGGTCAACACATTGGGCGTCTCTGTGGAGAAGGCAGGAGTGACAGGTGTATTATGGCCTGCTTCAGCAGCGAGGATTCGCCGTATGGTAGGCACTTATGTGGCAGAGATTATCCACGAGTCAGCGTGATTCTCCTGTGGTGTTATGCACACTTGAGACTGGTGGGAGGAGGAGGAGGGGTTACTTCTGTGCCTTCGTAGCAGCTGCTGAAAAAGTTTCTCCTCCCCAAAGTTGCTGAAGGAGAAAAAAAAGGAGTCACAACAAGCTGAAAGTACCCACATGTAGCTGCAAGGGACAAAACTTTATTAATGATGCCCGGCGTCTGTGGGCTGAATAATATCAGTCTCTTAAGAACGGCTGACTTAATCTTTGACTTTCATTAACTGTGTGAAGGCTAATGATTTTCTCTCACCGTTGACATTGTGATACTGTCTTTGGAAAAGAAAGAGACATCATTAAGTTCTGTCGTAATGCTCCTTGTTCACACACACATCCAGTAGCACTCCAAAGGGGACCTTATTATGGATCATGAGGGCCTGCTCGACCCCGCATAACCAGCCATTCATTTTTCCTGCCAGGACCCAGGTGACAGGATAAAGGTGTGCAGAGGGGCGCCAGAGACCTTGGGCTGTGCAGACTAATTACCCTCAGTGGTAATTATGAGAGTGAAGCTCAGGTCTAACCTTGGAGAGGAGATTTAGTGGCATGCAGGAGGGTCCATTGCATGTAGCCCTGAACAATAAGCACGAGCGGGATGCTGCTGGTAAAAGACACTGTGAACATGTTTGTGAATACATCTGCACATCAGATTAAGACGTTAGATTAAGCGGAAAGCACACATAGGGGAAAAGTGCATGGAGATAAATCATGAAAATGACACATGTGGGACTTTGGCTACATTTGCATTGTAGCAGAAACTGTCCTAATTAGGATATTTAACCAAATGTGAAGCAAAACTCAGTACTCAGAAACATCTCTGTGGTTCAGGCCAGCCCATGAGGACACAAAAGTGGCGCCTTAGGCTTTCGAGTGCATTAGTGAAATTTGTATTTTAATGTTTAAATGAGCAGTTAGA
Organism: Rhamphochromis sp. 'chilingali'; assembly: GCF_963969265.1. NCBI lineage: Eukaryota > Metazoa > Chordata > Actinopteri > Cichliformes > Cichlidae > Rhamphochromis > Rhamphochromis sp. 'chilingali'. Next base: position 8,581,586 of record NC_137941.1, read on the forward strand.
AAAAGCTTAAATATTTTCTCTCCATTGATGTGTGACTAACTTGGTCTGATACACCCAAAAGTCATTGCACCAAGTCATTGTCCCAGCATACAAATCGGGCTTTTGGAGCAGTCTTCTTTACACAAACGCTCATAAAAGAAGCAGGGAAAACTCAACATCTCTATTTATTGGAGATTATGTATCGGAATTTCAGCAGCAGGACCACGCCTCCAAACACACTCCTTCCGGTTGTCATCCATATAGGTTTCCCCAGTTCTGCAAGCTGTTCATTCTCGTTTACGTGTCCCACCCTGTTTAGTACACGGGGATCTGCCAGGCCCAGGAGCTGCCGCCAGTCCCCTTTGAGGCCTTCACCAAACTGCAGCTCAATTCTGGTCTAAACATTCACCTTTACCTACTAAAACGCTGTTAAACCTAAAATGAGGATGTGGGCCCAGGATGTGGAAAAACGGACCCGATGCACAATTAAGACCACTACACATCCAGACTGCTGAAACATAAATAAATGCAAAACTATTCATAAGGTTGTTTATGCTGAAGAGGTTCCTGGTTTGAATCCCAGAACTTTCTTTGTGGAGTTTGGACTGTGGAATGAAGCTGGAGTACCCAAAGAGAAGCCATGCAGACACAAAGACGTGCCTGTTAATTGGTGGGTCTAAATTGGGCGTAGGTGTGAACAGGAGGTAGATAAAGTGTTTTAGGTTACAGAATAAAGTGCTGGGTGAATATGTGTGATAAAGTAAATGGGACTAAAGCTCTTTGAGTGGTCAGTAAGACCAGGCAAGTGCTCCATAAATGTCAGAACACGGCATTAGGGATCTGCTGCACAAGACTATTAAAGACGGGCTTTATGATGTATAATACAGGAAACTAAACTAATTGATAGACTCCCAGGATACTCATGTATAAGCAATGGGTATATCCTTCCTTATCTGTTCTAAAGTCCGCTTCATTTACTTACTGACATTTTTTTTGAGTGCCAAAATTCTGCACATTTATCTATTATATTTTACACTTTGTCGTGCTCACATGTTCTGCAGGCTAGAACAGGTTTCCAGTTCAGAAGCGTGTGAACCATTTTAGAACCTTCTCATCCCATCCACAGAGACCTTCTTTCAGGACTGTTTCATCTGGTCTGGGATGGCAACTTTCATCAGATGATTATCAGTTTCCACAAAACCAAACACAAAGCATCGTCCTTTGGATTAAACCTTAAACAAACCTGATAGTCATGATGCTTTTGGTTGCAAGGGAACGTTTTTATGCCCAAAGGCCTCCACAGGTGGTTTTCACGCTCTCTTGTCTCTGGTTGTACTTTAACAAGACTAAAGCTAAAAGTGATTAAAGTGCAGCTGTGCTGAGCTGGTTCTGGTGGCCATGTTTAACAAAAATGTGCAAGTTGTTTGTTGTAATGGAGCAAATTAACAATTTCTGGAAAAACAGAAGACTGAAATGAATGATTTGACCTTTCTGTTCAGAAAATACAGGAAGCAACCTTTTTAAGCTGATTTTCGAAACATTTTGCAAAATTAAGACGGCATTTTGCGGTGAATGAACTCATTTATCATGATTATCTAAAAATACCAGGCAGCTTTGATCTGTTATAAAATCTAAATACAGAACTTTTGGCTGGTCCAAAAATAACAGAAAGGGATTTATTAATTAAGTGTTTGCTGCTGTGACCCAGCATGTTCATCTGTTTCCTCTTAGGTCTTATCTGTAAATCTCAAACAAACAGGATCAGGATACAGCAGAGCAACATATCAGAAGAACACACTCAGTGGCCAAATTAGGGATCATTTATCAGTAGATAAAATAAAGATGGCATACAAGCACTGTAGAGACATTCACATCTGCAGGAGGCTATTCTGCATGGTGAAAATGGTGTGTTAATTATGACGTACACTGAGGTATGAATTCTTTTACACTGAATGAATATCCTGTATTATGCAGGCTCTTTCTGCTTAATATTCTCTGAGCACCGGGTTTGCTATAAGAGGTCACAGGTGGAGACAAGCTGTGACATCTGGCAGATGAGGAAAACAGAAAGTGGATCGCTCTTTTTGAAGCTTTATGGCTTCAGTTCAGCAGCGTGACAACACAGGAAGGAGGCTCGATATTATAAACGATTTACTGCAGAGATGCTTGCGTCAGCAGAGAGAACGGGCTCATCATCTGACGGATAAGATGATATTTTGCATTGTTTTACACAAACGGAGTAGTAGTAAGTGAGACACTTACTACTTACCCAGGAGTACCTTTGTTACCTGTTGACTTCCTGTCCAGGTGTCTCCTGCCTTAAGTGAAGCTCTCATCGCTTGTTCCCTAACATAAACGAAAAACCACTGAATCTTCAATTATCTTCAATCTTCATCCATGTGTAGCAAAAAAGTCCTGGATGCAGGGGTTAAAGTTTGTTTCTCTCTGATCTCTGATATTTATGGAAATAGCCAATCAAATTTAAGAAGATATGAGCAGATGCTTCACAAGTTATGATTTAAGACCACTCGGCACTAGTAAGTAGGTAAAACTTTATTTATATAGCACCTTTCTAGATAAAAGATCACAAAGTGCTTCACACAAGGATAACAAAGTATAAAACAAAACAGACAACAGTTAACACTACACACACTAGTTTTATATACACTATAAAACTAGAACTAAAAAGCAGAATTCAGTGAGTGAATCTGATCAGCATTATCACTTTAAATAGAAGTGGATTGGTGCCCTTTATCTAACAATACATGAAACTGCTTAGTACAACATTTTCACCCAAATTTTGAATAACACAAATTAGTGTTATTAGTGTTCTTCAATTTGTTTTGCAAGGTGTTTCACTTGGTGAGCAGTCCTTCTCTTCTATCTGACTATCTTTCTCCATCTCTCAGTCTTGCATTCATATTTTTTCTTACGAGCTGAACATTTAGCGCATTCTGTTTGCAGATATTTGTTTGAAAGGTTGCATTTAAAATTACCCGCTACTCTGTTTATCCTCGTCCCATCTGTAGCTAGCTAGTTTGAGGTACTGCAACGGCAACTTTACTTTTGCACCACGAACACGTCAAAAGGAAGAGAAAGAAAAAGGATTTGTTCAATGTATAAGCGAGCTGTTGGGTGTCATTATTCTATATTTATTCTATAAATACCTCCATGCCATCATTGGAAGCAATACTAGGATGTAGGACACAGAAAATGAACTCATTCAACAGTGACTGTCGGATCAGAAGTTGCTGGATCTGGATGATTCTGACCCACTTTAACATCAGAATAGAACCATTCATTTCATTGTGTACACTAAGCTTAAGATCAACACCTTTTCATGGCGAGTAATCCAAACCACACAGTAACATATTAATGACTCATCATCTCTTGGGTGAAGTTTGATCCATTTTCAAGTTTGTCTTTTCTCTTCAGGGAGTCTCATTATGATCATTTATTGAACCCTAGCTTTGACTAAAGGAGTGTTTACTGTAACAATTAACAAGCAGATAGCTCATTATGAACTTCCAGTAACTTTAGCTGCGTGCTAACTCATCTCCTGCTTTGCCAGCTATCACTGCTAATCTTATTTACTGTGTCTGCATGACTGGCAGGACTTCAAGTGCACCAAAAAAAAAAAAAAAAGATAAATTGACGAAAGAAAAAAAAATCACTTTTCAGATAAAAGCCATGTTTGGCTTTATAAACAGTGTATGATTATTGTATGGTGAGCATTTGTCCCATTCCTTTTAGTATCTGAAATCTCTGTCATTCGTGCCCTGAGAGTTGTTGACTTGTTGCTTTCAGTTTTTTGACATTTTGCACAGCTGTCAAGCATGTTGTAATAATGACAGGATGATGCCGATGGTCACGGTAAGCACAATGCTTACATTTTATTCTGGGATTTGGCTTTGGTTATCACAGAAACAGCTAATAAAGAGCTAATAAAGAGCATCATTCAACAATGTTGTGACATAACCAACTTTGCACATCTTTAAAAGGATGATTTTCCTGCATCCACTCATTCTCTCTGACTCAAGGGATAAACGGCAGATAATTATTCTAAACACAACTTCCTTTGTTTGCAGAAACTCTTAAGAGCTGCTCAGTGGTTGACCGAGGTCAATTTAGCAATACTGATACCAGCAGCTGATCCAAACAGGGTTGCACCATAAAGAGTCCAGTCATCACGCTCTAGCATGTGATGACTGGACAGATGCACTGTAGAGTTTCACCATCTGCCCCATGACTATGACTTCGATAAATATTCACACACACAAGCAAGCAAGCAACCCACATATGGTATAGAAACACATGCAACGTAGGAGCAGATGCAATGAGTCAGAACAAAGATATGATAAAACTGCTGCTACTGCTGAACAAATCAATAGTTGAAACTTTCACTCTTATGAACTCTGTCTCACGCATGCATGCACACACACACGCGCACACACACACACACACTACCACCCTATTGCTGTCAGCCTTTGCCTCTCATAGCCGCGTTAGAGCCAGATGGGGTAAAGATTTGCCTCATTTACATTCACATCACATGGCTGAAGTCTACAGTTGGCGTTCGGCGTGTGCGCCCTCGCAGCCTCTCGCCTGCGCTGAAAGGTACCCCGGCATCCTGACTTTAAAGTGCTGAATAATGACGGAGAGGATCAGCAACCTCTCAGCCTCGACAACTCTGCTCACAGGATTTCACGGCTTTCTTTCATTTCTCCATGCATAATTAGGAGAAATGAAATGACTTCGTATTCAAACTTCTCCCTAATTACTTATTATTTTATCATTCTGCCATCCAGCTGAACTAATCAGCCGGGTAGACGCTGAACCAAAAACAGCGAACCTCTTTTGCATCTCACTTCCCGGATAGCGATGAGTGTTTGGCCTACACCTTTCACTGATGGTGCCAACTCAGAGTGAGTCCGGCTGCCATATCTCCAACACAGGTCACATCGTGTCCACATAACTCTCGGCAGTTTTGTAATTAATGAATAAGGAATGTGAATGTCTGTTTCATACAGAATAATGCATTGTTTTCAGTTGATGCTCACTCTGCACATCCTGTTTCTGTTGTAATAGTTAGTTCTTACTCCTTTGTGTTTTTTCCATGTTGGTTTCTTTTTGCAGTGTCTTCTATGTTCCCACTGTCTGTGCAATTGGGGGAACTTTCTGTGTTCCTCTTTTGGTTAATTCCTCATGCACCGTCCTGTCTTTTGAATTCCCTTCCCCTTTATCGCCGTGACTGAGTTCACCTGACCCTTTTTCTGCATTTTCATCAACAGCCCTCATCTTAAACGTTTGGAGAGTTAGCGTAGTCTTGCGGGTTGACACCCAATGACGTGCTACTTGTTGTCATACGGCATTAAGAAGACACCAAAAATGGACCAAACTTGATCCATCCACAACATGAGGTTACTGATTAATCTGGTGTTGTGTGGTTTGGATTACACACTATGACTAAGCCCTGATGCTGATCTTGAGCTTAAGGAGTTAGCTTTTTGTGTCTTCTTTGCAGCTGCACCCCCTCTGTATCGTATTTCATTCCGAGTAATGCTTTAGTCTTGTCTCTGCATATTTTCTGAGCATGGTGGCAGGAAATTTTTCATCAGCGTTGCCACACCCGGAGTGATGAAACCCCACGTGGTGCGTGGGCGGACCGCAATCATCCAGTGATGCTTTCCGAAGAATACTCCCCCCCTGCTCTCCCACTCAGGGCATTTCGAGGTCACACAAACTTACAGAAACTCACATGCTGATGTCAACATGCAGAAGTCACGGTCATTCAGCTGTTCTGGTTTTACTGAAGTTACACAACACACAAACACTCTTCTACACACTGCAGTAGTCTCTCAGGTCAAAGCAATTCATACACACACCTTTTTTCTGGGGTCAGGGTTACACACACACACACACACACACACACACGCACACACACACGGTAGAGCTGCTTTCCCCATAGAGAAAGCAGTTCTACCAATAAGGCCTCAGGTCTGCAGAAACAGCAAAACCCCCGTAGAGACCAAAGCCAATTTATTTCAGTCAGGCTGCTGGTGACAGAAACGGAAGCTTTAACAGAGGTCAAGCTGACCAACCAGCCCGCGGGGAAATACCAGCCAGACTGTATACTGCATTTATATAGTGGAGAACTGAGGCCACTGCTCAGGTAGTTTTACAGTACGTCGTAATAGAGAGAATTAGGCCAGTATACAGCAGCTCACCCTCCCACGCAGCTTCTCAAATGGTCAGGTCCTCTTCACGGTGTATAAACGCTCAGAAAAAAGGGCGTCCCATTTACAGAGTTTGAGCTGTGAATTAAACGGTCTTTCTCTTAACCAACGAGCTTAATGTTCATGAGATTTAAAAAAAAAAAAAAAAAAGGATTACTCTTACAAACACCAAGCAGGATGGAGAAATGTTCTCAGAAGGAGTCGTGCAAGGAGATATTCATTAACAGGCCAAATGTTTAAAGCGAACACACTAAAACATTAATTTCACAATAAAAGCGCTCCAAGCTGTTTTGTTGGCATTCGCCCACATTCTTTCACTTTGCAGATATAATGTGATAAAAGGGAACTGCATATAAATAGCACGCTGCTGCAGAATATGATCGTGGGATCCTTATATAAGACATATGGATCCTGCTCAGATCTTTACAGCAGGTAAACACACTAAAATAAAGAAATAAACACAAAATGTGTCAATTAGAACATTAAACTTAAACCACTCCTCCATAATTATCCACACCAGAAATAGGTCATGGTTCTTTTTGGAGATAGCATAATTAAAACAGACCTACTCTACTCTGTTATTTCCTGTCATACAAATCCTCTTAACAGCAGTGGATGTTCATATTAAACATGGACGGGTTTCTAATAACGAGGTCAATGGATATACTGTGATCTACTTTTGGATCTTTATGATGTAATAAAATGACAGACGGGATCATCTCACAGGAGCTAAAGTGGCTTGTTTCAGACAGAGAGATGTATAAGTTAACGAAGGATGATTTTGAACTATGACTCATGCAAAGCTAGTCTATATGGAATGGAGAATAGCTTGTTTTGCAGGGCAGCCAGACAGACAACATCATGCTGTAAGGTGTGTTAGTCATACGGCATTTTACGATAAAAGGATGAATAAAAAGATTTAAATAAGCTTCAAATAAAATTATAACAGATTTTTCTTTTAGAGAGCTACAAAGTTCAGGAGGTGTGGCGGTGGAAAGTCACAAGGACTGGATTTATGTCCTGTGTGGTCCTCTCCTGTTATATTTTTATATTATTTTTGGACCTAGTTGTGTGCGCTTGGTTAGGTTCCGGCATCAGATCTACTTGGTGGGGTTTAGAAAATAAATCATGGTTTGCGTTAGAGTGGAGCCTGCAACAGCGTTAACCGCACGGTATTGCAAAACTGAGCTTTCAAAAGAGCGCGCCTGCCAAAAAAACATCTGGTTAACTAAAACCAATACGTCTCATTACTTCGGTGCCTTAATGTAGATGAGTACAGACAGAAGATCCAAACTGCTATTCTGTTAAAAAAAAAATGCAATCTCACTCAAACTTTTACTCATAAACACCACCCAAACACAATAAAATCAGTGGATGAGCTGGAAACTGGTTTCATTTGATGGATTCTCTGTACAGATGTGCTTTTGTGTCCATGCCTAGTCCGCTTCACTGTCATTTATTCTGTATTTAAGCTCTTGTTAGCAAAGTTATTTTGACTCTGTGGTATTCAGATGGAAACCAGTTTATCCCCAGCGTCCTGTTTCATACCAAGTTTTTAACGAAGGCTGCCTAAACATGAGGAAATAGTGCAACTGTTAGGGACTATTTTCAGCTGTTGTTCTAAATTGAGCATTACAGCAGCAGCAGTACAGTGTACTGGGATGAATCAAAATGTGTGTGTGTTCATGGTAATGAAGGCTCATGTCACTGTGTGCAACAGTGTGCCTCACTGATGTGCTTTTAATGGGTTTTGGACCACAATGGAGCTCAGAGGAATAAGATATCAGGCTCTGGTTACACACATACACAATAGCTGTTAGTAGGATCACTTTCTTTGTTGGTTTGGGTCTGGGTTTTTTTTTTTTTTTTCCCCTTGGAGGGCGTTTGTTGTCAAAAAGAAACATGCAGCAAATTCCTGTCACACAATGGGGAACATATATCTCCCTCCAAATGGTATCATTGTTTCCAAAATAAATCGCAATGCCGCCTCACTAAAATGAGCTATTTAAATTTGATCCAATCAGTCATTTTAATTTTTCCCACAGATGTCAGGAATTCATGGCATGTCATACATTTTCTGCAATAACCTGGTTCAGCCAAACAAACCCAGATAAGGAGGAAGAAAAATGGAAAAACTCTTCATGGACCAGATGCACGCATGACATCAGCCTGCTTTTATTACAACATGCTGATGTCTGACCTTTGACCTAATACCATGACGCATTGTATACTAAAATGCTGTATTTTATTATCTTATCTTATCCATATGACTGGAGCAGAACTGGCTCAAATCTTTGGCCTCTATAAGCTATAAAAACTTGAGATTTTAAGATATATTCATGCAGTGTGTAATTTTGCAAAATTATGGTGTCGCTGTTACATCATAGGGCGTTGTATTAAAAACATAAAAAGTGTGCTGGACAGCTCTCTCCATGCTCTTTTATATGATATATCACCCAATATGGTTTCTTTGACCTTGGATGCTAATAATGAAGGTCAAGGTCAAATGCTAAGCTAAACTAACTACTGATGTCCCTTGAGGTCCAGCATTTTGTTGTGGTTTTTACTGATTTTCACCCACACCCACAAATTTGAACACGATATCTTGAAAACTGTGGATGCTAGACTGCTAACAAACAAACAAACAAACAAACCCATTACATGCTGTCTCTCTTCAGAAAGAGCATTACAACAATGATGATAAAATATATTTATTATATTTATTATTAAAGCACTTTGAGCGGTTAGTAATGTTACATTTGCCATTATGTGCTAAAAGAGCAAAGATGAGCTGTAAGTGGAAACTGCCTGGCCCTGTTCTCTGCTGTTTATCTCAGTTTGACATGAACCCTCGATGAGTGCGCATTACTGCTTTAGTTTTTAAAGTGGGAAGAGTCAGCAGGCTCCTGTCTGAGGATCTCAGGCTGTGGACTGTTTTAAAAAGCAGAGCTGCTTTATATTCTGGGGCCATGAAGAGTAAAAAGTAATCACAAAAACTTAAAATCAATTCTAAAACAAATGGGGAGCCGATGTGGGGACATTAAAATTTGAGTAATGTGCTCATGTTCTTCTGTTCTTGTTAAAAGCTTTTCTGCCACATTTTAATTTGTTATTTTCTGATTGGTAGTTGTTAATGGAGCTCTGTGTGACCACACAAAACCAACGGTATTAATGACGCTCACAACCAGTATGTGAACTGCAGCGATGCTCACATTTGCATAGGAGCTCTATGGTGCCCATATTTGATCCTTCAACTCTTCGAGAGCAGCTTTGCATGACTCAGGCTTAAAACAATCCTTCTTTATATGATGCTGGGACCTGGAGCATCCCATCAGTTGATCATATATCTGCTTTAGCTCCTCCTCCTCCTTTAAGACAGCTATCTTCTGATTGCTCTTCTTGAACACAAGGTTTGAACAACAGTGTGGTGGAGCTGTGCTCTGAGCGTACAGTATTAGGTACGTCCCTCTCTGCGACATCATACGGGTTCAAGAGTAGGAAAAACTGTGATAAACAGTGTTTAGAGAGGTGTGAAGCCTCAGCTCTGGGCTTATTATTTGAAACTTTGTCCATGTTTATTGTTTAATATGAACATCACCACTGGAACAGGGGACAGGTCCAACAGTCAGTCTGATTCACCTGATTTTGTTTTGCTCTGGATGTAAAAGCATGCGAGTCCAAACTTGGTGCATTCTGAGGGTTTTATGTTTGAACGGGAAATGGGTAGGCGTATTTTTATCCCCCCTATACTACAGGAAAGATGATGAATCATTTTTATAATCCCTTCAGAAATGCAGCCATAAACATTTTTTTTTATTGTAACCACGTCAAACAAATCTAGTGTCTGTCATCACTTTTAAGACACTCCTGTCACTTTTTCCTTCTCCAGCTCACCTTTTTCCCATCGCATTCTTTTTTTTTTAATGCCTCCACTCCCTACGTCTTTCATCCTCCATGGATTCCAGCTGGTTGACAGTGCAGAACAGGAGGTCACAGGGAGGAATGAACACACAGTTGTTCCACTCACCTTGCTCTCGCTCTCACTCCTCCCTTCCTTTTTAATCCACTTTTTCTCCCTAATCCTCCTCCGCTCATCCTCTGTGGTCTGTTCAGTGGCCACTCATTTGGGTAAACTTGGAGTCTGCAGTCTTTATTGCTATGATTTGTGGGTGCTCACTCCCTTTTACTCCCTTTTCCTCTACAGTATATCTGCTCTCTGCTGTGGAAACATCCCATCGACTCCTGAAAGATGATTTTGGCCTCTAGAGGAACTCCAGGGATGTTTTTTAAATTTTCTTATTGTAGATATTTCTGAGCTGTCTCGGTGTATTCCTCATTGTGTTTTAAAACAGCTGTGCCTCTTCACATATTTCCCAGCATCCACCTGTGTCAGGACACCCTCTGCTCTTTCTTTCTCTCTGGGTGAGTAAAAGCTCTCAGCACGTCCCTCTTTCTCCAGCAGCCGCCTGCAAAGTGATCAAAAGCTCAGTGGGTTGTAGCTCTCTCAGATAGCATCCATATACACCTTGCCAACACACACATCGAGCAGCAGTCGTAACTCTCTGCAGCCCCATCATCACCCTGCTTCCTCACACCTGCACTAGTCAATCAAACTGCAGCCCAAGGCTGACTGGTATCCTCCATCAAAGCCTGACCTCTGACCCCCTCCTCCGCTCACTCTCTCCTAACCCTGACCCGGGATCCGGCACCTTGAACTGCTTTCACGAGCGCCATAAAGCACAGACTTGCTGACACTGTGGCGTCCCCTGTCACTGCTCTCCCTGCGGCACTGAGGAGACTCCTCAGGAGGCTAAGTGCTTTTCCTTTCTCTGAGCAGAGGCAGCTATCACTGTCAGGCCCTCTGGGGACGCACAGGACTGTTCCAGAGATGACTAACCCACAGGGCTGAGACTCCTCCTGGGAGCGCTTTCAACATGCTGTGATTCATATTGGAGTTTTGAGAAATATTTCTACATGGAGCCATAGGATGAGTCTTTTGAGAGGCAGGATTACTGTTTGTAACAGTGGAATAATGCATTACTTTGAGCTCATCTTATACAAAAAAGAGAGAGGCAGAGAGAAAAGTCAAAAGTTTACTTGTAGTTTTTGAATAAATGATTAAAAGTAATATTTCTCCAGTCGCTGGTTGTTGGTTTATGAAGATGTCCACTGCTATGAGACCCTGGTGAAAACAGTGATAAAGTTCATCCACATGTCAGATTAGTACCTACAAAAATGAAGCAACTTCATCTTTTGTTGTTGTTGTTGTTGTTGTTGTTAGAGGTTTATGGGCAGGAAGATGAGATGAGTAGTTTCCATGTCTGCTTGGGTCCAGGTGGCATGAATTTCACCATCAGATGGTGATCGTGCGCCTGAGTGGACATCTGCCTGTCCACCATGCAGACTTGTCTGCAGAGACAGTACACTACTGTGTGTGTGCACCCTTCATTAAAGAGTGTAACTCCCACTATAGCAGCTTGCCATTTGCTCAGAATCATTAGAAGTTTCTTCTGATTGGAATTTTATTGTGATAGGAAAAGGAAATTGGAGCATATTTTTGGTTGTGGATGTTACTATTGGGCAATGAGAGTGATGCTGCAGGTTTTGTAACTGTTTTACTTTTAAATGTATTTAAATGTATTTTAATTTTGTGCTTTAACAATGCAGCAGATCAGCACAACTGTGCTAACCTCAGTCCATCTCTGCATACAGGATTTGTGATGAGAGCGACAACAGGGGAGCTTAGTTCCTGCTTTCCATCTTCTTTCAGTGAGAGAGCATAACTCACAGTTAGTGTTGTCCAAATCTAGACCATCTTCATCCATCTTTAGGGAACATAAATGGACAGATATCAGCTGAACTAATAAAAGAGTGTTACATTATAACATTTTGCCTCGGTCTGTATTCCTTGTTATTTGTTCATTATTTTTATGTAGGCTCTCTTTTCTATTAAAAATAAATAAAACGAGTGATGCACAGAGCTGGTGGAAGGTCAGATTAACATCTCAGTGGTCTCACTTGAAGTAAAATGTCACAGGAATCAACTGATTTCCTAAAATGTGCTTTTTGACATTGGTTTCATCATCTCCTAGTTACTGTACATATCAGTAAGATCACAGTTGGACTTTTTTCATTGTTAAGTTATTTCCTGTTTAGTTTAGAAGTCATCCACTGTTCTCCAGCGTTTTCCTCTCACCTAAGGTCAATCAGCCAATCACTTACTTATTATATAACCTTACTAACCGTAATGCTCTACATCTCCTAGCTGCCTTGCTATCATTTTTGTTTCTGTCACAATGGACGGAACGGACTTAGGTGTAGATTTTGAGAGAAGAGTTCACAAGTTTATTCACAAAAATCACCAAAGTCCAAAATATATAGAAAGTGTTGGGCGGGGGAACCACGAAGGTGGAAAAGGGGAAACCATGAACACCTCACTCTTCCTCTGCTCACTCACGTCCTTGCTTCTTACACTACACTCTCTATACAGAGAAGAGTTTTAGCACGAGCTAGAGATTCATAGAAAGCACAAACTATGATTTGCCAGGGCTGCACCAACTCAGGTTGTTCAACTCTGAGCCACAGCCTTAAGTAGTGGCCGAGGAAACAGGAACAATCAGCAACAGGTGTTAACATTTAGAGCAGGTGGTGGGCCAAAGGTGGGAGCCCAATAATGAGCTCCGCCCAGGCAGGAAGGAGACAGCGAGGAAGATCAAAACAATGACCTGTAGTCCAGAGTGAGCCAGCCCAAGAGACACGGGGACCATGATAGTTTCTATCTTTTCTTAATTTTTGTTAGGAAAATGGATTTGTTAATCATGTTTTAGCCCACTTCCTGCCTGAATCATGTATGAAGTTAACCGGGGGTTCTACAGATTTAATTTTGGGCCTCTGTCTGCCTCTGGTCTCTTATGTAGAAATTCCGAAATCACATTGAAACACATTTAACCTCAAATCAAACTCATGAAAGTGCGAATAGCTGAACGTTTCTTTGAAATGTTTCTTTGCACTCACAAAGCCCTGCCCACTATCACTCGATCCACTTAAAAGTGATTGATGTATCTCGTGTGTATCTCGTGTCATGCTGCCCTTCCTGTTTACTCTATTTGAAAAAGAAATCACAGTTTATAAACTAAAGAAGTTGAGTTTTCTGTTTAAACGCATATAGAAGCTGTTTTGTGCTCTGTTTTCATCTAGGCAGATAACTGATTCTTCAGATATGTGGGAACATAGAGGATAGATGAAAACAGGTCCATATATTCTGCTCCCAGCCAGCTTCAATCAGCAGCCTTCTCAGATGATAAGCGGCGTACGTTTATGTGCATCAGAAGAGGAGGCGATGTAGGCCGTGCAGTCGTGGATGCCTGTGAACTCTGTGTGAAAAAGGATGCATCGCAGAGATAAATGGGATGACAGGACACTGCGCCCTTCTGTGGGGAGGGGGGACGTGGCCTCTGCTGCCTTTGATCAAGCTTGAAAATAATTCAGTTTATTTATCGTGCTTTGATTTACACTGGCCTCTGGAGGGGTCACATTTTATCTGTTTGCATTTCACAGCAGGCAGCGGCTTGTTGTGCACTGTACTGGTAGTGTAATGCGTTCTCTTTGAATATGTGATGCCAGAAGATGACTGCAGGAGTGCAACTGTTTACACAGCCTGTATTCAGATGACTGCACATGTGGAACTGCATATAGACCAGGAGCCCTCAGCAGAACTTCTCTGCGCTGGTGGGCATCATTAGTATGAGGTATCGAAAGCCTTCTGGAAGTTTTTTTGTCTGGAAATTCATTTGGTCTACCGTGTTGCCCTCATTATGAATAATCCATATTTCCACCGCAGTTATTATTTCCTCCAAATCCCAGATCGAGATTTACCTGCCCGCAGATAACAGGCCCAAACAAGCTGCAGGTTTCACTAGCAGGTGTTTAAATCAACAGCAAAAGCCAAAAATGTTTGTGAGGCGACTCTCACAGAAAGTCTCTCTGCTTAAAGGTTTATAGATTTAATTAGGATGTAAATACCACAAAATGAATCAAGAGTTTCTCCTCTCAGATAGAAAAATGAGGGTGTTAGCCGGGACCCAACAGCTCAAACGTGTCCTGGGGCATCTCAACTCTTTTATTCTTACTATGGTGCTATGGTGTGGTATGCATTTATGTCTGAACATGACAACAACCAGCAATCAGACAGCAGCCTTGAACCCATTGGCTAAACTGCTGACTTTTGCCTCCAGGGGAAATGCAGTTTTGCATGGTGGTGCAGACAGTGGAAATCCAAGCCAAGACCCTGCACTAATCGTTGTTTATGAATGCAGACATAATTTAAAAGCTACGCTAAATAATCATCAGACAATAGACAATGGTTTCAAACTGCATTTTGGAAAATGCACAATGTCTTCTGCTCTTTATGTGAAATGTTTACTTAAATTAACGAAATGTGACTAATCAACAGACGCTTGCAACAAGCAGACTACAAATGGAAATAAGATAGCTTATGCATACAGAAGAGGTTTATTAGATGTTGAATGGAATGGCTTTCGTAAATGGACTGGTTGTTAAATGGTGCTTTTCCACCCCACATCCCATATGGAAAAGAAATAGAAAAAACTTACATCAAATTTGGCTTGCTTCATATAGTGAATCATATAAGGTTCATATGATTTACTCATTAAAGGTGCCAATTTCTCATTAATCTCATATACTGTTTTAGGAAGTATCCAAAACATACAAGTTTCATTTATATAATTTTTGAAGGGATCTTATATCTGTTTTCACTCTTGTATGCTTTTCATACAGGTTTCACACAAGACAGATACAAACTTTATAAGATTTATATATATCTTTTCCATATGGGATGAGCACTCAATGCATTTTACACACACAAACAGGTTTATCTATCTAAGACTACCACATATTTAGAGCAATTTGAGGTTCAGCATCTTGCCTGTGGATACTGGAGCAGCCAAGGATTGACCCACCAAACTTCCACTTAGGAGATGACCTGTCCTACCTCCTGAGCCACTGTGAAAAAATCTGAACATTACCTCAAAAAGAGTTGTTGACATTGACATGGGCTCCAAACCAGTGACGCTGGTAAAGTTAAACTATCTCAGAAAAATCTGACCATAAACTGGTGACAGGAAAATGACGATTGCAATGTGATGGTCCACAGTGGCTCCAACTCACAACTCGGATCTGCAACAAACATGGCAGACACCTTCTGAGGTCTTACACAGTCTGTGTTATGGCAGGTTGGGGTAGTTTTTGTGCTACATGAAGGACAAACTGCATTTTCATTGCATTCATTGCAAATCACTGCAGTTCTGTGTGACTGGAATCCAACCCTTACTTATATAGTTACAAGTTTTGGTTATAAATTGTAAGTGCAAACCACCAAAATAAGTTAGTGTGTCTCTCAGAGGCAATCTAAACACTGAGGTATTTTTAGACGAGCTTAAAGAAAAACATTAGCTTAGTTTAGTCAGGGACCAAGCCATAAAAACATTTTTCCCATAGGAATTGAGACGCATGATCCCAGATTTAGCCATGTGCTAATTTGCATCTGCACCCTGTGGGCTTGTAGGTATAACATTAAATTAAAAATTACAACTACATATCCAAAGTACTAGATACAAGCAGGGTGATAAAATCAAGTATATTTACAGAACCTGTGCCAGCACCTAAGTTGGATGCCTCCCAGAAAACACTCCCAGGAAAAACTTTAAATAATTCATCAGCCCATTACACAGGAGTCTCGATGTTTTCACGATTTCCATCCCCATCAAATTCTAAGATTCTCCTCATGACCTGCAAGACCTTCAGGTTTGGACAGAGTGAGGAGATCAGCCTTTTTGCCGCCGCTTGCCTCGGCCTCCTTTTAGTTTCCTAAAGCTTCTTTAAGCTGCATGAATCCGTTGGATGGTTAGCATTTATCTAGTGTTTTTCATCCTGCTGAATCACTGTAAAACCTCCTCTCTCGTCTTCTCGATACCTCACATACGCAGTGTGAGTTGCATGTCATTGGGAGCCATGTAAAGTTGTTAGAGGTCGTTCCGGCTGGTCGGCAGGTTGCGGGTTGGTATTTGCTGGGCGGTCACGGTGGCAAAGTAATCTGGAATCTCAGTGTGTGGGAGCAAGTGATTTATGGGCTCCGTGTTTGTCTGTGGAATTACCGTTTGATTGCTTCATTCCTTCCAGGGCCCTTGAATCCATGCTAATGAGTAAAGTGCTTATCTATCAGAGCATTAGGGGGTAAATCCAATTGAGCTTGTTAAAAAAAAGCCAAGGGGATGCACAGAAGTACAGTTTCAGCAAGTCTGCTCGACTCCTCAAAGATTGCGGTACATAATTTATCTGGATATATTAGGTTACTTCTTTATTTAACCACGCTGATATATTTGACCATTTGTATTGACTTGACCTGCTGATAGAGTTAGGTAATGCTGTTGGAACAAGCTGTTTTCATTACTCTGCATGCAGAATTTGTTAGATCAAATCAAATCAAATCAAATCACTTTTTATTGTCACATCACATGTGCAGGCACACTGGCACAGCACATGCGAGTGAAATTCTTGTGTGCGAGCCCCACAAGCAACAGAGATGTGCAAACACAACAACACAAACGAGCAAAATACAAGAATGGCCAACCTGAAACGAATAAATATATGTACAATATATAATAGTGTATGCATTTCTGGATGTGTATACTAAATATTTTCCTACGTGTGTGTGTGTGTGTGTGTGTGTGTGTGTGTGTGTGTGTGTGTGTGTGTGTGTGTATACACATTTTTACAAATTAAATAGTAAAAAAATAAAATAAAATAATAATAATAATAATAATAATAAAATATATAAAATATACAGAGTTGAATATGTGCAAAACAAGTGGCATTTATATACAGTGTGGAGTGCATAATGTTGAAGTTCCAGTAGTGAAGCTGAGGTGTCTATGACGTGTTCAGCAGTCTGATGGCCTGATGGAAAAAGCTGTCTCTCAGTCTGCTGGTACGGGACCAGATGCTGCAGAACCTCCTTCCTGATGGAAGCAGTCTGAACAGTTTATGGCTGGGGTGACTGGAGTCCTTGATGATCCTCCCCGCTTTCCTCA
Organism: Rhamphochromis sp. 'chilingali'; assembly: GCF_963969265.1. Classification (NCBI taxonomy): domain Eukaryota; kingdom Metazoa; phylum Chordata; class Actinopteri; order Cichliformes; family Cichlidae; genus Rhamphochromis; species Rhamphochromis sp. 'chilingali'. The sequence goes on from NC_137941.1 coordinate 8,598,909, forward strand.
GGCACCGCTTCCTGTAGATGTCTTGGAGGGAGGGAAGCTCACCTCCAATTATCCGTTCAGAGCACCGCACTACTCGCTGGAGAGCTTTGCAGTTGTAGGCGGTGCTGTTGCCATACCAGGTGGTGATGCATCCAGTGAGGATGCTCTCAATGGCACAGCGATAGAAGGTCCTGAGGATGCGGGGGCTCATGCCGAATCTTTTCAGTCTCCTGAGAAAGAAGAGGCGCTGCTGCGCCTTCTTCACTGTTTTGTTTGTGTGTACTGACCACGTAAGATCCTCAGCCAGGTGTACGCCAAGGAACCGGAAGCTGCTCACTCTCTCCACAGCAGCGCCGTTGATGGTGATGGGGGTGTGTACTTCTCTGCACCTCCGGAAGTCCACTATCAACTCCTTTGTCTTTGCGACGTTGAGGGTGAGATGGTTGTCTTGACACCAGTGGGTCAGGGCGCTGACCTCCTCCCTGTAAGCCGTCTCATCACCATTGGTGATAAGACCCACCACTGTAGTGTCGTCCGCAAACTTCACAATGATGTTGGAGCTGTTAGTGGCTGTGCAGTCGTAGGTGTAGAGTGAGTACAGGAGAGGGCTCAGTACACACCCCTGTGGAGCACCAGTGTTCAGTGTGATGGGGGATGAGGTGATGCTGCCCAGTCTGACCACCTGGCGTCTGTCAGACAGGAAGCTAAGGATCCAGCTGCAGAGGGAGCTGCTCAGTCCTAGATCCTGCAGTTTCCTGTCCAGCTTCGAGGGAACGATGGTATTGAATGCTGAGCTGTAATCTACAAACAGCATCCTCACATACGTGTCTCTCTTCTCCAGGTGTGACAGGGCAGTGTGTAGTGTCAGGGCTATGGCATCATCAGTGGACCTGTTGTGGCAGTATGCAAACTGTAGAGGGTCCAGTGAGTCGGGTAGTGCAGAGCAGATGAAGTCCCTGACCAGCTTCTCGAAGCATTTGCTTACGATGGGGGTCAGGGCTACAGGTCGCCAGTCGTTCAATGAGGAGATGGTGGAGGATTTGGGTACAGGGACGATGGTGGCCATTTTGAAGCAGGCTGGGACTACAGACAGAGAGAGGGAAAGGTTGAAGATGTGCGTGAACACTCCAGCCAGCTGAGCCGCGCATGACCTGAGGACGCGGCCGGGAATCCCGTCCGGACCAGTAGCTTTGCGTGCGTTCACCTTCCTGAAGCACCTCCGCACATCCTCCTCAGACACAGTGTGCGCACTGACGTCATCCGCGGTGCGCACACTGTCCGGTCTCATGGTGTTCGCTGTGTCGAATCTAGCGTAGAATACGTTTAGATCCTCACACAGAGAGGCCGTGGTCTGCGGTGTGCTGGTTTTCCCTCTAAAGTCTGTGATCGTGTTTAGTCCCTGCCACATACTCCGAGGGTTGTCAAACTGTTGCTCCACCCTGTCCCTGTACTCACGTTTGGCTGCTTTGATCGTCTTCCGGAGTTGGTAATGTGCGTGTTTGTAGTCCGATGTGTTCGCGGAGGCAAAGGCGGTGTTCCGTGCCGCCAGTGCCGCGCGAACATCTCCGTTAATCCAGGGTTTTTGATTTGGGAAGGATTTGACTGTTCTGGATGGGACGACATCTTCCACGCATTTCCTGATAAATCCACAGACTGAGTCTGTGTATTCATCAATGTCTCTGGCGGCCACGTGAAACATTTCCCAGTCCGCGTGATCAAAACAGTCCCGCAGCGCAAACTCCGATTGGTCCGTCCAACAGTGCACCGCCCTCCGGGTTGGAGCTTCCTGTTTCAGCTTCTGCCTGTAGGCGGGCAGGAGCAGGATGGAGCAGTGATCTGATTGGCCGAATGGGGCGCGGGGGAGGGCTTTGTACGCATCCCGGAAAGAGGTGTAACAGTGGTCGAGTAGCCGGTTTCCACGTGTGTTGAAAAGGATGTGTTGATGGAGTTTTGGTGAGACTTTCTTCAGGTTTCCCTTATTAAAGTCTCCGGCTGTGATAAACGCTGCCTCTGGGTGTGCGGTTTCCTCGCTGCTGATCGCGCTGTACAGTTCCCTGAGTGCACGGTCAGTGTCGGCTTGTGGGGGAATGTAAACAGCCGTAATAATCACTGCTGTAAATTCCCTCGGTAGCCAGAATGGCCGGCACTTAATCATCAGGTACTCCAGGTCCGGTGAGCAGAAGGATTTGACCGGGTGCACGTTCGCATAATCACACCAGCTGTTGTTGATCATGAAACACACACCACCGCCTCTGCTTTTCCCAGTAAGATCCTGTGACCTGTCCGCACGGTGCACAGAGAACCCCGGCAGTTGTATTGCGGAGTCCGGTACTTTGTCCAATAGCCAGGTTTCTGTGAGGCAGATCACGCAGCAGTCCCGCATCTCTCGCTGGAATGAGATCCGTGCCCGAAGCTCGCACAGCTTGTTCTCCAGAGACTGCATATTAGCCAGTAATAAACTGGGTAACGGTGGTCTGTAAGTGCGCCGTCTCAGTCGAACCAGAACGCCAGATCTTCTCCCTCTGCGTCGGCGTTTGCGGCCTCCAGGGCCAGAGAACAAAGGCGTCTCAGGTGAGATGAATGGGGGGTCTGCAAACGGAGCGTCCGTGTTGCAAAACTTGAACTCCGGAAAGTTATAAGAAAGACCGTCTTTTATGTCCAGTAAGGTTTGTCGGTCGTACACAAGGAGACAAGTGCTGCTCGTGAAAAAATAAAGGAAAAGTAAAATTAAACACAGAAGAAAGCCGTTGCTTGGGGGAGCTCGCGACGAGGCTGCCATACTCGGCGCCATCTTGAAGCATCACAGAGAAAGAGAGGGAAAAGAAGTAGGGAGAAAGTGAAAGAGCAGCATGGAGGACATGCATCGTTACTCCCTCAAAGAAGGGAAGCTGCCTCGATGTTTGCAAGGAGCATTACCCTTCAATTACTTTTAATCTGGTCAGCAGGACTTCAGCCTCTCACCACAGAGACAGGGTCAATATCAAGGCCAGCTGCCCAAATGAGTCTGGGACTGACCGATCGTCGGGTTCGATGCCTGGCCGTCCTGCTCTGCTTCACACCTGTCTGATAAAACAAAAGCAATAAATACATACCAGTTCTGTTTGTTTTATTTTGGACTTTAAACTCAATAGACTTTCAAACTTTCATGCGGGGTGTTTCTAATGCCTTTTTTTTCCATATTGCTTTCAAAGTTTTAAGACTGTAACAGACTAAATTACATATCCTTCTAAAATCAAAGCACAACAGAACCACATCACAGCATCACAGACTAAGGTATTAATCTTTTTTAATAAGGGATAACTAGCTCTAATCACTTGCACTAAATGGAGGATCGTCTTCAGAAGAGCCATGCCAAGAATAACTACTACTACTGAGCAGACTGCTAGTGTTCCTCGAGCAAATATCTTTTTAACCCTGGATGGTTTCCAGGAATCAAGAAGCACAATAACAAAAACAAAGAAATGCACACAGGAATGAAACTATGATGAAAATTTAACAGAGGAGTATCAAGACTTTGTTTAACTGCTCTTGTTTCACTGACATGCTCTCAGTTCTTTAGGTGTTACAGCCAAGCTGTCAGTCAGCATTAGCCACTGTTTGCCTGACAGGTACTGCTGCAGGAGCGTGGCCAAACGCTCATATTCACCCCTAACAGGCTGCTGTAAGTCTACATCAGATCTTCAGCATCCTTTCCAATTACCATTAATCTCTCACATCACATTTGGATACACTGCACACCTCTTAGTTGGGCTTGTGGGTGACTAGGCTAACGCAAAGTATTTGGTACTTTTTCAGGAGTTGCTGACAAAATTAAATGGAACTTGTTTCATATCTTAACAGAGACCCTTTGATTTTATCAACTTTTGCAAACATAGGTCCACACCAGTCCAATATTTCTTTAAAGTATAAAAAGCAACTTCTTTAAAACTAGAGAAGCACGGTCAAACGTCTGTTACTTCAGATCCACTGTAATGGTAATTTTTAACCTCCTAAGACCGAAACTCTTTCATGGTATGCACTTTTAATTTATCTTTGCTATTTGGGTTGATTGGGATCCGATGAATGTAAAAAACAAAGAATTATGTGATTTATTTTTTTTTACCTGATTTTTGTTTCTGAGAACAATGAGATCCACATTTAAGCTTTAAATTTCGATAGAACAGTGGCAGGATAATGTCCTCGTAAGTGGAAGTCAGGCCATTGTAGAGCTAAATGTAGTATTTTGATCTAGACGACCCAAAATGTGTGGACACCAGGTCCTAGGAGGTTAATGTAGTGAAAAGATAAAATAGTTTCAAAGTACAAGACATACATGGACTATCGATGTGTTACACCAGTGGTCCCCAACCCCGGGGCCTCGGACCGGTACCGGTCCGTGAGTCGTTTGGTACCGGGCTGCGAGAGTTGAGGCTCAGGTGTGAAATGTATGGTTTTCAGGGTTTTTATCGGTTTTCAGTGTTATTTTGTCATCGTTTTTATCGTTAACTCGGTTTTCCTGGGTCTTTTCATGTGTGTTATGAATAAATCTTCTTTTTTCGGTACCGGTACTAGTTTTATTTTGTTGTGTTTATCCGTGACTCCTTAAAGGCCGGTCCGTGAAAATAATGTCGGGCATAAACCGGTCCGTGGTGCAAAAAAGGGCACCGGGCCATGGACTGGAACCAGGCCGCGAGAGTTGAGGCTCGGGTGTGAAATTCATGGTTTTCAGGGTTTTTATCGTTAACTCGGTTTCTCTGGGTCTTTTTCCATGTTGTAGTTGTGTGTCTTATTTTGAAAGAACTATTTACGCATTACATTGTGACCAGGGAGCATTAAGGGGCAGAGAGGAGGATGTTACTCTTAATGTTGTTGGCGCATTTCCGGAGGACGCTGCTAGTAAAGTTACACAATTTCACAGTTAATTCACATTTATTATTATATTTACAAAACACCACAGTTTTTGTCTTGGTCGTATCATTTTATTTTGTTGCATTTATCATGTTCAGGTTACTTTGTGTTTTATTAGTTTGCCCTTTTGCCTGTGTTTTCGTAAATAAATGCCAGAAAAAATTGCTGATACCTGAGGTTTGGTTTCAATTCAGAAGCAAATGCTTAATAATTTCTTTTATTTCAGGGAACTTTGACACGCTGAGTGCCTCTGGACATTTTAATTTGAGTGAAAATTTGAACTTTAGCTCTGACACTCGGTTCTAGCTTTTATTTAAAAAGTCCCCAAAGGGAGATAAACTCTGGTTTCCTACATGGACTAACTCACCACCTCGACTACTGCTGTTCCTCGGCTTGGACCTAGTGTCCACATATGTGGACATCGCATTTTGGGTTATTTAGTCCAAAATACTCAATTTTGCTCTACAAGGGCCTGATATCCACTTACGAGGAGATTATACTGCCACTGTTCTCTCAAAATTTTAAATGAATATCCTCATATGTGGCTCTCATTTTTCTTAAAAACAAAAATAAGGTAAAAAAAAAAAAAGAAAATCTGGTAATTCTTTGTTTTTACATTCATCAGGCCCCAATCAGCCCAAAGACACTCCCCAACAAGGCCGTTTAAAGAGACGCTGCTAATGTTGAAAGTGTTGTGTGATTTCAGGGCTTCTACTTCTTTCTGCCAACACTTCTTACCCTGTTGCTGCAACCGTTATTGACATTAGAAGACTGTTCATGCCTGTACTGCTCTGTTTTGTCATGATGAGGGTTTGGAAAAGAAATCAGTGTATTTATAGGAAGCTATTCCAGGTAACCAGTGGCAACTGTTATAACTAAGAGAGGCAAGGATGCAGAAGTGACACCTGGGTCATACACCCAGCAGCCTCATTATAAGGCACGCGAGGACAACGAAGGTGAGGTCTGAACCTTGGAATTTGAGTGTGGAATTTGCGTGACAGCCAGAGAAAGATAAGAAAGGAAACGATTAACCTGACCTGTGAGGCTGGAGCATTTATCAGCGAGGCTATTCGCCCTGATTAAATCTCAACATTTGATCACTGTGGAAGGGAAATGGAGCACGATTCCAGCCAAGCTGTTGGGAACACACATGTGCTCAGGTGGACGGAGTGAACTTACTATCATGTTTTTCCGTCTAAATTTTTAATTTCCTGATTAAGTCCTATCTCTTGGGTGATATTTTCAACTAAACTGGTAACCCATTCTGCAATTTGGGAGCTCTGCAAAGAGCTGGATCTCCGTATGGCTGCATTAACTCAGATTCTGACACAGACAGCTGGGGCAGATGTTTCCGTCCACAGCTGAGCAGCTCAGATAAATCACACGCTGACACTACGCCGAGCTGTTTTATGTGTGTGTGTGTGTGTGTGTGTGTGTGTGTGTGTGTGTGTGTGTGTGTGTGTGAGAGAGAGAGAGGGAGAGCGATAGATCCACCACAATCCTGGAGTGTGAAGAAATGAATCCTTTTAGTATTTATTACAGTGTTCGGGATTGTGCTGAGGTGACACCACAGAAATGTTCAGACTGGCACAGAAAATCTCTCAGCTCATATTACATATCGTACTTTTGCCTGCTGTTCGTGTTAAATTAACACCATATGTTTTCATAAAGGATGATATGGGATTTTGCTTCTACTGATGGATTCCCAAATGTCGGCACATTTCTAACCACCTTCTTAAAACTTTCCTGATCAATATTTCGGTCAGGACCACTAAAGTCAAAGAAGATTATTTTTTATCTGGGGTCATTTATATTTGTAGTGAGACTCTATTCCAGGAAACATTTGAAGTGCATGCAAGAAAAGCCCAAGGACCAGGAGGGGATGAACATTTTTTCTAACATATTATTAACTTAATCCCATTTAATTTACTAGATATCTCATAAGGAACATACAGACTCATCAGCACGCCTGCTTATTCATGCAACTACCCAGAAAGCCAGTATTCACCTCTAAAATGTGTCACAGTGTGATCTCAGTGACACTGACTGTGGCTTTGTAGGTGGGACGCAGCTGGTTTGAATAAATCTGAAACTGCTGATCTCCTGGATTTTCATCAGCGCTGCGTTTACTCAGAATGGTGCGAAAAACAAAAAGTATTCAGCAAGCAGCCGTTCTGCAGATGGAAACTTGTTGATGATATAAGTGAGAGTAGGATGGCGCAACTCTTTGCAGCTCAAAATGCACAAAGCAACCTGTGATGCTTTCCCAACCAACAGAGAACCAGTTAGCTCACACACCAGTTCTTTTCAGGAACCATAGGACCAGTCACCCTGGAGCAAACCAACAGAATATGAATGAAAAACAGGTCTTTAGAGAACTATGCATTCTCCAAGTGAAATTACGCACACAGTGCAAGTTCAGTTTCAGCAGATAATACAAGCATCAGATTCACAGAGTTTTAAGTCCACAGAAGTCTGAGAAACGAATGGCAAGTCTGTTGGCTCCTGGTGTGAATGCTTCTCATTGAATTCAGATTTATTCCAAAAACTGAATGTAAACCTCAGGTTTTTTGAGATGACAAATACATTGGCAGCACTTAAAGTGCAGATAAATAAAGCCTGATCACATATGACTGGTTAACTATGGTTAAAATCCACAAGTCTTCTAGTATTAAAACCCTTGTACCATGCAGATATTTATTCATAGATACCTCCCTTTGAGTCATCCTGACCCCCTGGATCCAGCTCTTGCTGCTAACAATACCTTAGTATCCAAATCAACCCGTTTAGGTTGAAATGCCCAGAAATTTGTCAGCAAACTGGAGCCAAACCATTTCTCTGACATCATCTGACCCCTCTTTAAATCTGTGCTGAGAAAAGCTCCTCAGAATTCATTCACTTGACAAACCTTGAAGTGAAGGCTCTCCAAATCAGAAGTCCACTCCTGTCCCCGAAGAACAGAAACCTAAAGACCTGAAAGAGTGGGTAACTTCAAGAATAGATCTATAATAAATCTCAATTTCTGCTGAGGCTGCAGATGGCAGGCTCAAAAACTGGCATCAAGAGCATAAATCCACAGACCCCACCTGCTTTGTGGTGTGGGGGATAGTTTTGGCACAGTTTGAGACCTTTAATGCCAACAATCAAGGTTTTAAGGCCGTAGTCGTTCCAAGTGTTGCTGCAGACCATGTTTGTCCCTTTATGTCTACCCTGTTTTAACGGGTAAGCAAACAATGAGAGGTTTCAAACTGGTTTCATTGGTTTGGGATGTGGTAGAAGAGAGGTTTTGTAGAATGCATGTGCAGAAATGATGTGATGACTTTTTCAGCATGGAGCAAAATCAGACAACAAGACGTAGCCCTACACCAAAACAGCTCACTGGAAGAACTCACACAGATGAATGAGTGTGTGTGTGTTTGTGTGCAGAACCTTTTCTTGATTTTTCCACAGGAATCTGTCTGCTCCGTTATGCTTTCCATTTTATTCAAGCTTTCATTACCATTAGCATGAACGTTTTTAGCATCAAACCCACTGTAACCTGGCACTTCAAGCCTCTTGTGAAATTCTCAGCAGATTTACACTTCAGCTCGTGTTTTCATTGTCTCTGTGACTGACTGAAAAGTTTCCCTTTTTTGCCTGGAAACCTCTTTAGATTCAGCAGGCGTAGCAGGCAGACAGGAGGGGATATCCAACAGGTGGAAGTGAGATGGAACGGGAAACAGAGTGCCCGCAGAGACAGCCTGAGGCTCACCGACATTCCTCAGCACCAAAGGCCCACATCGGGAGGTTTTGCAGAGGAGCTGGAAGGAAGGGATCAACTTTGAAATTATTCAGTTAGACTGTCTGCTTCTCAAAGTTGCTGTAAGGGTTACTGTGATTTTTCTTCACTATTCCAGGAATTTAAAGGAGTGTCATTCATACGGACTAATGCAGTGTGACCCAGAAATTCTGGCGAGCGCTCTCACGATGTTCTGCTTTGTAAGTTTGGAAACACTACTGAGAAGCATTTCGTCAGCTCTGTTCTGAGCCGAGACAATGGATTTAACTGTATAGAAACCAGCGCAATTGCTTCTGACAGCTGATGCAAAACACGAGCGATCATGTTTGAAATTTTGTTCTGCTTTAATACCTACTTTTAATCCCGTGTGACGCCGCTGTGCGGAGAATTCTTGCCCAAGTGCTGTTTCTCCTCCCCTGAGCTTTAACTTTCAAATTCCATTCAGGCAAAAAGCATTTTCCCGACAATTCAAATCCTCTCATAATGCCGACTCCCCGGTGTATCACCCCTAATGTAGCCATTGCCCAGACAATGCCTTTGCCTATTTATCACCAGTAATGACGAACCAAAAAAGCAAAATGGTGGTACAAAATGAACATTAGAAAAAATAAAAATGAAACGATGTGATTGATGTTGTATCCTCGGAAAGCTGGCACGCTGGGGAGCAAAATAAATGAACGTCAAAGATTCCCTTCTGGGCAAGAAGCACAGAGGGAAGAAATCTAAAGCACTTTAATGTCTCTGTCTTCATTTTTCACCAACATCTACTGTAGATACACACACACACACAAGCACGCGCGCGCGCACACACACACACACACACACACACACACACACACGGAGAGTCCTCCGCCTCTCTGTAAAGACTTTTATGTCTGCGCTCGTCATTTGATTTGCAATTCATTCCTCTCCTTTACAATCTGCTGTAGTCTTCGCCCTCCTCCTCCTTCTCCTCCTCCTCCTCCCCCAGACTTCCCTGACATGAGCTTGCACATAGAAGCAGCTCCAGTAATGCTGTTGGCAGACATCTGGAAATGTTTTGGCCCCGTGCTGGAGGTCACTGTCTCCACCAATAGAGCCCATACCTCAACCTTCGCAATGTGACAAGTCTTCATATATCTCCGACCGCGTGCACTGTATGGAAACCCCCTCTCACCTCCACCCTCCCAAACACGTTCTTTCCTTTCTGCTTATTTCCTCCCGCCCTCGTCCTCTCACTGTGTAAAACTGTATTTTTTGTCCATCTGTCTGTGCCTCTGCCTGGATCTTCAAGCCACGTGAGGAAGAGCAGTCGACAAAAACGCACTTCAGTCCAGTCAGGACCGAGATAAAAGGGGGTTTGACTGGGGGGTCTCATCATTCCCGTCATCCCTCTCTGAAGGATGAGGACAGTTGCACCACTCTGTTGTTGCCGTGCAACAAACGAACCAGCTCTGATGTGGCGAGCCGATATGTTTTTATTGTGCGCTTGGTGCAGCTTTACAAAAAAAACCACACAGCACAATGACTCATCTCTCAGAACATTTCTGCTTTAATATACAGCACATAAATCAGCTGCTGTAATCCCAGAAAGCACAGAGAGATAATGCAAAGCTGCACCGACCGCTGTAAAAAAATGGTGCAGGGCACGTTTGTGGAGAGCTAACCCAGGTTGTTTTTTTATAGCCACAATTTACTGTTGACCCTGACAAGTCAGTGTTTTAAAAAGAGGACAGATGTAAGGATTCGCTCACTGAATGTGCGCTGATTGTGGGTTCGTCTAAACAACATCTGAGGCTGACTTAAACCATTTGTCACAGGAAACAAAAGACAATAAATAAATCACATGAACTAGAGAACATGTCCAGATGTCTTTGTGTTTTATAGTCTTCGACCATCAGAGGGACGATGTGTCTGTAGAAGTCTGAACTTTTTGGGTTGTGCTAATTTCATTTAAGTACTTTTCACAAACAGTCTCAAAGCACAAAAAGAGTTAAATAAATAAGAAAATCAAGTCCCATAACAGTCATTCAAAGTTTTAGATTACATGTTGGATATGTCCGACCTGACGTGGCGCTGTCATTTTGTCTTTATTGTCATTGCAGATGTGCAACGAAATTAAATGCAATCCACAGTGCAAAGGTCTGAGACAAAAGGCTTAAAAATATGCCCATAATAAAATGCATATAAAAAGTCTATTAAGATATATATATATATATATATATATATATATATATATATATATATATATATATATATATATATAATAGTCTAAAGCTCCAGAAGTAAGAGACACTTCTACAGGCGCACTTTGCTGTTGATTGCACAGTTCCAGTAGTGTTTAGTGTTCTAGCTTCTTGAAAATGAGCTAATTTATAATCCATTTGTTCTGTAAAGCCAAAACTAAATATGTTCACTTTTGTGTCACCTTTGGTTTGGAAGCCCAGCAGCACATTCTTTGTGTCTTTGTTTCTTTTTCTCACATTATTAAGAGATTATTTTTTTTTAAACTGGCGAGAAAGAGAAACACACAAGCAACAGTTCAAATCTTTGGAATTGGGAAAATGTTCATTAGTGGGACTCAAAGTGTTTTGTTCTGCAGGGTTTATGAAATGGAATAAAAACTCTAAAATAAAATATCAAAAAAGGAAAAAAAACATTACTTTTGTAACAGAATTATTGTGGATACATAATGAACTCAGTGTATATGATTTTATTTAATGTTAAGTTAAATAATACACATGTTCATCAAACTGAATCTCTTTAGCCTGATTTAGCTGATGAGCAGACATGCTCGTGTCTGACTTCAGAAACCGACAAAAACACAGCGGGACATCATGATGGCTACATCCATCTTACATAATGCAGATGCAAACTTTCATATTTGAACTCTTAAAAAGGACAAAAATGGCTCCAGATTCAAATTCACTGAGCCATCATCATTTATCTGCCGTGTATAGTTGATATGATGCAATTTGTTTTAAATTGCTTTTCACTTTCACTTCCGAGTAGCCCTCAGGTGACCCTGAATCCTCTTGTAGTTTTGCTGTAATAGTGCAATGGACCACGAGGTTTCCCATGATGCACACAGTATTTTTTTTCTTTTCTCACTATGTCTTTATACACCACTCAGTCGTTAGTTATCATTAATGTCTGGCTGTCTTCTACAGTTGACCTTACGCAGCCGGTCGCAGCTGATGGGTTTCTTCCTGTTAAAAGGAAGTTTTTCCTTCCTCCTGTCACCAAGTCCTTGCTCACAGGGGGTCGTCTGATTGCTGGAGTTTCCTTCCAATGTAGGATCTTTACCTTACAATGTAGAGCACCATGAGGCGACTGTTGTTTTATTTTATATAATTTTATATAACTGAATTGAACAGACAGCTTTATGTCTCTGTATCAACCGCTGCTGTTGCTAAAGCTCAAGGCACGGACACCTCGCGAGTACCTCTGTGACAGAACAGCTGTATTTGACACCCTGGATGATTATGTGTTAGCTGAACAAATTTAACTGCCAAAAAGACATTTTCAGAGCATCGAGGACTAAGATATGAGGGAATTATTTGACAGTCATAAAGGTATTAAATGAGAAAATATTAAGAGGAGACCTGCACAAAGGAGAGAAGACGGACACGTGACTCGAACAAACGTCTGGACTGATCTGAAATTTCTTTCATGCCTGAGAGAAAATTAGCCTGCGAAGCTCGGGGTCTTTCCATCTTTATGGCTGCATGTGCGCTGTTAAGATTCACTCTGTCCTTTGTGATAAATTTAAAATGCTGACTTATCTTTCCTGTCTTCCTCCATCGTGGCCTCCTCCATCACCCGCCACCATGTCCAAATTCCCCTCCCTTTTTTCTCCCCCTTCCTTCCACTGAAAGCATTGCGATGTCATATTTTTAAGAGGCTGTTTGCTTTAAGCTATTTATCTGCACACTCTTGAAGGAGCGAGGCAGGGTGGCATCAGAGATTAGCGGGCAGAGGCAGTCGAATTTACTTGGCTGGATCAGCATGTGGGAAGCGGGACTGTTGGCGGCACCGCCGTTTGTCAAAAAACATTGACCTTGTGCGGGAGAAAGCGTGCGTTCTTTGTGTCGTGTATTAGATATTAGCCTTCAGTACTGTTGTCAGCTTAACCTGAGTGTGTCTGATATGCAGTGGTGTAGGCGTGTTATTTTTCACTTTCAGGGAATGACAAAATATGTATGTTCCACGTAGAGAGCGCTGGGAGAGGATGTGAGAGAGCTGCAAACCATTTCCCTCAGCTGCTGCTGTAGCAGACATATTTTTCAGGATGTAGCAGCATGTGGGCCCGAGCTCTGTTTGTCCAGGATGACACCCTTCACATCCATTCATCAACGTCCCGTCAGACCTTCACTGACCTTGGGTCTCTGCCTGTGTGGTGTGAGGAGAAAAATGAGGGAGAGACGGGTTCGGAAGAAGTGATGGAATGTGGTCGGCTCCACGTTCTTGGGTGCTATTTTAATTTCTGTCTCAGCGGGGCAGCAGGCCCTGCTAACTGCAGACACAAAAATAAATAACATCCAGTTTCAGGATTCAGGCCAGAGAACCGGACCGATCAGAGGTGACGAGAAGAGGAGCACCTCCTAAGTGATGCTTCTTTATCTCCTCAACAAGCCAACAACGTGGGGATATTCATCTCCCTGAAAGAGGCGTGAGCTGCGAACCGGTCGGTGTGATAGTGTGAGTCAGACATAACCAGGCATTTGTTATTCTAACATCTTAATGATTTCACCTTTTAAGCCGCACAAGACTGCAGCCCCTGCAGGTGCCCGGGTGACAGATGGCGAGCCCGGGCGGGGGTCCCTCCTTCTGCAAGTTATAGATGGACACCTTGTCTCAGACTCTCTCTCTCTCTCTCTCTCTCTCTCTCTCTCTCACACACACACACACACAAGGAGAAAAAAGCAATTAGGGCCAGCGCAGAGAAAAAAAGGCTGATGATGATAGAGTTTTACGTTCCACGCCTTTCATCTTGAACACTCTCCTGCACAAAGGGACAAGCTGTGGTTTTTCCAAGGGCAAACATGAGGAAGATAAATTAGACTGACTTGTGCGTATCACCAGAAATCAGTTCGCTTAAAGGATTTGGGGCATTTGATTCAACATGCATGTAGTGTAGGTCACAGAAACACATGGTTTTCATTTATGGACGTACTGCAGGTCGAGTGCTCACAAGAGGAACACAAGAGGAAGATAAAGCCATTATTCCATGAGAAAAACAGCTGCTCGTGAGATAATGGACAGAAAGAAATGTATTTGACACATGATCATGTAGCGCCGCTGGAAAACACGTCAACAGAGAGATCATATGATACTGGAAACACCTGACACTCAGCTGACTCCCCGCTGAGGATGTTGATGCGTTTTCTTCCTTTGAGAGAAGAATTCAGAGTCTGTTTTGTTGTCACTTTCAGTCACCTTGGGGCAGCTCTTGTTGTGAATTGCCATTAAATGCATAATAATGACATGACCTGAATGCTAGCGTTTGACTAGTAAGTCAGAAGGAGCGTTTGTTTTCTAAAAGACAAGCTGTAAAATATCAATTTAAGCTCATTCATTTTTTTTCTTTCAAATGAATTAAACTCCCACGAGCACGACCTTCCTCTGATTTTTACCAAGAACTGAGAGCATATATTAAAAACCTAACTTATTTAAGATAATTGCAATAATACGGGTAATGTTCAGCAGCTATCACAGGCAGGCTAAGCTAGGCCTCCAGATTTCCTTCCATCCATCCATCATCTGCATCCAGCTCGAAGCAGAGACCTCCCCGTCCAGCCACCTACAGACCTTCCAGGGGAAAACCAACACATTTCCAAGCCAGCTGAAAGAAGCAGTCTCTGCAGCATGTCCTGGGTCTCTGCCAGGGTTTCCTCCTGAGGGGTGTGCTACGAAGGAAGTTCAACACAGCCAGAATTTCTTTGCATTAGCTGGCGTAACAAAACCTAAAACCCCAGCTGGAGATAACAGGTATCACGTTTTTTGTTAAGCCAGGGTTTTTTTTTAATAAAATAAGCAGTTCCATGTGTCATATGCCTGCAAGTGCTGGTGATATACGTGATATAAGACAAGAAATAAATGCTGCAGAAAATTATTGATCCTGGGATTTATCACACAGAACCATAAAATAAACATTTGAATTCAAACGAATGACTTTAATGCTTTTGGTTATTCGTAAGTTGACAGCTGCACATTAGAGATCTGAAACTGTAAACTGGATCTGCTTAAATATTTGAGCTTACTGGCCCACAGCCTAATAATGGAGATGTGGAAACTGCTTCAATTTGTCAGCAGATCAAAGGGGAATTCCTAAAGAAAGATTTGCTTTCACTGACACAGAAATCTCTGACTTCAAGCTACTTAAGCCATTTATTTCGCTTCCTAGCACACCCCTCAGGTAGACACCTCACCTATGAGGGTCCAGTAGGCCTCTTCGACATCTCAGCTGGTGTATTTTGATGCAAGGTGGATTCCCCTGAAGCCCCCGACAGTTGACAGGTGAGCTAACTTAGCTAACTCGGTTCAAATCACAGCATCAAGCAATTTTTTATCAAAAATCAAGTCTTTTCAATTATTTTGGACACCTAATTGCTTTGTTTGCTCGTCTTTGCATAGACTTTGTACCTGGCATAAACAAGTGCGAGGATGGAGGCACAAACTGGTGCCGACATTCATGTTGGTTAGATCTGCTTTTCTAGCTTAACAAGCACACAAACATGGAAATATACTAAAATATCATGGCAGCATTGTTTGTGTCCTTGCACCAAAAAGTCTCTAACAATATAGCTTGCTGTTTGAGCTCACCAGAAGAAAGAAGTGGTATATTTCTCAGAAAAATAGGGCAAGAAAAATAAAATAGTTGAACCAGAAATGGAAATTATTGCTAGCTTGGTTTGTCCAAGTAAATTAGACATAATCATTACCAAGAGGTTTGACGTATTTCAATGACGAAAATATATCTTGAAGTGGCTATCCTTGAAGTTTTCATCAATGTTCTGTCCTATCCCAGTCTCTCTTCTTCCTAATGCTTCTCTCATCTCTCTTTGTGTTTCTATGCTGAGCTGAGAGCGGCTCAGATAATGACAGATGCATTAGTCTCTGAGACTGAGCCTGATTGATTATGAGTCCCAGCCCACAAACAAATTAAAAGACTTCTATCGGGTAAATCTTGATCACGGATTCTCTTTGAATCTTTGAAGTTTAGCAACAAAGCATCCAACCTGTTTATGTAGAAGATGTATGTATTAATTGCAGAAATAAATCCACATTTCCTTCAACAAATCAAAAAAAGTCACCTCTGCAGGAAAAGTTCCTTGTGATTGTGAATAGGAGGGAAATGAAACGCTTTGATGAAGTTTTCAGGCTCCTGGGGGTGTAAATCATGCTGGTGCTGACCTGTATATTAGCTCTTTATGTCGTGTTTACGACCGTAGACAAATCAGTAAGCCTGCAGGATATTTATTCCAGGTCCCTGACAGCCTTTCTTAGGCTCAGTGGTGCTTAAGCTCACTGCGTGATGGTTAACCCTCCTCGCCCAACCCCGACTCACCCCCAAAACACACACACACACACACATATATATGCTGTCCCTGGGTACAGTTATTTATGGTATAAGCGTACAGCCACCTTCCGTCCAATTAAAGCTGAGTGCTGGCTTTGTGCAGCGCCCCGTTCATCATGTCCCTCACCGGGGCTGTTAGAGTTCCATCTGACCTGCTCTCTGGGGGTTAGGAGCGTCTGGGTTTAAAGGAAATGCCACCAAATTTCATCCTACAACTAAGCTATCCCCATGTTGTTCCCCACGGTTCAGTTTGTACAGACTAATGTTAAAGGGAAAACCAGCTTGGTTTATTACAGGCCTTTCTTTGAGCTCCAGCAGCTCGTGTCCAAAACTCACAGAGGCATGGGCTGATATTTGGGTGGTTGTAGCTCAGTCCAAAGTATTCTTGGGCAGGATAACATCCCCAAGTTGCTCTTTGATGCGTTCATTGGACGGTGAAAGTGTTTAAATGTTGGATAGAAAGCACTTGGTAGAAAAAGCATAGACAAAACTGCTTTTGTGAATGGGTCATGTAGGTGTGCTCAAGTTGATATATGTAGCTATATAAGAACCACGCCATTTACCATATTAACAGTAACATAAATGAAGCCTCAAAAAAATACCATAGTGATTTAACCTTGGCCTTCATTTTACTTCAAAGTGGTGTCCTTGTAGAGCCAGACACCTTTTCTATCACTGCTTGGATTATCACATTAAACTTCCAGGAAGTACAATGAGCACTACGTGAGACATCCTGGATCTCCTTCACTGTTTCAAAACCGATTCTTCAAAGTAAAACTGATTTTGAGAAATAGCACAAACGCGTGACGACTCAAATCTGTGGACCAGGGTTGGTGGAGAGAGAAAAAAATTACTGGCAAACACCAACAGGAGGTTTGGGAATGTGCTAGATAACAATCTCCACCAACGTAAGATCATCAAAATGTGGTGAAGAATGCTGTTCAGGCTAATCAATGCCTAGACCAACACTTTATTAAGGAACTAGTACGCTATTCTTTTATCTGCCTGTATGCACACTATGAAGCCAACTATCATTGATCCTACTAGTTACTTCTTCAGAACAGTAACTGGCAAAAATCAGAAAAGTGATTTTCGATAACTGATCCACTGGTTGTGTCTTCACATCGATGTCCTCTCACTGTTGACCAAAGAGTAAAACAAACATTTTAACTTCCTGTTAAAAAGGATTTCTTCCAATGAAACCATCCCCCTGTGCTGCTCATAGCGTCTGTTCATCTTTACATTACCGTGTAAATCCCCTTGAGGAAGAGCAAACTGGTCAGCACTTCAACTTCTGGACGACTGAGCTTGAATAGAAACCTCTAATTTTCATGAAGGCATTCAGAAGACATTTTAAACTCAGGCTTGCATCATTTAGTTTCCAGATTAAATTAATTTAGCACGAGGAAAAAAATAGGAGAGTACTTTTAGCCTCTTAGTGTCCATCAGTTAATTGGTGACCAATCTTAGATTAGGGGTAGGGTTTCGTTAATGTTCACCCCACCTTTTAAAGAGTTGGGAACAGGCAAATGAAAAAGCTTTTAACAGAAAACTGTAATGTCAAAATATATCAGGCTTAATTCTTTAGAAACTAATATTTTCTGGTTTCTGAAAATGTGGGTATTTAGTATGTGAGTAAAACAAAACCCAACGTTAACCTTAACCTCAACCCTAGATTAGATGGGGTCTCCGGTGGAAGTTTTTACTTTGTAATACTCTTTTAGCAAAATAACTGGTTTATAATCTTGTTTTCATACATATTACATTTCATAACCTCCCGCTGAGTAAAGATGGC
Organism: Rhamphochromis sp. 'chilingali'; assembly: GCF_963969265.1. Classification (NCBI taxonomy): domain Eukaryota; kingdom Metazoa; phylum Chordata; class Actinopteri; order Cichliformes; family Cichlidae; genus Rhamphochromis; species Rhamphochromis sp. 'chilingali'. The sequence goes on from NC_137941.1 coordinate 8,616,909, forward strand.
AAAAAGACAACAACAACTTGACAGCTGACTGAAAGCTAAATTAAAAATTTCCTCTTGTTGTAAACTTTAGGTGGTGAAAAGTTACACGTGAAAGTGAACAACCAAGCCGAGTTGGTGAGGAATTATATTTTTGTTTGGATCGTCTGTCAAAAACATCCATTCAAGGTCGCAGGAGCCTGTGAAATCTGAAGCGTCTTCCCTCAAACCTGCTTTGTTTTCTCTACAGTGCGCCCGTACACGTCAAATTTCACCGTCCTCCGTGTGTCTCTCTCACTGTCTGGAGAACAATCCCCCTCTTGTTGCAAGCAGACGGGAATTTTTAGAGGTGAACGCAGCCAGTCAAGCCTCAGATCATTAAAATCAGCATGCTGTCTGGTTTCTGCTTCAGCCACTAGAAATCCACATAAACAATGCAAAGCCTCCTTCGCCCTCACGGCCTGTAATGTCGAGTGTAACTGTCTAAACTGACAAAATTTATACCCGATAATAAACATGCAGCGCAGGGAAACTGTAAGAAATAAAAAAAATCCCTGCATGATGATGGTGATGATGCATGCTGGAGCCTGTCCGAGGCTGGAAGGGTCAGACGATGGTGGTGAAAACTTCAAGTTTTTAATGACAATTAATGGACACAGATGGCTCGTCCAATAGGCTTCCTCTCAGCGGTGAGGTGAGAGGTCGTTTCCGTTTGTGGAGTGAGCAGGGACAGTTCCCTTACCGCCTGCACATACATCACGGTGAGCTGCGGAGGCCCCGGAGGGCATGACCCACACTGGGCGGATGCCTCAGAGCACCGAGCATGTCAGCACCGTAACCTTCACTCTGGAGGATTTAAATGGAGCTGCTTTCTCCCTCCCCTTTGACTCAAGGGTGACCTCCACCCCTCTTTTGCCTGCTATTTTACTTCATTTCAAGTTTTTGTTTCTCATGCTGTCTCTGTCTGTATTTTCTTCCTCGTTTTTTTTTCTTTGCATGTACAAGCGAAGTTTAAAATAGATCCGACTCGGTGGAGCCGCATTCCCTGTTTGCTTTCTCACAAATATGGCCGCACAGTTTTGTAAATCAGGAAATAGGATAATTATCCAGAATATTAGCGTTCCCCCGTGTCGCATAAATAGAGCTTTCCCGTTAATCCCCCAAACTGAAACATGCATTTACACAGACCATAAGGAAAACAGACGAGTTCACTCCATTCGCTGTTTGTCAAACAATCCTACGGTAATCTCCCCCGAGTCCCGCAAAAGGCACCAAACATTTCTCTTCCTCCAGGGGCCACTTTAAACTTTTGTGGTCTCGGGTGTCATAGTCAGAGAAGTGATTACTGCGCGAGGGAGATGATCCCAAGCCCTTCTGCAGAGAGGCCGCGCACGACCACAAGAACTGAAAATCAAACAATAGCCCACTTCTCTGACTCTGAGTAAATACAGGAGGACAGGGGTCGAAGATCTGCTGCTGTTCCGAAGGCAAATATGTCCCCTTTGAGTAAAATGATGACCTACATGTAATACAATCACACAAAACAAGCAAACAGATTTTAGACCTTTCGTTCCAAGCTGAAATGTAATCACAGTTCACTTTATTTATTGCTTTAATTTTCTAACATTTGCTCCATGTGAAACACAGATTAATGCACTTTTCAAAGCGCTAAATCTAGTGAAGCAGCAGAGCCACGCCAAATCATGACTATAAAGTAGTTTTATTAACCACTAATTAGTTTCTATTCTTTCTACTTTTCTGTAACCTTGCCCCTGGGGGCCTCAAGCCAGTATAGCCCTCCCATCACTCTCTAGCCTGGGTAAATTGAGAGGGCTGCATCACAAAGGGCATCCGGGTGAAATCATTGCCAAATCAAACATTACATGTTTGGTCGAGGCCCGGCTGGAGACAGATGATCCACCTCTGCTGGATTATTTCATTAGTGTTCAGCTTGCATCCACGAGCTCTTTGCATCAGTAGGGCTTTCTGTGCATCTGCATGGGCACTCCAGCTTCCTCCCACAGTCCAGTGACATGCATGTTAGGGTGATGAGGGATTCAAAGTTTGCAGTAGGTGTGAACGTGACTGGTGACCTGTCCAGGGCCTGCCTCGCCTCTCTGAACTGGAAGAGCAGAAGAGAATATGTGGATGGGTGGCTTTTAACCCTTTAGAGCCGATCGGAGCGGGAACGCTCTGTTATGCGTAACTATTTTTAAATCCCGGTAGCACTGCAACCACGTAAGCTAGCGCAAAAAGTTTTTTTGCATATGAAACCGGAGGAGTTGTACTCACATATTGTGCCATCAGCTTGTCCTAGGTCACGGTTTCCTTCCACATAAAGCTTTGCAAAAACTGCATAAAAAGCGCTTGCAGGAACAAAAACATAATATTCCAGAAACACGCTTTGCCGGTCCGATCAGCTGTTCAAAACACTTCCTACGTTGGAATAGACGTCAGCGCGAACTTTTGCATTTCCGCCATTACCTGGCCGAAACCGGAAGTGACGTCATTTTCGCGGAAATGTAGTCTTTTTTGCGATCAGGGCCTCAGGGCCTATACTGCTCTTTTTAAAAGTTATCTTTGACTTTATGACTTTCTGTGTCGTTTCTGGGATGCTTAGGACTCATATTGCACTGCTGGAAATAGTTTATTTTGATGCATATGCTGCTTTTTTGCAAATTTGCAGTATAATATTTATTTTCGTTTTTCCTGCAGTGTATAAAAATTGGTGTATTTCAAAAATAAAACTATGAAGACACTCAAAATAAATTTCCTGTGGTGGGAAACTATTTTGTGCAACTTTTTTGTATTTACAGTTTTGAGGGATAAGCCTCTTAAATTTCTCTAACTACAAATATATGTTAAAAAATCAAAAACGATTTTCAATTTTTTTGTAGTTTATTGCACTTTTTTGCAATTTATGTAATTACTATGCACTTAATGAATACATATTATTAAAATCTGGGCTATAATGGTTGTATTGATGTATAGCAACTTGAAATGCTCCCAAAAATGGCTCCACAGCATGTAAAAATATAATATAAGCTCTGGCGGACTTGGTTCTATGGTAGGTCTTAAAGGGTTAATCTGAAGCATCTTTAGGAAGCACTGACACTGACATTAACTGACATTAGATCGACAAGCCGATAAATCCAAAGCAATTCATTGTTGTAGAGCAGCCGAGTGAGTGAGTGCACCATGACAATGATGTGTGGCTAATTAAAGGTTAGATTTGGTGACGTTAACACAGCTCAGTAAACCTCTTAACATTCATCAGGTTACCAGCGACCTTTTAAAATTTACATCAACTCCATTATCTGGAATTTCCATCTATTTGTCACACCCACATTGAAATCTGATCCAAAATTAATGTAAGAGTGATAATTTGGTCTTCTGGGCCTTCACAAAGCTTCCTGATATTAAAGGTAGCTCCTAATGACCAAAATGACCTGAGTGTAAGAAAATTGTTAGAATTAAGATGTTTTTAATGAATTTCCCCTTAGTGTTGAATAAAAATCAATATAAAAGGCATCCACAAAGTAGAGTCCTTAAAAGAGTTCCTAACTTTAAAAACTGAAGAGGACATTTATAGAAGCTTAAGATCTTATTTTGATACACAGTGAAGTTGAAGTTGTGATCAGTGATGACCCTAACTCTGACCCCTATTGTGTTTCTTTTAAATCCATGTCTTCCAAGTTTCTGTGTGGAGCTTGCAGGTTTTGCCTCCTCCTGGCACAATGAACTGGATAAGTGGAAGAAGGTGGAGGGATGGGTGGATGGATGTTCTCAAACGTTTTGGCAATAAGGGGATTAAAAAGCAGTCCAATTGGCAGGAAACAATTCATTCCAAAAACATACTTTTTTGATTGTTTTCTGTTCTCACGTTCAGGGCTGAGGATGACTTCAACCTCACAGAGTTAAGAAGAGGAGGAAATGTTGGAAAAGGTGCAGCCAGTGATGGGATGACTGTAGAAAATAAGTCAGTCGAATTGTACGCATGCACAGGTCATCTGTGAATCTGGCTTTATAAACCAAGAACACCAAACCACAGCATACTGCAGGACTCTGTTCTCTCCCATCCAATGCAATAACACAATAACTGCACAACAATGATGATCACGACACACAGACTGCTGAAAACTGGAAGAATGTATCAGTGAGCCAATTACAACACATTCACAAACTCACATTGTGATGCAGTTTGTTGCAAAAGAATGTCCAAACTCAGATATTTAACTTAAGGCAGTGGGAACGAGATGTTACTCGTGCAGTCTGCATCGTTTGACTATCAGCGTTTCCCTGAGGATTTTCACGTGTACACACTGTGTGCGCCTGGCTTTCATTTGTTTCCTTATTTGCCTGTCTAGACAAGACCACAATCAGTGTGTAACTCTGTGTGTGTGTCTGTGTGTTGAGTCAGGACAGGCTATCTGATGCCTCTCTGGGACACACACATTAGCCATCAATCATATCTGGGAAATGAAATGTCTCACTTTGCCTCTGTGGTTTAATTCGACATAGAAAGCAAACACAAACATACACACACACGCGCGCACACACAGGTGACCTCAGTTTCATCATGTTATGATACCATCTCCTCTCTCATCCAGCATCCCACAATTAGTCCCTCCATTTCCTCTCCTCCTCGTTTCCTCCGTCACTCCCTTTTTCATTCCCTTCACTCACTCATCACGTCGTCTTCCTCATTCCTTCTCATCTTTCTCCCACACCTGCTTCCGCCTCCACTTTTTCCTCTCTTCTTTTCCTTCACCTCCTCTCTCCTCTGCTCTCCCTCTCCTTCTTTTTTCTCCTCTCTTCCTTTTCTTTCCATTTTTTACTCTCTCTCGCCTCCTCTTTTCAGTGAAGTGAAATCAGCTGTCAAAGCTGTAGAAGAGTGACGAGTCAAGGTGGACCCTTTCCACTATTTAGCTGTCATTCAGACTCACTGTGTGTGTGTGTGTGTGTGTGTGTGTGTGTGTGTGTGTGTGTGTGCGTGCGTGCGTGCGTGTGTGTGTGTGTGTCGGAGGGGTGGTGGGTAATAGCACTGACACAGCAGTCTGAGTATGAGAGCAGAAGCTGATGATTAGATTGCCTCGACTCAATCAAACGGCGGATGTTGTCCTCAGCAGTTGAGGAAATGATTCGGCCCCTTGTGTATCTCCGAAAGAAACTCCTTGGAACGAGAATATAAAAGGGAGCCAATAATTAATTGAGGAAGTACAGATAGAGGGGAGGTGGTGGAGGTGGTAGGAGGGAGATGGGGGGGGATTACAACCAAATGTCACTGACAATTAATTTTCCATTGCACAAAGGCAGAAAATGAAGAGAGGCATAATCTGTTCAAGTCAATCAGATCCTAAATCCCTGTGACAAGCACAATCTATGATTAAGTGGCTGCTTCGTCGCCGAGGTGCCTTAATTAATCTATTTTACCTTGTCATCACTTTTGCTTCCTGTAAGTCGCTAGCAGGGTACCTTTAATAGAATAACGAGCCGCTGTTTAAGAGACGCAGGCCTTTCCATCACCATAAATGTCAGTCACTTGGAGAGGAGGGAAGTCGCCTTGGTGCAATCTGTCTGCAGGAGCTGGAGAAACATACAGTAACTCATCTTTCACTTAACGCCACATCGCTTTTTCTCTCTGCTTCACGGTGACTTTTATAAAAGACGTATCTTTAGTCTTTTCCTTAAAACTATTACTCACCGCTAAGTTATGCGGTGCTCTTTATACGCAAGGTGTTTGCCAAAGATAAGTCATCGCATGCCCATCGCTCCCCCAGAAAGTCCCCAGACAGCCCTGATAAATGCTCCATTGTGACTGCGTGTCATCGCGCTCATGCTTTACATGCAAAGTACAGTGAAGGTCTTTTGTTACCTCTTAACATCCACCAGGTCACTGCCAACCCATCTAGGATAGGTGTAAAGGCAGGAAGACTGCTTCTTTTGAAATGTAACACATTCTAGTTTCTGAATATTTCTATTTAGTGTGAGCCTAAACCAAAACCAATCCCTAGTCCCAACCCTGGATAAGTTGCCAGCTGCCCTATCGAGGTGGAGTTAAAGATTATTTTACACTTTCTAAGAACTAGAAAACAGGACGCGATTCACCGACGCTTCCTTAACTCAACCCATCTGGAGGCATTTAGACAGTAAAGCAGTCGTGGAAACCTTTTCCAGTCCGAGTTCAGCTTTATTTACTCTGCTTATCTGCCCTCTGGAATCAACACAGCCAGGCTCAGAGCAGCACTGTTTATTCAAAGCCAGCAAAGAATAATAGAGCTCCGACCATCAAATCCAGAAGCCTGAAGTCATTTGTGTGTGCACTGGGTGTTTCTAATGGCTTTGCAATCCAAAACCACTTGCTGGACCTTTGTTCAAACTCTCACCTACTAAATGCAAACTAATTGCTTCTTCTCCCCCAGTGGAGCTCCCTCATTCCTCTCCATCCATTCTTCGGTGATTTTTCTGATTTGTTTTTCTTCTTAGGTGTTATTTGCTGTGAGGAGCTAGCTATGTTTCTGACTGACCTCAGCTGATATTGTCCAGTACCCAGTCTTGAAACCAGTTCTTCTCTGTTGTCTACATAAACTGGGTTTACTGCCTTGATTACTTGTTGGGTAGAAAGACAGGTGTAGATTAAAGAATGTGTCTGCCCGTCCAGTGCGGATGAGGTATTTTCTATTTGTCGCCGTGGAAGGGACTGCTCCTCTTCTTTGTGGGTCCTTGTGAATGCCCCTGCCTTGCTGCTGATTAAATTAAGGTAAGCTAACAGATTTTCCCAGGTGCTCTTGCAGGTGCAAGAAGAACACAGATGTGGTTTGCTTGGCATTTCTTCAGTTTAAGCTTGACACCTTACATTTAATTAATCAAATATGCTCAAATGTTGTTGACGCACTCCGTTTTTGTAATTGTTTCATCAGTTTATGTTGTTCTAATATTTGTCCTGATCCCCACTGTCGTATTTGCTGTGGGGCTGATGATGTCTGAGTGTCAGCCAGTGTTGATACGCCATCGGGTGGCCTATGTGTTCTGGTCAGCTGTGTGTGTCGTCAGGTCAAATAATAGCTGACCTTTTAATAGAGGAATCTTGACACACTCAAACAAACAGCGATTCTTCTGAACTCGAGCACATCTCTCATACTCTGACATACTTTTCTGACAGCAGTTGTATTTTTTTTCGTGAGATCTTGGTCGGTGGGTCTGTTCCAATGTTGTGGTTCAAACTGATAAGGCCGTCAGAGGAAGTCCCGTCCCAGCGTCAGAGGGCCAGAGAGGAAACAGGAGGTCAGCCCGCGGGGTCAGATAAACTACGGTCCTCTGCAGATAACTCCGGCCTCCAAAACTGGCAAATACTCCCTGCGCTCATCAGGTCCAATCAAAACAGGGAGTCAGCGCTCAGCAGAGAGGCGGAGAAACGCGAGGAGAAGGAGGCAAGAAAACTGGAATGGGAGGAGAACGGAAGAGCGGCAAATCGCCATTATCTCAGTTTCATGGGCAAAAATAAATAACAAAGACAAGAAGATCACTAACCTCAAAGTGAGGTTATCAATTTTTTCCAGCCCGACTCGAGTCTTGTGTAGAATTTAAGAGCTGGAGGTGAGCCCGTTGGCACTCATCACTCCTGTTTGTAAGGAGTCAGTTACCTGTGACTCACTGCCTCGCTGCGCACAGTTTGCAGGGTGATGCAGTACGATATGCTAAGCAGGAGATGCATCAGTCAATAAAACACAGAAAGAAGGAAGACAAGTAAATAGAACATTTTTCAGGTGTTTTTGCAGCTCTGAGAATGACTGTCTCTGTCCTCTTTGAAGGCTGTGCGTTAAATTGCCCTAACAGACTCAAAAGCTGAACCACACCAGCCAAAGTTAGACTGGAGGTGTTTAGCTTTATCCACTGTTTTGATTTTCTAACTGCACCTCAGTGGCCTGGAGTTAGAGGACAAGTACTCTGCACTTCAGCTCATGCCTCAGATAACAGCTTTGTTCAGTAGATTAAGGGTTGAACTTTCAGTCTCTTCAGCCACAAGTTAAAAAATATCCTGCTGTTGCTCAACAATAAAAAGAATCCACTAGAGGTCTTCTTGTGAAGCAGCTGTAAGAAAAGCTAAATTCTTTTAGCAGCTTCTCCTTAAAATAAAAGCATAAACAGAAGAACAGTGTTTCTCCCAAACACTGCTGACTGTGGATCAGACTCCTGGGACTGCAGACTATAAAACACATCATCCACAAGATGCAAAGTTACATTTTGAAGCCTTGGTTTTCAATTCAATTCAATTCAGTTTTATTTCGTTAGTGTCATATCACAGTAACAGTTGCATTATGGTGCTTTACATTGGAAGGTCCCCATGAATCCAAACTGGGAGCTGTTTCCACAGAAGAGGGGCCTGGAAGCTGAAAGCATTTCACTTTAAAAAACCCCAGGAAACACAAGTAAACCAGTAGTTTAAAAGTAAAGTGCTGTATTAAGCTTATACAGTACTATGATGTTTTTCAGACAAGATGGGGCTTGATTATTCAAGATCTTGTATGTGAGGAGGATTTTAAATTAAGTTCTTGAGCCAATGAAGAGAAGCCAATGTGGGAGAAATATGCTCTCTCTTTCTAGTCACTGCCAGTACTCTTGCTGCAGATTTGAGCTCCTATTATGGCTTTTTTGACCAGGTGTGATCACATTTAGCTTTTCTAGTAGGAAACTACATCAATAGACTGTATTGGAGCATCACACAGACATCCAACAGACACATATACCTGCTATTTAGTACTCAGTAACAAATAAAATGCTTGAATTTCAATGAGAAAAACTGGAGCATAGACTTCTTGGATGGTCTGTTAGTACAATTATCCACACAGCGCCCATATTATTGGTCAGATAATTGCATTAAAATGCTTCAAAAGGCTCCAACAGCATAAACGCGGTCTACAGATCCAGTTCAGGGACTCCAGTTAGCTGATGTAAAGCCTGGCAGACTGTGTCACTAAAAAAATTGGAAATGAATATTAAGGCCTCCAGTGGACATTAGAGGAACTGCAGGGTTTGGGAGTCTGTATAGTGGAGTGTGTTCAAACTTTATTCCAGAAAATAGGGTGTGGGGGAAGGAACATCCTCAAAGACAACTTAATTCTGGTTTAATTATAGTTCTTTTTTCAGGCTGTGAGCTAAATGAGATTCAGCATAAGCTCAAAATTTGAACATATGGTTTAATTAAAACAGAGTTTAGTGCTCAAAATTACATTAAATTTAACCCTTTACAGGCGATCGGAGCGGGCACGCTCTGTTTTGCGTAACTATTTTAAAATCCCAGTAGCACTGCAACCACGTAAGCTAGCGCAATAATTTTTTTTGCATATGAAACTGGAGAAGTTGTACTTACATCTTATGCCATTAGCTTGCCCTAGGTCACGGTTTCCTTCCACATAAAGCTTTGCAAAAACTGCATAAAAAGCGCTTGATGGAACAAAAACATAATATTCCAGAAACACGCTTTACCGATTCGATCAGCTGTTCATAACACTTCCTACGTTGGAACAGACGTCAGCGCGAACTTTTGCATTTCCGCCATTACCTGCCGAAACCGGAAGTGACGTCATTTTCGCGGAAATGTAGTCTTTTTTTACTATCAGGGCCTCAGGGCCTATACTCGTCTTTTTAAAAGTTATCTTTGACTTTATGACTTTCTGTGTCGTTTCTGGGATGCTTAGGACTCATATTGCACTGCTGGAAATAGTTTATTTTGATGCATATGCTGCTTTTTTGCAAATTTGCAGTATAATATTTATTTTCGTTTTTCCTGCAGTGTATAAAAATTGGTGTATTTCAAAAATAAAACTATGAAGACACTCAAAATAAATTTCCTGTGGTGGGAAACTATTTTGTGCAACTTTTTTGTATTTACAGTTTTGAGGGATAAGCCTCTTAAATTTCTCTAACTACAAGTATATGTTAAAAAAGCAAAAGCGATTTTCAATTTTTTTGTAGTTTATTGCACTTTTTTGCAATTTATGTAATTACTATGCACTTAATGAATACATATTATTAAAATCTGGGCTATAATGGTTGTATTGATGTATAGCAACTTGAAATGCTCCCAAAAATGGCTCCACAGCAGGTAAAAATATAATATAAGCTCTGGTGGACTTGGTTCTATGGTAGGTCTTAAAGGGTTAATCTGCCGAAAGAGAAAAAGAGAAGAGATGTGTGTTAGATTCACAAAGGGACATACTGTTGGTGATGATGCTCAGGATTAGCTTTGCCAGTTATGCAAATTAAATGCAAAAGAAGCTAAAATGGGTTTTGCTCTGTTTTTTTGTGTTAACGTCCACTAGAAAGAGGATGTAAACTCAAACTCTAACAGCCTAATCTCTCATTGACAGTGAGCCTTTGTCATATTCTCAGAATAGGGAGACATCATGCAAATAAGAATAGCCTGGTTCCCACCCTGCGTGGACTCATCCACGTTACCTCGACCTCGGCTTGGACGTGTACTGACGTGACGCTACGCGCTTCAGCCACCGTGCGCCGCACCTGATGCTGCTCCGAGCCAGATCCCCACTGAAATAATTGGCTCATTCATGGACCCGATCACTCTCTGTGGGCCTAATCATACAGTCAGAAATACATTTGTAATAAAACATGCATCAGCAGTAATTTAGTGCCTCTGAGGCTCATTTCTAACCGAGTTTATCAGGTGATTATTGATGCGTGTTTAAATCTCATTACTGGCTCCCAGAAAACAACCAATTAAACGTACCCTTTTTCAAAGTCACACATGTACACTTGATATGACTCTAAATTTCACTATAATAATTATAACCAGCAGCATCCAAACCTATCTGAAAACCAAACCGGCACATGAACGCTCTGGTGTTTGTCTGGTGGGTAAGGTGTGAGCGCACACACGTGTGATCGTATGTAGGTGCCACTGTGTCCGTACAGTACAGTGTAGATGAAGGACAGGGTGACACTGCCAGCTGACTCTGCTCATTCCCAGCATGATTTGGAGCAGCTGTGGTCATGGCGCTGCAGCACAGGCAATCTCTCTCTCTCCTCCTCTTTCTCCCGCCCAAAAGATCACGGTTTAATCCCTTCAAAAATCTTTTTTTCTCAAGGTTCAGGTATTATCAGAGTTGTGCTGAACCTTGATAGAGTTGTTTGCATTAAAACTCTGGATTTAAGACCAGAGCTGAACATATTTCACTAGCAATCCAGACTTTACTTTCCATTTTTGATGAGAACCTTATATGGGATTTATCGCCACTGCATTAATGAATCATCTCAGGTCTATGGTAACATTCTGGCAGTCAGACAGGACCTGCACATTTCAACACACTCTGCTCTGCTTTAGCCCTTTAAACCCACAAGTCTACTAACCCTGCCTTGTAGTTTTCAACCAGTTTTTCTTTGAAAAGTGATTGATTGGTAGTCAATGGTTTCACGATTGCATTCCACCTCATGGACTCCCTTTTTGCTCTCCACATGAACAGTTTACCTGACAGCAGCCAAAGCGTGCTCAAAGCTTATTGGAAGAACTGAGACTTCAAATGGAAAGCAGAAAACCTCGAAGAACACAAATCTTCACATCCTCGCATCTTCATATTCATATGCAGATGTCTGTTTATTGAGATTGTCTCTATATAAATAAATTGGAATAGAATTAAAAACACTTTAACTTTCATTGCATGCAAATGAAATTTCTCACAAAGAGTAACTTGAGAAAGAAACACTGCAAACACAATATGTGCAATAATTACACACCTCTCTTTAATTGTGACACAATGAGAGAGCATGGAAAAAAACAACAATGAAGATCGAGTAAATTATAACATCGGAAAATGTCTCTTTTGCTCGTTGGTGGCAGTGCTACTTTTTATTTTGCTGCTATTATTTCAGTCAGCTGGAACTCTTTGTTTGTGAAAACTCTTCATGTGTCCTTACAAAAGATTTTGTGTGTATGTGTGTGTGTGTTGGAATTATTTTAGTGGAGTTGGCGTGCTGTGAATTGATCTCAAATTAGGTGCAATCTCAGTTTCTTTGGCCTTGCTGTGAAACACGTTAGATTACAGGTGGTCAAAATAAAATCATCTATATTTCATTTACCAATGTGTGACCATAACTGGACCACAAAAAGGGCTGTAATTTTCACTGTTCCACAGCCGTTCACAGAGCAGAGGACACTGCAGTTTGGGTTTAGACTCAGAGTTTTCAGCTGTTTGTCTCTGGTTTTCTACAGATATTGCTGTCATGAATTTGTTGACGCTTAGCTAGTCATAATTTGAGCTACTATGTGTTAGAAGGTGAGATACATGCTATGTTTATGTCCCATCAAAGGTATGATGGTTAAGGTTGGATCCATTTCCAGCCTGCAATGATAAGGGGATGAGGGTGCTGGTGTTTTCAGCTTAATAGCACTTTCATCTGGATTGAAATAAACCATGCTCTAAATGTTTTGGCTTGCTGTACAATATGAGAGCATGTGCCAGAACCATTTGAAAATATAACCATAAAAACATATAAACACTACATATTCAGCCACTGTGAAATCACCCACTGGTCAGTGGTAGTGTTTTCTACCCATTTATTGTTATGGTGATCGAAGACGGCAGTTGGCTGCATCTATATGGGTGCATCACACAGACACAGATACCTGCAACCTAGTATTCAGTAACATCATAATAAAATCGAAGAATTTTACAAAAACTGGAGCTCAGAATTACATTACAAATATTCCAACAGAACAGGCACAGTTCTGATGTGCAGTTAGCCAAGGTGAAGCCCAGCACAGCTTCCTGTGTCACCAACCACCTGTCAGTCAAAGAGGCCGCACCTCTAATAATGCGAACTTTAGGCCTTAATACGATTTAAAAAAGTGAGTTATCAGATGATTAACCCACTGCACAACCCAAAATAATTATCTATAGAGCCCAAAGCAGTTTGCTTTATTAGGCTGTGTAAAAAAAAAAAGTTATTTCTGCTGTAAAGTTGGACATTTTTAACATGAGGGTCTATGGGGACGGACTCACTGATGGAGTCTCTCGTGGACGTTGAAGGAACTGCAGCTTTTCAGACTTCCACACTGTCTGTCCTTTTCAGTCCCATCAGGTGCTGCTCAATTTATTCCAGGAAACCATAAGTGAGAGCCATAAATGAGAGGCATAACGTGCTTCAGACTCATTATTTTCTTAGCCGTGGAGGTTACTACTGAGAATAAAATTAAGAACAGCACAATATGGACAGGCTGCTGATTGGAGGGGCAATTTGTGTCAGAGGTAAGATGACGATGCAGGGCATCTTCGTCACCGTTGTGCATGTTAACAGTGTAAAATCACATTCTATGCAAACAGCTTCTATCAGAATGAGAAATAAGAGCAGCTGCAGCCTCCTCTGAGCTCAGGATTTATTCGACTTTTTCATTTTCTGCTTTATTCTGCACACATTCACTCTGATTTTTCTACATTTCCCCTGTTCTTCAGGTTTCATATGAAAGATGAATACAGATATGTTTTCACCCACCTCTTTCTGAATGCATCAAACCCAACTCAGGGAGGATCTGTTTATTATTTGCCGGCTAGAATGGAGGGAAATTGCCACATGCAACAAACACTTCCAGGCAGGCCTCCATCAGAATACTGAAACATTCTGGAAAAGCTTGTTAATTGATTCTGGTCACAGACCGACAGCTCTCCTCATTTAACCGACCATTATCCGTTTCCCATTTGATCACCAGACAGGCGGCAGTCACTCGTGCCGGTTACGGGGGATGCAAAGCCCTGTGGTGACCTTTGCTATACGTGGCCGTGACTTAGCTTCTGTCTGCTAATGAATGCAAATAATGTCATGTGTCAGCCTATTAGCAAAAAGCCATCGACAGCCTCGGCCCTGTGCACACACACTCACTCTCGTCACTGTTTGTTCACGTCCTGTATACCTAATGAAGAAGAGCTCCATTACACCTCCGACATGTTTGGCTCCATCTCTCTCTCTCCCTCTCTCTCACTAACCCTCGGTCTCTCATTATACTGCAGATTGCTGTCTTTTAGTCGAGGTAAACACTTAAACTACGGATCTGCCAGTGACACCCAGACTTGTTTTCTTCATGGTACTATCATGCTGAAGGATCATAGACCAAAAAATAACGACAAAGGGATGCAAATCGCCTGCAAAGAGGAATAACATGATTACAAAGAACAACAAAGATACACAAATTGGCACATAAATGATGAATGGCCACAAAGAGGCCAAAAAAGAAAACCACACAGAGATAAAAAAAAAAAAGGCCTCTTATAGAAAGATTTGACAGAAATAAATGTCCAAAATGACCAAAAATGACAACAAAAAGAACCATGTTAGAGTGAAAAACTGCTACTTAATGTAAAATCTTAGAAGCTATTGGCACTTAAAAAACATTATGCAAACTGGTTGCCTTAGAAAAATTAACTACAGTTAACTTAAGGCTGGCTAAGTTAAGCTATCTTGTTTATTGTGAGTGTACAGTACATAGAATAACTTGATTGATCTGAGCCAGCAATACTAAATGAATTAGTTTATCTGATGTCAGCTGAAGTAATTCATTTAGTATTGCTTCATGATTCATTTAGGATTGACAGATATCGACATGCATGTACCCCACAAGGAGACAAAACCCATGAATAAAAAGATGCAAAACAATGACACAAAAAATACACTAAAAGGAAACAGTGTTAATGTTCACAAAGGACAAAAATGTAATAAAAAGACAAAGTATCTGTCAAAAAAACAACAAAAAACCCATTATAAGTTGATGCAATATATACTGTAAAAAATCCATACAAAAGCAAACACAATATATTATCTGTTTTATATATATATATATATATATATATATATATATATATATATATATATATATATATATATATATATATTATTATAAAAAATTCCTTACTTTTAAAAAGCTGCCATGTGCCTTATTTTTACAGATTTTTTTCATTTGTTTTTATTGTGTATCAACAGATAGAAAAAAAGGTGAGACCAAAAGAAATAAAATCAGGACAGAGATGCAGAATAATAACAATTACAAGGAAAATCCCCACCACAAGACACAAAAATGGACACGAAAGGAAAAAAATGGAAAAACAGAAACAAAGATACAAAAATGTCTGCGGGCATAAAAACAAGCCAAAACTACTTTAGATGCAGGAAAACTTGTTAAACAGCAGCCTCTGCTTATTCCTGAAGTAACATATTTGACTCTCACCTCTGGGGTGTCCTTTTGTGTCAGTCTGACTCATCGTGTTAGCATGAATGCTGCTAAATGACCTCTTCACATAATTTTTCACCATATAGGTTTAATGTTGTAAAAAATACACATTTTAACCCAAACTGTGTTCTTTCCCCAAACCTAACCCATCTGACAAGTGAGTAAAAACAAAGAGAACCATAAATGTCTAAACAGGATTTGTACTGTGGTTCCACTGACAGTAGACTCTAATCCCACCTCTAATCCGGACTTTGTAACTTTTATATCTCTCAGTGTTGGATATTGCTGTGACCGGGTGGATAAAGGGATGATATAACAGACGAGTAACGAGAAGACACCCGTGTCAGATGACACCAGCGTCATCTGAGAAAACTGTATCATTTCTGATACACTGGGATACAAATGTGTTGGCAATGCAAAGAGAAAAAGCACAAAAAAAAAAAATCCACAGAGAAGCAAACTGAAAAAATAAAATAAAAATGAGAGAGCAGTGAAATCAGTGACAATAAAATGATAAAAATTATCCACAAAGAGACAAATGATGAGTACAAAAGATAAAAAGATGGCAAAATTAAACTGCACTTATTATTTTTATATTCTTGACATATTTAAATCCATTATTTTACTTTACTGTACAACAAGAACCAGGTCCAGAGGTGTGAGGATACCATATATATCTTTTGCATATTAAATACATACGTTCATCTCCAAATCCAGTAAAGCCCCGTCCCCATTGAACGAAAGGTTTCTAATATCACCCTAACGTTGTTTTTCATCACCTCTAAATCAAACTATGTCATTTATATCTGAAGTCCTGAAGTAGCTATCAGCCTCATGAGCATCCAATAAGAGGCAGAGGTAGTAAAAAATGCTTTGCTCCCTCTTCTCATCCCTCATTTTCTCCTCACCTTGTTGTGTCTGAGACTTTGGGGAAGGAGGTGGTGACATACTGAAGCTGTCGTTCCCTAAGAGGAGCCCTGGCTTTGAATATTTCCCCCTTTCTCCATTAATAAAAGATAAAAAATGCAAGAGATACTTGGAATGTAATGGACACCTGCACCCGAGAGTACCGTGATATCTCTATCTATCTCACAGCCTCCCTTCAAATAGCTGTAAATGTGTCACATGTGGCTGCACATAGGCCCACACCTCAGGCCTCTCCCCGCATGTGTGGTGGAAATATGCTAAACAAAACCCATTGTCCTTCCAAGGAATGTACCTCAGAGTCTTCAGATGGTGAAATATGTGCAGACTAGCAGCGAAAGCCTCGCGTGTTGATGGTCAAGGACGCTGGTGGTGTGTAATGACATGATCTAAAGTTACCACCTGCAAATCAGGTTTAAACAACAGCCACGGTGAGTTCAAGGTAGTAATGTGGAGCTTTGAGCAAAGGTCATGGGTTCATGCAGCACAAACTGACTGCGGATGAAAATCTGTTTTTAAAAGTGTGTGCTAATGAGGAAATGAGCCTCTGGGTAAATATTAATTTGTTGCTGGTCAGCTGTTAATGAACATTAGGCTGTAGGGAATTCTGCTTTCTGCCAAATGACATTGGTAGCAAATAAAAATTGTAGAGGGCCACCTCAGAACAGCAATTATAGTCTAATTCAGCCTGAAATGTCCCAGCTGTTGTGTGTCCAATCCCACTTTGTCACTTAAACCCTCGTCTGTAATGCCTTCGTCTTTTAAGGCCTCAGGGAAAGTCGAGTGTGTCGCCTCCCTCCCTATCCCTTCGTCTCCTCATTTTTCCATCCACTCTGTGAAACTCCGGAGCTTTATAGAGCTGTTTTACCGTCCTGCTCCCTCTCTCCTTTACTGACTCGGTAAATGCTCACAGTACTATAACAATCAGCGCTCATGCTCATGAGTTTTTTTATTTCATGATCTGAGAATGTCACCTTCACCAAGGTCAGCTATTTCTCTCACCCACAACTTTAAAACCACCAGCCTAATATTATGTAAAACCCCATTGTGTTGCCAGAACAGCTCCCATCGGAGCGTGGACATAGGATCTCTGTGATGTCCTCTGTTTGTGGGTCCTTTGGGTCCTGTGATTTTGCAGGATAGACCCTCCATTGATCAGTATTGTATCAGCAAACCTCACCAATGCTCAGTCCTATTGGGATATGGATTGTTTTGGTTACACCTTGCCTCCTTGTCTTTGAGATGTCCAGATTAATGTCAGGACAAATTTTCCACTGGGCCCAGATCACCGTATTTGAATCCTCAGTGTTTTTGGGGAGGCTGAAATGACTCTAACCTTTTTTTTTAATTTTATAAACAAGCATCTCTTTTTAGTGTATGTGCTTTGATTGTCAAGATAGAAAAAAAATATGATGTGTCCATCCGTCCATGCATCCATCATGTCACAGTAGCAGAATGCATGCAGGGAGTTCCTGATGTCCTGATATGTAACAAAAATGTAAAATTCTTCCATAGGCATCTTGAAACACTCCCCAACTGCCTTAGATACTTGGCAGTTGCGGATAGCTGGAAAATCTGCAGAGAAAGGTATTGAGGAGGCCTCTTGATTATATTCTACATCAACTCAACTCTGAGCTTGCTTCTGATGTCTGGACTCATAACCGCATCTCCAAGGCCACCCCCACCAGAGGAAAGTTATGTTGGTTGCTTGAAGTCAGCACCTCGTTCTTTCCATGACTTCCCAAATCTTATGACCAAAGGTGAGGGACTGGAACACAGAACGAATGGTAGATTGAACTCTTTTGCTTGTGGCTCGGCTTTCTCTTCACTAAACCTCTCTTGCTGCATTAGTGCTGCATCTGCATCGATCTGCCTGTCCATTTCTTGCTCCGTCTTTAGAATCCCTCCCGTCATTTGGGACATCAACTCTCTCTGTAATCCAGATGGAAAAACCATTTTCACCATCCATTACTTTCCTGCAATAAGAAAATGTGCCCTTTGGAAATATACCAGAATTATCCTTTAAGCATCAAACAACAGAATGAAGCTTTAATAACATCAACCCCATGAGAGTGACCCATTCACTGGGTGGTTAGGTTGCACACTGCTCAGGTTGTTTGCTGCATACCTTGACTATAATTTTCTTATTTTACTTTTCTTATTCTACTGTATTATAGCAAAAATGCCCCATACAACAATCTTTAAAAAACAAAACAAAGAACACCATGTAATACAGGCAGCTCATGACTACTGATGTATGAACTATGAGCTGGCTTTTTACCTTTCAACAAAAGCTGGGTTGTAAATCCTTTATTGCTTGAGTTATTTATAGAAAATTGAACACACTCCAGAAGGCAGAAGCAAAGGTCCCCAAGCTTTGGGCTGGAGTGGCTGTGAGCTTATTTCATTTCTAAATGTGAAAAACTGATCATTTCAAGGGCTGCTTTAAGTCCTCCAAGGTGAAACTCCAGCACTCTTTGTAGTTTGGAGAAAATAATTATTGTTCAAACGGACTCTTTCAACCTGCAGCCATTGTGTGGGGTTATCTGAGAACACTTTCAAACAACATTTTTAAAAAAAGGACTGAAAAGTGCTGTTTGGTGATTGTGATGAAGATCTCAGGCCTAAAAGTGGTGAAAATTCAAGCAGTTCTAGCCTTCTTGCCTGAACAGCTGCAAGCTGCTTAGCAACCCACCTCCACCACTGTTTCTGACTAAATTATTGTCATATACTTTTACTTTATTTACGCATTGTTTACTTTGGTGGTCTTGCTGGTCTTCTGCATAATCATATCAGATATGAAAGCCCCACATTCAGGCCGTCTCCAGGTCTCTTTAGTCAGTAACCTAATTGAAAACAGAAGGCATTTAGCCTCAGTGGGAGATCATACACTGTGCAATAAGTACAAGTGTGCTCAGTTCTTCACTTTAACCTACAGGAGACCGTCTGTGGTTCATCAGTCAGACCCATATAAGGTAAAAGTAGACTACTTGAATTCACAAGTGGAAAACCATTTTTATCCTTTGAATCACTCAGTGGGTGGAGCTGTGGAACAACACTGGATCATCAGACCAGCAGCCTCTTAATGGAACATGCACGAAAAAAAAATAAAAGTAAAGTAAAATCCTGGATTTTTTTTTTTTACAGTCTCATGAGAAAAGAAGATAATACATTAGTAATTAAAGAAGTAGTTACTAATGAGAAAAATGTTACTTTGTTTTAGAGGCTCACAAATTTCATTCAGTCTGTTTAGTGTACAGAGTCCATGCAGGGAAGGATAACTGACCAGGCTTCTCAAGAGGTCTGAGTGGTGAGAGTGCCAGTGGGCAAAAAGGACATTTCTTTAAAAGGCCACAAAGAGATGCAAGAGAGTTACAGGGAAGCTACAGGGAAGAAGAAAACCTCAACTAAGGCACAAAATAGCAACCTGTACAGAGTACACCTCAGGGATAGGCTGCCACCCCCTGTGGCCCTCAGTGGACGAGTCGTTAAGACATGGATGGAAATACAAAGGTGAAACAGTAAAGAGAGAAACAACCACACAATAAAAAATAAATGTAAATAAATTGCCCATAAAAAGTCAGAATGAATAAAAAATGGCAACAAGACAATCACAAAAAACAACACAAGTTTGTGCGTGTTCTTCCTGAGAGACCATCGTCTCTGTCTACACTTTAGTGCGCATCAGTTCTTCCCATCTCCACACCCATATTTTTATTTTTAGTCTCTGCTAGGGCTTTGCATGATTTACAGATCACAATAGTCCTTCTGTATCTTACACTGTCTGAAACAAGCAGTTTGGGCTCCTCCACCTTGTGAATGGTTGCCCATCATAAACAGAAGGTTTGAAAAAGTGAGTGTTTAGAGCAGTGAGAAGCCCGAGCTGTTGGCTCAGAGGGATTACTATACATACACTGAACTCATTACATCAAGCTTCAGCTTTGTTATTATGCTAATATGAATACCCACGGCTGGAAATAGATATGTGAGGCAGAAAATAAGGAAAGGAGATTCTGTATGAAACAAATACACTCATGTACAGATGTTTGCACACTTCCATATGGCATGTAGACTCGTCACGGCACCACCACCAAAAACAACAGAGCGATAAATCCACCCCTACACAAATTTCCCACTGTACAGCAGCCCTGCATTATTCACACCGCTGGCAGATGCCCTTGTCCTGGATCGACCTCTGGTTCCAGTCCCACAGGCTGCAGTGGAGAACATGAAAATCTGCTTACACTGTAGCTGCAGAATGCAAACTACAGCAGACACACTGTAGACAAGGAGGATCTATCTCTGACACACACGAACGAGCACAGGAAACACACAAACACACACTCAAGCTTGCACCAAAATTTGAACAAATACACAATTTCAAACGAGTAAACACAGGCACACACACACATATACTGTAAATATATGCAGGCACAGACACTAACAACAACTTCAGGTGCTCAGGTCAACAGCAGAACTGATAAAATGACAGGCCGGTGGAAAGGTAAATGTAATTTTCATAATCCCTGCTATCAGCCAACAATGCCGTTATAATGTGCACTTTCTCTCCCATGTGCTGTTAGCTTTCCCACCACCCACCTCCATCAGCGCCACGGGGCAAAGGTACACAAACAGGCAGGTCTGAATTGGCGCTGACAGTCAAAACAAATGAGGGGGATAAATGCAGCAGCTGTTCTCGCTGCTCGATTTCGCTAAATACCCCTTTTCATAAAGGCAGCAAAAGAAAAATAATAAAGCGACACAATTAGTGAAGCACTCACTAAAAACTCTCTGTCTCTCACAGGGCTAATTATAAATGATCTGTAAAGAGACGCAGGGAGAAAAAACACAGAGAGCGAACCTGCAAAGCGAGGTCAGGCGAGGTCGCTCCATCTGCAAGTACAAGTAGTTGTTGTCAGGGAAGAGGCAGCCTCCCGGAGAGTGACCAGCGGCGGCTGAACGGCCAATGAAAATGAAAAGGAAAATATAACAGGTAATTTGGATTTAGGTAATCACTCTAACTGTCAATGGCTAATTTTGTGCTAACCCTTGAAGCCCTTTTTACTCGCTACATTAACAAAAGGTATTGTGAAGCAAGCGGCTTCTAATGTGTCTAACAATGCATTTAATGATGTGATTAAGTGGCTGAATTAGTCGGGGAAAGCTTTTTCTGCAACGTGTCAACACAAGGCCAGGCCGCACAAGTAGGAAAGATCGACACAAAGAGGAACAAACAATGAGTCATGCAGACGCTCATAAAATCCGCTTAAATCCTGATGGATGGCCACATTTCTCAGCACATTTCTGCAGGTTAATGGAAATATCAGGAGTACAAAGGACAGTGAGAATCCCGGTAAAGTCCCTGGAGCTTTCAGTCAGTTGGTCAAACATTTTCGCCTAGACTAAATGACTTGGTGGCTGGCAGAAATTTTCTTTACATGAATATGTTAATTTAGTTTAAACAGCAACACAAAAAAACAAAACACAAAAAAGAAAACCACTGGAGCAGAAAGAAAATGAATAACAATTTGCCAACATTCAACCAACACCGCTCAAAAAAGTCCACTCCAAAAATAGGATTTCTAATCCTTTTCTTCACCTTTCCAATCTTCCTTCCATGAATTTGCCTTATAAGGTGAACTCTCTGAAGTACATGATATAAACAGAACATAAATTCTGATATTGCAGAAAAGGTCAATCTCACATCTTGATCTCAGCGCAACCTGATAGGTGTAACTGTAATCGGTCCGATTTGTATCGTCTGCATAGAAAATCACCTCCACATTTGCTGTTAGTAGTTAGCAATAATTTAAGAGTTAGGTGAACTTTGGTTAGGTTAATTGAAGGCATGTGCTGATATGTTATGCACCTCAGATTTAAGAGGGCTTAGATATAAGTTAATCATTTGTGTTTCTGTGGTTGGGATGACTAAGATCCAGCTGAATGCTGGTCACATTTCCTGATTCTTTGCGCAGGTCAGGGTCTACTGAACATCCTCAGCCTGAACGCAGAGTGTGGACTGACAGGGATGCTGAACTCCCTGCTCTGTACAAGGTAGTGGGATCTAGGAGGGCATCCGCCAGACCCTGTGGGAGTTGTCGGTTTACTCAAAGGGGCAGTCAACCTGTCGCACAATTGGCCTTGTCCTTTTTGCATGTAGGACACTGGACTGTTTCACTATAATCCATTTTTTATCTAAGTACTGTAGCATTGACTATTCCACCTGATTTTAGTGCTTCTGTAATAAATGTTTTTGTTTTAAAAATGTCCCTTGTTAGCCCTCGGTTACCAGACTCTACTGCGACAGAGCATACTGTAAAAATTTCATTTAAAGATTCATTGGCCCCCTGATGAATTACCATTTATACCGACTTTTTTTCACCCAGCACCATTATCAGGCCAGACTATTTACTATTTGTCCAATATATTAGTTTATGATTCAAACCTGTAAAATCAAAAACAGGTTAGCGTCTATCCTCTGTGCGACAAAATGTGGAGTATGAATTTAACATATTTGGGGGCTTATCCGCGATCCAAAATTACAGGGAGTGCAGAATTATTAGGCAAATGAGTGTTTTGTCCACATCATCCTCTTCATGCATGTTGTCTTACTCCAAGCTGTATAGGCTCGAAAGCCTACTACCAATTAAGCATATTAGGTGATGTGCATCTCTGTAATGAGAAGGGGTGTGGTCAAATGACATCAACACCCTATATCAGGTGTGCATAATTATTGGGCAATGTCCTTTCCTTTGGCAAAATGGGTCAAAAGAAGGACTTGACAGGCTCAGAAAAGTCAAAAATAGTGAGATATCTTGCAGAGGGATGCAGCAGTCTCAAAATTGCAAAGCTTCTGAAGCGTGATCATCGAACAATCAAGCGTTTAATTCAAAATAGTCAACAGGGTCGCAAGAAGCGTGTGGAAAAACCAAAGCACCAAATAGCTGCCCATGAACTGAGAAAAGTCAAGCGTGCAGCTGCCAAGATGCCACTTGCCACCAGTTTGGCCATATTTCAGAGCTGCAACATCACTGGAGTGCCCAAAAGCACAAGGTGTGCAATACTCAGAGACATGGCCAAGGTAAGAAAGGCTGAAAGACGACCACCACTGAACAAGACACACAAGCTGAAACGTCAAGACTGGGCCAAGAAATATCTCAAGACTGGTTTTTCTAAGGTTTTATGGACTGATGAAATGAGAGTGAGTCTTGATGGGCCAGATGGATGGGCCCGTGGCTGGATTGGTAAAGGGCAGAGAGCTCCAGTCCGACTCAGATGCCAGCAAGGTGGAGGTGGAGTACTGGTTTGGGCTGGTATCATCAAAGATGAGCTTGTGGGGCCTTTTCGGGTTGAGGATGGAGTCAAGCTCAACTCCCAGTCCTACTGCCAGTTTCTTGAAGACACCTTCTTCAAGCAGTGGTACAGGAAGAAGTCTGCATCCTTCAAGAAAAACATGATTTTCATGCAGGACAATGCTCCATCACACACAAGTAAACGTCTCTGAACAGTGTCTGGGAGGCTGTGGTTGCTGCTGCACGCAATGTTGATGGTGAACAGATCAAAACACTGACAGAATCCATGGATGGCAGGCTTTTGAGTGTCCTTGCAAAGAAAGGTGGCTATATTGGTCGCTGATTTGTTTTTGTTTTTGTTTTAAATGTCAGAAATGTATATTTGTGAATGTGGAGATGTTATATTGGTTTCACTGGTAAAAATAAATAATTGAAATGGGTATATATTTGTTTTTTGTTAAGTTGCCTAATAATTATGCACAGTAATAGTCACCTGCACACACAGATATCCCCCTAAAATAGCTCAAACTAAAAACAAACTAAAAACTACTTCCAAAAACATTCAGCTTTGATATTAATGAGTTTTTTGGGTTCATTGAGAAAATGGTTGTTGTTCAATAATAACATTATTCCTCAAAAATACAACTTGCCTAATAATTCTGCACTCCCTGTATAGTCCCTAAATCCATTGCTCTGTGAACCCAATATATGAGATAACACAATGTTGCTGCAGTTCATAAATTTTTAATATTTTCTTTCAAAGATTTAACTCAAAAAGGACAGATTGGCAAAAGAGCAAAAACAATGAAAAAAGAAAGAAAGATCACGAAACAACCACAGAGCAGGCTGTTAGACTCAGGCTTCT
Source organism: Rhamphochromis sp. 'chilingali' (assembly GCF_963969265.1). Lineage (NCBI taxonomy): Eukaryota > Metazoa > Chordata > Actinopteri > Cichliformes > Cichlidae > Rhamphochromis > Rhamphochromis sp. 'chilingali'. The sequence continues at coordinate 8,641,198 of NC_137941.1, forward strand.
CCCCTAAACTAAAATAAGTAAATTATGAAAACAGGGGGAAAAAGGAAAACATGGAGTGATGGTACTCTGATAATTAATAAGGCTCCAAAAAATAACAGGAAAAATACCAATGCTAATAGAGCAGTGGAAAAGAGAGCTCATGCTCCACCTTCTCTGGGTTTATATGCATGCAGGTGAGCTTCTGCAGGCAATCAACACTGTGGGATGAACCACAGAGGAGAGAGCAGGTTAATAACGATGATGGAAACAAGCAATAATCGTATGGTAGATGTGCCGACAGAATGAGGATATGCCAGTGGCTACAAATAAAAAAAAATTTTCTCTTCTTGCGTGTATCATATTGCCTTTTAATGCGTTACTAAGCATGACTTATGCTCGCTGGCATGTCGGGGGGTGTTCTGAGTTATATGCAAAGTGTTGTATATGTGTTTAATAAAACATGCTGCATTACATTACAGGCTGTCTGCAAACTCTGGATGCAAGACAACAAATGAAAAGTTGGTAAAACGCACTTGAAACGTGGCTGTGTGTTGGAGTTGTCTCTGTGCAGTTTAAAGGAGTAATAGAGCTGAATGAGGCAAAGCTTGGCTGTAGCCCTTAAACTATGCTGATGTGGGTACTATATCATTACAGTATATGATTACAGCAAAGGCTTAGGGAGGTGTTTTGGCGAACCCGGCTGCCAATGTGACTTACTGCTGGTGAAAGATTTTCTGCATGAATGATGTTTCTAAATCCTTCCCATTTGGAGGTGGCATCACTTAGATGGAATATTTGTTTCTGGAGCATATGAGAGGTGCCGTGTTAAATTTGCTCTTTGCCAGATTCGCCTAAGCTGCTGCTGACTGGTCGATCCGAGCTGGAACATATCGTGTACACAGGGCTCAGAGCAGGAAGCGGCCCTGCGTCAAGACTCCGATGAAGGCTCGGAGCTGGAAGTGTCTGTTTGAAAAACAAGCCCAACCCTGTTTGACCCTCCAACTCCCTGACCGACAACTTCTTACCTCATATCTGACACCTCAGTCGGCCCACCCTCCTCCAGACATACAAGAGAGTGCTCACATAGCGGATAACACCCTCACAAGGGTCATCCAAACTTTTTTTTAAGTCAGCCCTCAGATAGCGAGCTGTATTAAAATGACTTCCCCTTGTTTATTATCTTTAAGCTTCAACAGAAAGGATGAAAAAGATATCTGGCACAGACGAGGATGTGCTGCTCTGGAAACCCTCTCTGCTTCTGTTCTGGGCCAACCTCTGTGGTGCAGGCTGCATGGCAGAGGTAGCTCGTGCCCAGCTGGAATAATAAGAGCCTGGATGACACTTCCTCCATAAACAGCACTGGGGACAGGTCAGGATGGCTGGGGGGATGGGAGAGTGCAGTGAGCATCATCTGGAGGAATGCCTGTGACATGGAGCGCCACTCACAGACAAAAGGTGGAAGGAGGATAAAGGACAGAAGAGCTGTTGGCACCACTTGAAACGCTGTCCTCTCAAAATATGTCCTTTAAAAGGACAAAAGAGATAGAAACCCCCACCTCCATGTACCGAAGACCCACAGAGGGCCAAATCTGTATGTGTACAAGGGTCAGGTCAGTGTAATTATAGCACATATGAGCAGATATTTTAATTACGGTGAGAAACTGTCAGCTTGTGAGTTTGTGCTACTTGTAAGTGTCATCATGCACTTCTCATATATGTTGCTTAAGCTACAATATCATGAGACTGGTCAGCAAATGAGCAAACAACAACAACTAGCAGCTTACAATTGTCTTATTTTAAACTTTGTGAAAAAATATGTTCCAGTAACTCGTTCTCCTCTTCTGGTTATGAACCTGACTACATGGACTTATCCTGCTTTTGATTATGTAAGATACAAAGACCACACCCTGATGCATCAGTACACCAATTTTAAAATAATTAATGAAGCCATCCAAAGTTTTACCTTCATGAAAGGGAATTATTTATTTCCAGCACTTTTGATCCCTCTTACATTTAAAAATACAAAAATAAAAACACATTTAAGCTCTGTTAAAACAAAACAAAGCGAAAATTTTGACAAAACGACTATTAGTATCATGGGATCCATCAATAAACAAGCATTAGTACCCTGGATGTCTGATCTGATAATTTGCTGGAAAAAAGTGCAAATCCAATGTATCATCACGCAGAATCAGTGGTTGCACAAAATAAGTTGGAGTAAATGAAAGATCTGCTTTTTACCTACATGTTGATACCTGATTCTATATAATATCCTTATATCAATGTGAAACCTCCAAACGGCAGAGAAATTCATTATTGCTCAGCCTGTACCTTCATAAATACATATACAGCCATATCCTTGCTTCTTGACAGTAAGCAAAAAATGTTTCTCATTAAAGGTAATGATGGATTTATGAATCTAAAACCGGCCGCAGGATTTCTGGCACCGTGCCGGAGAACTTAGACCTTCCTAACCACTCGCAGCACAAATCTTCCTGGTGCAAAATGTGACATGAATGTAATGAAAAGTCCAAAAATCCTTCTCTACTTATCTGCACAGCCATTCAGTGGGCTGGACTGGGTCCTTTGACAGGATGTATGTTTGACACGTCTGCTCTAAATACAGTCACAAGTCCTTTTCTTCCCCTTTTCAAAGCCGACTAAGGACCGTGGCGGAGCTAGGAGGAGACTTTTGTTTTAGTTCCTTTAATAAAGTGATTACAATCAGTTTGAGGCTTGTTCTTATGTCTACTTCTATATTAAAAAGGAAAAGAAAACCCAAACGAATAAAATGCTAAATAAATGGCGATGCAAACATGGGGTAAAACAGCTAGCACACATGCTAATAGCTTTCAGGAACAGCATGCGACAGCAGACGAGACCACCCACACCTTCCTTTAGCATACAAACTAAATTAAAACACTTCCCAGGGGCCGCCGCACTCTCATAAAACCCAAACCACAAATTTCCCAACTGTCTCCAGCTTTATCACCTACTGTAGGCACCGACATCCCCCCAGCTTGGTGGTTTTCATTAACTCGATATCCTGTCAGGCCCCCTTTTTGACCTCCTGGGAAACCCCCCCGTCTCCTGTGCCATGATACTGTGTGATGTAAGCAGGGTTGAGCTCACCTGTGGCTCACTGTAATGAGATATGTGATGAATTTCTATGGCACAGTCCCAATCATGGAAGGGAGGGGGGTCCTCTCTCTTTTTTTTTTCTAGTTTTTCAGACCAAAAGAAACCCGTAACTTTTATCTGTTTTTTAAGTGGAAACTTTTTTATGTCAAATTCATTTTTGAGCTAATTCCACACTCTGTTGATAAGAAATAGAATTACACCATTTAGTACACATGACTTGAGCCTGTAATGTTTTATCACCAATCCGGGAAGCAAAAGAATCCTAATTGTGTTTTTCATTTGGACAAATTTGTCTGTGGCCCCTGCAAGAGTAATTATCTCCCACACGCGCAGGCTTAATATCACTTTGTAAAAAGTGCCTTATTAAAGAGCTCTGTGATGAAGTCGCACCATTAAATCTGTTGGCAAGAGGGGAGCGAAGCACACCGCGCCGACATTTCAGGACACCTCCACGTCCTCGGCTTCGGCTTGCAGTAAATTACTCGTTTGCGAGTTCATTAGCACGGCCTAAAACAGAGGAGGATTAAATGAACGTGTTGATGTGGAGCTACAGCACAAATGGTCCTGATTGTAAATTCGCAGAATAGACCGATAATATTGTGGTTGTGTAAGCTTTGTTACACCTATTATACTGAGATCACATAAGAAGTATGTCACCGCTGAGAAAGAAGATAAAAGTCAGTTAACCTCCCTTTGAAGTCGGTAATCCCTCCCAGATATGCTGGAAGGTACAGGATTATTACTGATATGAGAAGTGAAGTAGAGCTGGGGAATTTATCTCACTCATTCAGGGTTTGTTGACAGCTACGCTCTGTACATGTTTTCCTGCTGAATAATCCAAAAACAACCCCGTACCCACTGTGTTTATGATACCAGCCCATAGCTACGATGGATGCCACAGAAATTGAGATGGTTAAAGGTGACACTTAAGACGAATGACTCAGTAATGCCCTCACATCACTCACTGCTCGTAAGCAAGAATTATTGCTGCTTTTCCTCTCGGCTGTTCTAGCATCAGCTGCTTCGGTTGCATGGGCCACACAGAGTCTCAGTTAGCAACAAGCTAATGGAAAAAAGTTAAGTCTCAGCAGCTGCAGAGCCAGATGTTTTTCCCAGGGGTTGGAGGAGACCAAAACACAGCTCTATGATTTCTGTATATTTTTCCAAAAGTAAACAGTTTTTCCAACATGTTATCTAACAGCAACAAAATCAAAAGAGCTAAAGCAGGTTTGTTCTACTTTTGCTTTTATTCTGCCATGCATGCTGTTGTAAATGTAGCCCTTCATATTCAACAGGACCAAAATAATAAGTTTAAAATGTGTTTTACGTCTTACTCGTTGCTTACTGAGATAAATCAAGAAGCACAATCTAAGGCTGAAAATTGCAGTTTCTGTGGAAACTCCAAAGCCTGCAGTGTCACTAATGTCCACTAGAGGCTCAAGCAATGAGTTAGTCCTCATAGACTGCAATGTTAAAATGTCCAACTTCAAAGTAGAACTAAACATGTTTACAGCCTGCTGCAAAAACAATTCTGATGTCTGTTGCTAGTTAACCTCCTTTGTAATAACTGTAGAGATCAATCTTTTATAGTACTTAACCATATGCACACTGGCTTAAAGTTGGGGGTGTGACCTCGTTGACTGACAAGTGTATCCGATTATTAAGTGATGACGTGACGAATCCTACTTCCAGGCCTAAAGTAGTCTGCGTTTAATATGGCTTTTGTGTTGTTAACATGTTTAATGCTTTGTATTTTCTTCTATTTAATCTCAAAAAGCTCCTAAAAAAAGTCAGTGATCACTGTTGACCTCCCTTGGCTTTTATTACCGCTAATCATTTATTTAAGCTCAGTTTTTAAAACCTTAGGATGTAACTACAGCCCAGCCCATGCAGCAGTATATGAATGACTAACCTCGTATTGTGGATGGATTATCTCAGTTGTTCTCCTGGCTGAAGTTTGGTCCTTTTACAGCATCCTGCCATGCGATTACATTTGTTCCTGACCACCGAGAACACTCACGTTAACGTTTATCAAGTCGAAAAAAAGTTAGCTTGTTTATATTATGCTAACATAGCTGTGTCGCTAGCGGTCACGTAGCACATCATTATATACCAACTAGCCCAACTTCAGTAACACTACAAACGTCACTGCTGTTTAGTTTTCTGTCTTCATTTATGTTGGAAGTGATAGCAAAGCTGTACGTTTTAATTTGTTTCCAAACCGCCGCAGTCAGGACATGCTATATTGTATTTAGATGGAAGCCAGCGAGCTAACTTCCTGCTAACTTCTAACTCCGTTAAATGTCATAAATTCCGTTTTCATGGATGCCTGGATGTTAAACTCAGTTGTTACACCTGGTAGAGCAGAACGCTGATAATTTTATTAAAGATGAAAACTTTAGACAGTGTTTTAACTCTCAGTAATGCCACAGTGATCATTTGGTATATGGGCCTGCAGCAGAGTTTAGGCCCAGACACGGCTAGTGACGTCAGACTGAATGATCGGATAGCGACATAGGCAGCTGTAGCTGCTAGCTGTCTGCTAGGCTTCACTTCATCTAATTGGAGTCCCTGAACTGGACATCTGGACCATTTTTGTGCTGTTGGAGCATTTTGGAGCATTTATAATGCAATTATTCGACTAATAATATGGCTGCTGTGCAGTTAATTGTAATAATAAATGATTCAAGAACTCTAAGCTCCAATTTATTCGATTGAAATGTGACCATTTTATTTGTCATGAGCGCTAATTAACAGGTACCGTTGCTTGTGTATTGCTCTAGTTTCCTAGCAAAGCTAATTGTGATCACATCCGGCTCCAAAAACCAACATGGGAGCTCTATTCAAGGCTTAAAAATTTAGCTTTACAACCATCTGGATGACGTGTTTTATAGTTTACAGTCCCAGGAATCTGATCCACAGTCAGCGGTGTTTAGGGGAAGAATCAATAAAAGTCCATAGGTTCTTGTGTCAATGCTTTTATATTAAGCAGCACTGCTAATAGAACTTTTGTTACAGCTGCTTTACAATAAAGACCTCTGGTGGACTTTTCTAATGGCTGTGCTGTAGCAGGAGTGAAATTCTAGGATTTTATTTGGATGTTACTGAGCACTAATTATCTGTCTCTGTGTGAAGCTCTCATTGCCATTAAGTATGCAGCTTGCTAGTATTAACAGATTCTACCCTTTCATCTATATACCGTCACTTCTGGCTTGTTAAAATCAGAGAAGTGAAGCTGTAAAGGTAAAGTTTGGCCTCACATTTTAACGGTGTCCTCATAGCAGCTACATGTCAACAGTCTCTGTTGCATGTTGATGATCTTACCACATTGGGCTTTGTGAGCATCTGCAGCTGAAAAACATCCATTTGTGTCCAGTTTAGTGTTTGGTTTTGGCTCCCAGAAGCCGGCAGGTGCCCAGCGTGACCTCAGACACCTGGTTTACCTACTGGTGCCTGATGCCTCTTCACCTGCGACATTTAACCCCACTGGAGGATTGTCAGACATCAGCTGTAGCTTCTTTGTAGACACTTCCACAGCCAGTCTGACTGAGGGACTCGCAGTGCTGTGTAGCATCCGTGCAGATGTTTGTCATAAATATTCATAAAGCTGCCTAATGACAATCATTACTCCAGTTCAGTCTGTTTGCCTTGGCAGCGTCACAGTGAAGCCCGTTGCCAGAGCGGCTCTTGAACTCTGCACTCCAGTGGCTGGCATGATTGATTGGGACTGTCATCACAGGAATCCTCCCGTCGTGCTCGCTCACACAGCCGGCCAGACAAACATATGACATGCAGCACAAACAGAGGTAAGACAACGTCATGAATAGTCATTCTATTCACCGATGTGAACCGCCATTAATCTCCGAATCCCTGTGAGCGCACTTCCTCTGAGGTGTTCCAACATGCTTGTGTAGACGGGGAAATGTTGGTGTTTGCATCCTGTTGAAAGGACCTCTTTCACGGTTGGCAGGGGCCCACTTTTCTTCCCATAATCCTGTGTGAAAAGTTTAAAGCAAACATGACTTACCTGAGGTCAGGATGGGAGGGAAAGGTGAGTGGGAGAACATAGAAAAGAAGGTGGATTTTTTTTGAAAGTGCCTAAAGAGAAAGCAGGATGTTGACGGAGTGCTTTAAGGCAGTCTGAGAGTGGATAAGGGTGAGTGGAGCCCGAGGTCCTCCCCTGCCCCGGCTAACTGTAAGTGCTTTAATGGCAGCCAATAAAAGTGTGAGGGGTGACTGGCTGCAGACCTGCCTTCTCCACTTCTTTCCTCTCATTTTCTCCGGCCCGCGGCTGCCGCCCGCGCCCCTCGCTCTGCAACAGCCCCATCTGCGAGCGCAGCCTCCATAAATCTAAAGGGATTAAAAAAGCCCAGCTGTGGGTCGCCTCCAAATTAAACTCAGGCAGAAGCCACTTAATAATCCACAGGAGTGAGATGTGGGAGAAAGGAGGTAAAAACGGGGGGAAAGCATTGATTTTGGCAGGCGCACACACGGAGTAAATATAAATAAACACAAGCTCATAAATAAACAGACGTATGAATCTTTCACATGAAAAGTACAGGCTGACATCCACTGATGAATATCAGCTTTTTATATTAAATCTCTATTTGCTTTCCGATCACTTTACAGAGATGTGTAATTTTCCTGTAAGCCTTCGCCGAGACTCTTTGGCTTTTTCTTAAAAGTAAAATGTGTAGAGCTGTATTTTGTCCTCTGACAGCACAGATGTGGCAAACTCAGACACATCTCAGAGTGTGTGTTTATATCTAGGCGGTTTCCGTGGCTCGGGCCGTCCTGAATCCCCTCTCCGGGGACACAACAATCAACAGAGAGCGTCTCTGTGTGTTTGCCTTTGAAGACAGTTGCATGCTTCTGTTTTCATTCTTGAAAATATATAAATGAGATGCTTTATCTGGCCATGATCTACATGCTACTACTGTGAACTTTCACTTCTCTAAAACTTTCCCACTTTCCCCGGGCTGAAGGTAGTGGGAGGTGAGAGTGCACGAGGAGGAGTAGCCGCCGTTTTTCCTCATTCACCTCTCCCCGGCTCCTTTGGGAACCTCTGTTGGCACACACACTGGTGTTTGTTTGAGCTGCTCCACAATACTCCCACTCAGCAGGAGAGAACTTCTAAGGGGTGTTGGATTGCACCTTGTGGGTTTCTGTGGCGTTGTGAGGCGAGCAGAGAGAGCAGAGCAGGGCTGCAGCCTGGGGATGGCGTACAGATTAATCAGCTCCTGAGGGCAGACTGGGCCCAGTGTTGCGCATGAAAGCACTGGAAAAAAAATGGACACTGGATCTCTGGTTCCTTGTTAAGATCCGATAACTTAATCTGTCTGTGCGAGGATAAAGGTAATCCAGAGAGGAGGGAAGCCCGGATGTGGCTTGTGGAAGATGAATTTAAGCTTGGCATCTTTGAACAATGTGTTTAGAGGTTTGTGACGTGTTGAATGAGTCAAAGTTCACCGGAGGAGTCGTTTCTGAAAAAGTGGTAGGTTAATGAATCAATAGTAATGTACAAGCGAAAGGCCCTGGACAAAGCAACATTATGCAATCCATCCATCCAGTTAAATTTCAGTTCATTTCTATAGCACCAAATCATAACAGCAGGCTCCTCAAGGCGCTTTATACCATAAGGTAAAGATCCTACAATAATACAAAGCCGCATTACGCAATCCATCCAGTCATCCATCCTATCAGGTACCCTAGACCAGCGATCCCCAACCTTTTTTGCGCCACGGACTGGTTTAATGTCAGACAATATTTTCACAGACTGGCTTTTAAAGTCTTGCTGATAAATACAACAAAATAAAATGATACGACCAAGGCAAAAACTGTGGTGTTTTGTAAATATAATAATAAACGCGATTTCACGAACGCGTGTAATTGTGTAACTTTATTAGCAGCGTCCTCCTGAAATGCGCCAACAACATTGAGAATAACATCCTCCTCTCTGCCTCCATGCTCTCTGGTCGCTAAGGTAATGCGTAAATATTTATTTCAAAATAAGACACACAACTACAACACAGGAAAAGACCCAGGGAAACAGAGTTAACGATAAAAACCCCAAAAACCACACCCAAGCCTCAACTCTTGCAGCCCAAACCACTCACGGATGGGTACAGGTCTGTGGCCCGGGGGTCGGGGACCACTGTCCTAAATTACAATGTTAGAGAAAGAAACTCAACAATCAAACAAACAAGCAGCGGTGCTGGGGAGGAAGAACTACTAGGACCAGGCTCAGGCAGTGACAGCTTCCCTGAACCTCGAGGATGAGAATGAAAGAGAAAAGAGATGCTGAGTTGTTCAGACATTAGGCTAAAACTCGAGTCCGTGAAGAGAGACACCAAACTGACATTAAAGCTCTGAGGTCAAAGTTCTCATACGTGAACAGGTCAAAATATGTTTTTTATTTTAGAAATTTGTTCTCACAAGTTCTGGAAGTCAAGCAAGGAACTAAAAAAAAAGTCACTTTCTTCCTCTTGTTATTTTCTTTTCAAATTGGGTGTGTAGTTAGGGTTCCTTGTCATCATCAGTGAGGACCTAGAGCCCAGTGGGCTGAATTATAGAGAATTTGACAGAAGAAATAAAGCTACGGTGTTTGTTGGAAGTCTGAGAAATCCCCAGTCTGTTAAAGCAAACATGGCAAAATAAAAGAATCGTAAATCTACTGTTAGTAGAACTTTGTAACCTCTTGGTTGAATGTAGAGCATTTGGCAGGCTTTGAGCTTTCTGTACTAGTTGTGCATTAATATCAGATCCTGGCAGGGAGCTCCTGTCCAAATATATAATTATTGGCTCAGAAAACCCAACATGTCTTAGACATTGGCCTTCAGTTTAACTCTATTAAAGGCTGACATCAGGGTGGCTACACCCACCTTACACATGCAGCCAATCTGAGTGCATGATCAGTCACACCTGAATCGAATGTGAACATCACTGGAGCTGCACGGGAAGCCCCAGGATGAGCGTTTCTAGCTGCTTGGCTCCTGAAACATGTTGTTGATGATGTGCAGCTCTTGGAATTGGCTGCAAATGTAGCGTGATGGCAACTTGAAAGCTGGACTTTGGCCTTCTTTGTTAACAGATGTTTTTGCTCATTTTATGTTGTTAAAAATCAGGTTTGATGGTTTGATTAAATCTTTTGATTATTTGATTTTTGGCCCTAGTAACCCAAACATTTATTGACTTATCTTAATCATTATTGGATTGTAAATAAACCAAACACAAACCACGCTGCTGAGTTTTGTTTTGTTTTTTCACCATTTGTTTTGCATGCGGATCCAAATTCAGCCAAAAGGTTTTGCTGTTATTTCTGGTGTAGTTGTAACATTATTGATATTATTACAGCACAATGTTCTGCAGCTGTTAGGATTTATATAGATGTTAGTTTGATTGTTCAAAGTCCATGATAACAAAGCTCCAAACCACCGGATTTCAATCTGTGTGAGTACTTGCAGGATGCGGTGGAAGCCCTGCCCCAAAAATCCACTCGATCCACAGGGTACATTACCAGATACCACAGGACACGACATTAGGCATGTGCAGCCATCATTTTTCTTCCCTTTTCCAACCTGAGATCTTCCTGCAGTGACACGTTAATAAAAAACAACAAAAACAAGCAATTGTTTAAAACAGCAGATGCAAGAGACGCTGATAGACACTGAAAGTGAAACACAACTAGTAGTGTCACCAGTTCACATCAAGTACCACATGAGCTTTTACTTCTTTCAAACTTCCTGGCATTTATTAAATTGTCATATGTGACAAATCCAAAAGAGGGGAAAAACAAACACTGAAGATTTATTTGTAAGCACTGTTTGACCTGGAGCTGTCTGCGAGCTGTGAGGATTTGAACATAATTGTTTCAGTGTGTTCAAGCTGCATCTGTTTATTGGAAATAAACAACAACGCGATGGAGGGAAAGGTCCCGAAATCCAATATTCTAATTGCTTGACATTATTCCATCTGTTCAACGTTTCCTCTGGTTCCTTCATCAAGTGTCACAAGTTTACACCTCCCAACTTCTTTAAGAGCGACACGATAATTACGTGATAATTATGTTTTCCCCATATTAAATGCTCTGATTCACTCTCACAGACTTCAGGATAAACACATGTATATCACAGACTGATCAGACATATCCTGTGTGAAAATAACCCTAACCTATCAAGACATAGACTCCTCTAAACCCCTGAAGGTGTGCTGTGGTATCTGGCACCAAGATGTTAAAACAGATCCTGTAAATTGTGAGGTGGGGCCAACATGGTTCAGACTTGTTTGTCCAGCACATCCCTAGATTGAGATCTAGAGAGTTCAGAGGTGAAGTCAAGGCCTTAAACTTGTTGCTGGTGCCCCTTAAACCATTCCCGAACCATTTTTGCTTTGTGGCAGGGAGCACTATCCTACTGAATGAGGCCACAGCCGTCAGCATACATATGTCTGTGAAGGTTCTCAGTCATCCAGGTCATCGTAGTCAAAGGAGCTTGCAAAGAAAAGCGTCTGGACTTCTTTAAGTTGCTTGTCAGCATACATAGTTTCCATGACAAGCTGTGTATGGTCTGCAGCATTGCAGAGCATTGCACAAAGCATCACATTGCATCTGCTAGCTTGCTTCCTTCCCATAGTGCATCCTGATGCCAGCTTTTCTCCAGGTAACTGACACACATGCTCCTGTATATGTCAGAAAATGTGATTCATCAGAGCAGGGCACTTTCTTTCATTGCTCCGTGGTCCAATTCTGACACTCATGCGCCCATTGTTGGAGCTTTTTTACTCAAGGACACTTTCATATGCAGGTTGGTAAACAAACATTCAAGCATCCAATCAGTAGATGAGCTCCTCTACCACACAGTCACAGTTTCTCTGAGCAGTGAGGAGAGCCAGCAGTCAATTCAGGAAACCTGGCTGCAGCAAGAGTTTTACCTCCACAATGTATTTACCTGATAGGAATTATTTATATGAATGTCTGAATAAAGTCCAAAGAATCTTCGGAATCATTTCAGACTTCTGGAGTTTGCATGGTACGAATGGCTAATAGGGTTTATCAAAAGAGCAATCATAAAAGAGGCTGTTATGCTTTTGATTTATCCTGAATATTAAGTGATCTGCTGCACAGGGAGCATTATTTTGTTTCTCTGCAGTTGCAGAGCCGTTGCAGGGTTTCTGGTGCCACTTCGCGACCTTACCAGGAAGTGCATTCCTCGTCAAAAGATCCGTCACTTCACGGTAATAGAAGTTGGTAAGTGCTCTGGCTGGCCTTGCTAACGAGGCCTCGGCTGCCAGCTCTGTACGGTATTTTCATTTGATGGCGGTGGCAGAGTTGGGCCCCTCAAAGGCAGCGTTCACACTTTTGAGCCATTAGCCGCGAGTGGTGCATCAGACTTCCCTTTAAAGGCCCTTTGCATCTGTTTTCGGTTTAAACGCCATAAATGTGAAGTGAATATATGCCAAGGTCACGACAGACAGATGGTTGCCGTAATGATTTTCAGAGCCCGGACCGAGCAGCGGAGCAGGAAGCGCACAGGGGCCTGCTCAGGCTCTCGCCACAGTGCCCTTACTGTAGCTAACACAGGCCTTTTCTTCCTGCAAGCCTGAAATGCTCATTTCAACCTTCAAAGGACAAATTGTCATTTTTCCTCCCGTTCTGCCAGGGAGGGGCGGAGGGTAAATTATGCCTAAATTGCAGCATATTCCGCCAATATTATTTACATGGCTGTCACTTTGACTTGCTGTGGGGCCACTCACAGCCCTTTTTATTTCCATTTCTGCTGACAGCTCGGGGCTCATCCCTGAACTGTCATCATTTGCTGCTCTGCTTCTCTGTGCCGTCTCTGTAGCTGAGACATGCTGCAGCATGCTCGCCGGCTTACACACACAGACACACATGCGCACACACACAGACACACACACGCCTACTGTACGTTTTCCCTCAACTGCTGGTGTTCTATCACTTTTTCACAGTCACCCCCCTCCATCACTCGTTCACTCCCACCCTCCCTCTTTGCCGTTGTGTTCGTGTGAGTGGGAGTTGACCTGCAGGGAAATGAGCAGGCTGAGACTCACATGGAGCTCACGCACATATGAAAGCCACGGCAGTAAGGACAAAGACACAATGGTCTAACCGTAAAATAAATAAAACCAACAATGACTCCGTCACTTTTCATCCTATCCAATCAGCGTTTACACTAGAAACATTCTTAGACCCACACGTGGCAATTTTCTGTTGCTCGGGATTATTGTGGTACTATATAAATGCTAATTGCTAATTTTGAGGTGGCACAGATAGGACGGCAGAGCTGCATTGGTGTGCAGAGAATGGTATTTCCTTCTTCCAGCCTATAGAGAAAGTAAAGTATTTGTGTATAATATCAAGCATCCAACTCTGGAGCAGGGAGTCAGACTTCTGTGTCTGACTTTACAGCAGAAATAAACATGTTTAGAGCCTGATACTCATCCATATGCTGGGGTTAGGGGTGGAGCCAATTTGACTGACAGGCAGCTTTAGTTGCTAGCTGGGAGTTTGGTGTTTGTGCTGTTGGTGCAACTGTAAAATGAAAAATTCAGGTGTTTTATGAGTGTTTTAATTAGCTCTAATCTGCCCATATGTGTGCCTTTGTGTTGTAACACTATGGATGCTGCTTGCTAACCAAATCAACTAGGTAGCTCATAACTCCAGACTTAAGCCCTAAAGAATTATACAAAAACAAAAAACCCCCACTGAGGTTCAGTTGGAGGTTTCTTCCTGTTAAAAGGGAGTTCTACCTCCCCTCCTTCATCAAGTGCTGCTTGGCTAGGGCTACGTCCACACGTACCTGGGTATTTTTGAAAACGCAGATTTTTCTGTGTTTGCACCTTTCGTCCACACGTAAACGGCGTTTTCGGTCACTGAAAATGGAGATTTTTTAAAACTCCGGCCATGGTGGATATTTTTGAATTTTTGCATTTACGTGTGGACGAGAAAAACGGAGAAAACGCAGCGTCGAAGTTGTGCGCATTTTATGACGTCACACTGTACGCCACGTTGTTTCGGTGAAATAAATTTCTACAATACTATTACTGTTAATTGTAGTCTCTGCAGTGTTTAAATGCTTACATATACACACACAGTTACTGTCCCTCCACACATACGACTCGGTTCTGCTTCTATCCCCCAGCTTTGTTTACTTTTTCCCACCGAAGCTTCTAGACTTCTGATTGGCCAACATTTCTGCACGGTTAGGAATATATCGCCACCTGTTGCTTTGGCATGTCCCTAGCAGCATTTTCCTTCATTTCTCCCGTGTGGACGGGATTATTTTTTAAAAAGAAAACGGAAAATCTCTGTTTTCAAAAATACCCGTGTACGTGTGGAAGTAGCCTAGGATTGTCTGTGTTGTAGGGTCTTTACTTTAAAAGACATAAGGCTTCTTGAGATTGTTGTTGTGAAACGATGCTATGTGAATATAAAAAATTAAATTTATGTGCAAAAAAAAAAAAGAAAAAAGTCTCTGGTGCATAGCTCTAACAGGGGTTACCTTAGATCCACGCTGAAATCCTTACATCTAAATTTGACTTCTTAGCTTGGGGTTTTTCTGTGAAGTTCATAAATTATCCAAGAAACTTTTCCCTCACATGCTCCCTTACTAAATGTAGCAGTGATATTATTTCATTGTTGATTTTATTGGTTTTTCCTTGAACTGTGTGTTCCTCCTCAGCTCCCACGAGACACTTGGAGTCACATGATCAGCTTATTTTTGCTTTCCATTCAGAGATGGAGGGAAAAAAGTGGTAAAAATAAAATAATAACACCAGAGATGGGGGAGGAAATGGAGAAGTGACAGGTGAAGGAAAAAGACAAGCACTTGGCACCGAGGCACGCAGCAGAACCGGGGTCTGATTCGGTGCCGCTGCCTATGGAAATCAAAACATTCCACATGGCTGTGGAGATGAAGTGAAAGCCCAGGGGTGAAGCCTTCTGCTCTCTCTACCCTTCAGGTGTGTGAGATGCTACAAAGCCTTTCCCACCCCCAGAACCCCGTATCCTCTGTCGTCAGCATCCCGGGAGCTGACTAACATACACTGACGGCTGGTGTGTTTTTGATTCTGATGAAATCTCCCTCTTCCTCTCTTCTTCTGCTGGCTCCCATTGTTGAGTCTGTGGGTGCCTCCCCCCTTCTCACACTGTGCATTAGTGATGTCTCAAACATCCACTTATATGGCTGCAGTTAGAGGCATAGCTTCAAAAAGTCAGCTTGCATAAATTTCTTTGGTTAGTTTTACTCAGCAGAAATTTGAGAATATTGAAATCAATCAGAAGCCTTTGTGCTTGTGCATAGTTTAAATCTTAATATTGCCCAGTATAGCACCAACACATCAATGTTATTTTATTTTTTTCACTGTCTGGATTCAAGCATTTATCCGAGCCATAGACTGTATATTAAAGATGGGCAAGTCTCCATGATATTACTTCCTCTTAGTGTTGACCTTTTGATTGCCACATGTTGTTTTTTTGAGCTAGAAATGACCATACTTAGAAGAGAGGGTGGAGTTAACAGCAAAAGCTAGTCTTTATTATTTTTTCTATTATGTTAGATTAGTGATGCTCAACCGTCATACTGGAAAAGGAAGCATCAAAGATCGGACTGCGGATCAGCGCTGCCAAAAGCAAAGTCATGCGTATTGGTTATGCCAGAGCGAATACTCCGATACTCGTTGGCCACCACCCGCTTGATGAAGTCGCTCAGTTCATGAATCTGGGCAGTGTGATAACACCGGACGGTGGCACAGACAAGGACATTGCCTGTCGGCTCGGAAAGGCAGCATGTGCCATGCGCAACTTGAATCCTGTTTGGAGGTCGACCACCATCTCGATATCATCCAAAGTCCGTTTGTTCAATACGATAGTCGTACCAATGGCTATCTATGCGAGCGAAACACGGAAGTCCATGGCAACAATCACCCGACGACTGAATGTTTTCCAACAGCGCGGCCTCCGACGGATTCTCAAGATTTCGTATTGAGATCATGTTACCAACGAGGAGGTCCTTCAGCGCACTGCCCCACGACCGCTAGTGGACATGGTATTGGAGCGACGATTTTGTTTTGCCGGGCACGTTCTTTGCCAACATCCGTAACGACTACCGAAGATAGCCATGTCGTGGAGACCTGCCCGGAGGTCATGGAGCCGTGGACGACCAAAATGACGATGGTCATTCATTGAGGACCTGAAAGCGGTCGATATTTCATGGGATGAGCCTGAAGATGAGGCTGCAAACCCAGCTCGTTGGCGATCCCTTGCCGCCCAATGCACCATCTGGCGCAGAAGGAACTAAGTCTAAGTAAGTGATGCTCAAAGAACTTCACTTGCTGATAAGATTGTAAATTATTTGTTGTGACTTATTAAGTACACTTAAAATGAATTAAAAAAACACTAATAAACTAAAAAGTATAAAAAGACAAGATATACATAATAAGCAAATAGTCAATAAAAGTTAATCAATACAATTTTATGGCTGGGCAGCCAAATAACCAGCAGGATGGACTCCAACGCAGACACAACATGGACGAAAGAGGTTTAAATGGAATAACAAAATTTACAAATCACTCTGAACAATCAGGTGATGGGTATGAACCCAATAGTCATGAATGCGAGCAACATGTCTGAACGTGAGCTATGAACTACAAACTATGAAACATGAACTAGTTTATGAAGCAGTTTAAGTGGTCCAGAGGGGGTGTTTTCTGTGAATCCTTCGAGGAGTGGCAGGAAGGCAGGTGAATGTAAATCCAACAGCGCTTGGCAGTAAATGATTATCTAGCAGACCAGCAACAGGAAGTTGTGAGTATTGCTGAGAGTATAATGGTGGACTAGACTTGAGGGTTTGCAGGTCAGGAGAAGATCTGGCAAGGACTCATTGAGAGCGCTGGTCTTATATGCAGGTAAGTCCAAATGGCAAACAGGTGCAGACCGTGAATGGCATGATGTGGCTCCACCCAGGGTTGGAAACTCCAGCTCTATTGAAAAATACAGCCACTCACCAAGACCATGACATACAATGCTGAATAAAAATCCAGAAGAATAAAATGGAAATGATTATTAATATAATTTAACTAATTAACTAATTCATTCAAAATTTGTAAACCATCAATGAACATTATGTGCATGATTCCTGTAAAGTTAAAACACATTTTGCTAACCCAAAATCTCTGCTGTGCATCAATAACCATTATTTACATAGTTATTATAAAGTTATGTTTTAAATGAATAAGCAGGCAGGTGTACTGACGCCCTGATTATTTCATGTCCTTTTTTCACCTTTGCAACAGAGACCAAAACAAAAACAAAATCCTTAATTTAACTCAAACGGTTAAACAGACGTTTCCAAAAGCAACACAAGTTACTTTTGGTGGTTGATACTCACCATATGCCTGTGACATCACAGAAGGGTTAGTTAGTCTGTTTTTTATTGGTTTCACTCCTGATGCTACCACGGGTCATATCAGAGAGGAGAATTAAACCTCCTACCATATACGGACATTTAGGTTGGAAGACTTCCTGACTTAAAGTGTGGCTCTTATTCATGACTCCATGTTGACCCAAGGATGACCCACAGCCCATTAGTGAGTTATGGTTGAATAGTTTCTATTAAAGCATAAGAGCCAAAGCTAGCATAGTAATGCTGCTCTGACACTGTAAGAGAGCTGCTCTCAAACCAACAGGGAAATTAGGAAAAGTGCTCAACTAATCCAGGACCGCAGTCCAGTTTTTTTTCTCTGTGAGCTTCGCCTCCCACAATTCACCTCAGCCAGAGCGGGGCCAGATTGTTGAGAGGAGCCTCGATGGTCCCGCTTAAACCCATAACCTAGTTGAAGGATAAAAGTTAATGACCTTAGCATCTCATTTTCTGGGGGACCTGTCTTTGGCTTGTCTCCTTTTGAAGATCACCCTGCTGCTCAATAGCACAGAACAGACGAGGAGAGCCACTCTGCCGTGGAATGTATAATGACATCTCGTGTTATAGTCCAGAATGGTTATAGGCCATAAAACTGCGAGAGCCCATCGTGGAGATCCATGGTCAAAAAGGAGATGAGCGTGTGGTCAAGAGTAGGATGAGCATCTATTTGGCTGTCTGTCTTTCCCTTTTCCTCTCCATTTTATATGCATGAAACCAGCATCCCGCTTCCATAAAATACATCTGCAGAGCAGATGGAGAAAATTCCCTCTAATAATAATCATCCAAAATCTTATTTCCTTTTGTCAGAAACATATTTGCAGTCCAAATATGCCTCAGTTTGATATCTAAGCCTCTCATGTCGGCTTCAGCTCTGTTCATGAATCGCTTATGTCTACAACACAGCATGAATCCTAATGTACATCGTGTATATCACACTGAAGTTGGATCAAAATCTGTTAATACGTGCGAATAGAGCAGGGCGATATGGCCAAAAATATTTATCACGATATATATTTGAAAATTTGCGATAACGATATAACTGACGATATAATTGATGCGAGACAAAATACAACTCCACAACATTACTAGCGCAAAAAGACAACCTTCCATTTATTTTCACTTAAACAAGAAGCTGGTTTTTATGTACATTAAAGCTTTATAAAAATGTAACAGTGCAAATGCAAATTCCTTGCTGAAAGTTTAACCAAAAGGCATTTCCAGTAGAAATGGGCTGACATATTCTGAGCATAACCATGTATAATATCCACTGAAGTTAAAAAGAGGTGCATTGCAACATTAAACTGCAGTGTGCAGTACGTGTTTTTCGGACCATAAGGTGCACGGGATTATAAGGCACATTAAGCGAAACAAAGCAGTCAGATAAATCAAACTTTATTAAACTCATTATTCTTGCTTCCTCCACTTCTGTGCCATTGATTCATTAATGTTGAATTCTCTGGCAGCTGCTCTATTCCCATGTTGTTGCAGTATATCAATGACTAACCTCGTATTGTGGATGGATTATCTCAGTTCTCCTGACTGAAGATTGGTCCTTTTACAGCATCCTGCCATGCGATTGCATTTGTCTCTAACCATGAGGAACCTTAACGTTAACTTTTATAAGTGGAAAAGTGTTAGTGTTCGTCCTCCAGCTTCACTGTTTATGTTATGCTAACATAGCTGTGTCGCTAGCGATCACGTAGCACATCATTATATACCAGCTAGCCCAACTTCAGTAACCCTACAAACGTCACTGCTGTTTAGTTTCCTGTCTTCATTTATGTTGGAAGTGATAGCAGAGCTGTACGTTTGATTTTTTTTCAGAAATCTCTCAGTCAGAACATGCTATATCATGCTTAGGTAACTAGCGAAACTAGCGAGCTAACTTCCGCTAGCTTCCTGCTAGCTTCTAACTCCGTTAAATGTAATACATTTTGTTTTCATGGATGCCTGGAAGTTAAACTTCATAGTTACACCTGGTAAAGCAGCAATGCTGATCGTTTTATTAAAGATGAAAGAATTTAGACAGTTTTTAACTCTTAGTGATGCTGCAGTGTTCGTTTGACCTGAAGTATAGGGAGTTTAGGACCCAGATTACTCCCAGATTTAAGGGCATCTTAGTCCGACGGCCGCTTGCATGTTCTGCAAAAAAAATGTGCTTTGTCGTGTATCTGACGGACAAACACCAAACCAGTTCCACATCGCTGAAGTTGCACCATTTTTACAAACCAATTCTGGTTCATCTGTTTCACTCAACAATCGGCCATGTGCGTATGAAAACAAAGGCACTGCGCATGCGCGTTTTACTCATATTCTATCGCGATATTTCATTTTCCTATCGTTGCCTAACATTATACCGGCATTACCGTGAACGGTATAATATGGCCCAGCCCTAAGTAACGCCTTCAACTAATTTGGACTGAATATTGTGTCTGAAGAAAATAATCAATATAACTGGCAAACAAAAAGAACGCCAACATTTTCCCACAAAATCCCTTCTGCTCGTCTCCAAAGAAAGCACTAAGAGGTTGCTACTCAACAAAAGTATTGTTTTAAACACATTATTTGTTACTTTTCTTTAAAGTAATGCAGTATGTTGCTTAATTACTCGCCAGAGAAAGTAATTTTTTACATTTGCACTTTGGATTAGTTTTGCATTACTACATAAAATGACCTGAAAGGATTTTCATGTGTGATCTCTTTTGGGTTTTTACCATAAGAACACAAAACCAACAGCACAATGCAAAGATAAAACCAGGACAAAGAGACGTTAAAGTGATCCCCACAGAACTTCTACTTTAGAAGCATGAACAGGTAGAAACAGAGGCTGGGACAGCATACACTCAGTTTAAACATCACTCTGGGTTCTTATAGCTCTGGGCTAGCATGGTTTCACTGCACCATTTCCCCCTCCAAAGGGTGGAGGATGTTTTCCGTAGAGAAAACATGTTTTAGTTCTCGAGCGCGGGCTCGAGAACTAAAACAAAAGTGAGCAGCTGCTCGGTGGACAGTTTGCAAAATGTGCGCAAGGATAAAGACTGTCGAGCAGAGAGTCCAGCTCATTCATGCACACTTGCACAAACATCTTGTACTTTCCATTGCAAGTTCTCTCAGTCCTGCTACAGATCACAACCACATTCACTTCCTCTTACAAAGCTCTTCACAATAAAACAGGATACTTGCTAAAATGAACCATATATAATGCAAATGTTTTTTTAAGACTTGTCAAACACATTGTACTTCTTTTAAAAGGAATTCAATTTTTTTTCTAAATATGCTGACGCTGACAAAAAGACTGGGGGCAGAGAATTTCACTGGGAGTGACCAGGATGGACAATATTACAAAGGAGCAGATCACACGGACAGGTCAGATAGTCTCAGTTTGGAGAAAAGTTATAGAGGCAAGACTGAGATGGTTTGGATATGTTTGGAGGACAGAAAGTAGATGTAATGCATAAAGGATGCTGAATTTGAAGCTTCCAGGATTAGAAAAAGTGGAAGACCACAGCAAAGATTCATGGATGTATTGAAGGATGCTAGATGGAAGCAGCTGATCTGCTGTGGTGACCGCTAAAGAGAGCAGCCAAAAGGGCAAGAACTCTTTGAGATCTAAGTCATCACTGGTGAAAATCCAAATCCTTAAAAACGTTTACAAAAAAAAAAATGACTTCAACAGAACACCATTAAAGATTTACCTCAGACCCTTTTTTTTTTAAAAAACCTCAGAGGGTTAAACTGTTCAACACTCCTGTGTGACATTCCTGTCCCAGCAATCATTGTTGTATTTTAGCCACATGCTAAACAGGGACCTATTCAGAAACCAAAGATGTTACCTTTCAAATGAAGACTTATCCATCTTGACAACTTTTTTATTAAAAGCTTTTCAATTTGCCAAAAAAATAAATAAATCATAAAACAGAGTGGACGTTAACCTGACTCTAACCTTAGCATCCACAAGATCACCGGCAACCCATCTAAGAGGTTAACTCTCACTGCTCTCTCAGCTAATGCGGCCCGGCCATAGTGTATTATCTCAAAGCATCGAGGGTTGTAAATCAAGCGCTCCAAGGAGGCTGAAATTAAATCAGCGTTTCCTCCCATCAGCACGAAAACTGAAACCCAACACCGGGATGCTGGGAAACACATGCATACACAATGTCTGCTGTGAGCTCACACATCCAGAGTTGTTAGCTGTAGCTACCTTAACCCTGACTGTGGAGCTGGGTGCAAGCCAACGCTTTTAGTCATAGACCCAAATTTTCACCTCGCTCCCTCTTTTTTTTTCTGTTCTGAGATATAGCCTTGGCCAAGCTCCCAAACTTAAATGGCTGATTTGCTGTGGGTTAACTGGAGAATGGGAGGGTGAAGTCATATATATTCTGTGTGGGGAGGGTTAGCTGAGTGGTAGATCAATTTGGGAGAATAAAGAAAGAGCCAGATGGCTGTTGGATCTCAGTCCATGCAGATGGGGTGAAACAGCAGTAGATGAAGAGCTAGGTATTTACTCCCTATAAAGTCTGGATATGAATTGTGTATGACTTTCTTTTAGCTTGATGTGATAAAAACACTAGAAAATTATTTCTCGCCACAATGAAAGCAAAACGTGCTTTCATGCTGGAGCTGGAAATCAATACGCATTTCTCAGCATGGCTGAGATCTTGACATGCTGTGACAGTAACAAGGCAAATGAAGAGTGTGTTATCTGTTAGATAGAAACTTGATGCATGATGTAAGAACCACTGTCCGGGCCCATTACACTAATCACACATCAGTGCTCGTTGGGAAAGGTGAAATCTCTGAGCTTCACTTCTGTTCAATTAAACTGGAGCAGCTCGTAAACCAAAGCAATGAAA